>NW_015150481.1:478673-481723 GCF_000732505.1 Cyprinodon variegatus
GTTTTAAAGATGACTTGGATAATAGCGCGGTGTCACAAACACCAGATACAGAACTGGGACTTAATCAACAGCCGATACCGCACCGTGACGTCACTAACCAGTAGGTGGCAGTAGTGTTCTTTGACAAACATGGATGCCTCCAGTAAAGCACATTCACATGGAAATGACTCTTTTCTGCAACACTGCGCCAGAAAAATTAGGCTGACAGAAAAAATGCTCATTAATAACAAATAACTTAAAATAATAATGCATGAAGCTTTTTATTTGATATAAAAATTATAAAATTCTATAGAAAAAAAACAAAGATTTCTAAAGAGATTTCTATAGCGATATGAAAGTGCAACACGTATGCAGAAGTAACGTCCCATCCTCCATGCAGCTGCACCTGCTGCTGGATGGGAAGCTGATCCTCGCTGTGGAGAGCGGCTGGTTTCAGATAGACCGATATCCCAGAATGCTTTGCAAGGAGAGCTCTCCTCTCAAAGCATCATGCGATTTGCTGTCACAGCGGCCCGCTGACGCCATAGGCTGCCGCTACCCGACAGCGGCGACTAATAAAAAAGATGGCGTAGGCACCGCGGTGTGGAGGAGGAGTTACGTGACGGACGGAGCTAAAAGCAGTGATCATCTGTCTGAACGGTCAGTTAACTGAGTTCACTACAAAGTTCACTATATAGTCCCCGCTCTATAGTGATGGAGGGGTTTAGGGGTTAGGGCGGACGGTCGGACACAGTGAGCTGCTATGAGCCATGAGAAACTTTTCAACAGAGCGTGCACGAGGAGAAATGGTCTCGTGCACGCTCTCGCACAAGTTTAATAGGAGCGGGTAGAGGGCCGTGCATTTGTTTTTTAAAGTGCAGTGGATTTTAAAACATCCTCCACAATACCTTTAAAATGGCCGACCCTCCACGGGCAAACGGGTGAGTAGTGGGCGAGGGAGCGGCCGCCAATCGGGAAAACGCCCTTATTGACCCTGATCCGTGAGGTCAGGTGGAGAGCTGGACTCGTTCTTCTGTCTCAGAATCAGCAGCAGGGCAGACATGGTTCTGGTTCTGGTCTACCTGTTAGGTTTTCTCTCCACTGCTGCTGCATGTCGACCACAGGAGGAATGAATTCAGTCTGTGACTCGATGCCAGTTTCCTCAGAAACAAACCTTTTCATTTCAGGGCAACATCAGAAAAGAGGAAACAGATTCAATCTGTGGTTCATAAACGGCCTGCAGACGACATGTGCTGTGAATTGGCTCTAGATAAATTACCACGTGTAATTTAATTAACTTTACATACTCTGCATAACGTTGTTATGACAACCAGCCTTTAGTCTGTTTCACTGTAACAGAAATAGTTCAATCAGATGATCTATAGAAACAAAGCTGGAGAAAAACCATGACTCTGTTCTAACAGGAGATCAGCTGGTCTGCAGCACATAGAGAAGCACTGAACAATAGATCAGCAGCAAGGCGGCCATTTTTAGAAGATATGGTTAAAAGGGGGGGGGGGGGACCAGAGACGGAACAGCTGCAGGAAAATAAGCCGATGATGACAAGCTGCAATTTGGCCCTCAGTGTCGGAAAATACATTTAGTCAGCAAGAAACAGGAGGAGAATAGGAGGAGAATAGGAGAAGAACAGGAGGAGAACANAGGAGGAGAATAGGAGAAGAACAGGAGGAGAACAAGAGAAGAACAGGAGGAGGACAGGAGGAGAACTGGAGGAGAATAGGAGGAGAACTGGAGAAGAACAGGAGGAGAACTGGAAGAACAAGAGGAGAGCAGGAGAAGAACTGGAGGAGAGCAGGAGAAGAACAGGAGGAGAACAGGAGGAGAACTGGAGGAGAATAGGAGAAGAACAGGAGGAGAGCAGGAGGAGAAAATGAAAAGAACGGGAAGAACAGGAGGAGAGCAGGAGGAGAAAATGAAAAGAACGGGAAGAACTGGAGGAGAACAGGAGGAGAACAAGAGGAGAACTGGAGGAGAACAGGAGGAGAACAGGAGAACGAGAGAAAATCCGATTGATGCCTGAACTGATTCTAAAAAATAAAGTTGAAGTTAGTTTAACTCCTCTCTATATTTTCGGACCTTTTTGTCCCTAATCAGACCCTGTAGCTGAGAGCAGGTAGAACCTTCAGGTGTCCTCCTCTGCTCTGGTCTGACTGGCTGTCTGTGCCGCAGGTGTTGGTGCGCTCTGATTGGTCTGGTGAACTCTACGGCAGCCTGTTGGTGGACGAGGGCGGAGCCATAGGTGCTGACCTCCTATTGGACGAGAGCCAGCAGCATCTTTATGTTTTGACCGAGGAGCGGGTGAGACACGCCGCTGTCCCTCTACCATGCCTTGGTTTCCTTTGTCTTCTCCAGAAAAAATCAGCTCCTTTTTCTCGTCTCAGGTGTCAAAGGTTCCCGTTTCGTTCTGTGAGAGACAGACGGACTGCCAGTCCTGTCTGTCCATCAGAGACCCTTACTGTGGCTGGTGTGTCCTGGAGGGAAGGTAGGTCTGTCCATCACCTGTCTCTGCCCATCCCTGGATTCTTTCTCATAGGAGTCCTTTGGCTCCATCTAGTGGACATTAAAGGGACTGCATGTTGTTTCAGAAACTGATCCTTTATTTGGACTTCCTGTTTTCCAGGTGTTCCCGTAAACATGAGTGTGAGCGTCACCTGCTGGCCAACCATTGGCTGTGGAGCTTTGAACAGACCAATCAGTGCGTCACAGTGCAGAGCCTGCAGCCGGCCAATCAGAGCAGAGAGGAGCAGACTCAGGTATAAGGAGCTGTGGGGTCATGAGGTTGAAGCCTCTGATGTACGAAAGGGTTTTGGTTCTGATCCGATCCGGTTCAGGCTTTCAGTTCAGTTCTAGGTCTAGTTCCCTGTTACTGATTTAGTGCAAATACTCGCCATATTCTAAGGTTTTTCCTGAACATGGCCGCCTCTGGTGAAACCGAGAGGAGACGACGGAACCAGCACAGCTGTGAACTCTCAGAATGGAGCCTGCAGTTCTGCACAGATAATAAAATCTACAGATGTCTTGCCATACAGTTCCTTTTAAAGCAGTAACAG
>NW_015150481.1:483771-484907 GCF_000732505.1 Cyprinodon variegatus
CTGGAAAGTGACCTGAGATGACATGATGTGAATTGGAGCTATAGAAATAAACTGAATAGACAGTCATAAATGATATTGATGAGGATGATCATCATCATGATAATAATGATAGTGATGATGATGATAATGATAATAGTGATTAGTGATAATATCTCATTCTGACATTGCTACCAGTGTGTGCAAGCAGGGATGATAACTATTATTTCTGACTCACAGGGTTAATGGGTGATGAAGATGTTTATGATCATTTAATGATGATGATGATAATGATGATGATGATGTTAATTATGATGATGATGATGATGATGTCACCCTGTGCTGCAGGTGTCTAGCCTGTGTCAGCTCCTCCTGGAGCTGTAACTGGTGTCCTCTGGATCAGCTGTGCACTCACACCTATAGCTGCCCCAGCAAGAACTTGATCCAGAACCAGAAGGTCAGTCCGCTGATAACCATCGATCGTTCTCAGTCTGTCCACCTGTCTGACTGTCTTCTGGTCTTCATCTCTACAGGACGCTCCTGGTCCCAGCTCCTGCCCTCTGGTCTTCTCACTTAGAACTTCTGCTCTAGTGCCAATGGGCTTTAACACCACTATTGTGTTGGAGGGTCGGAACCTAGATGTCTTCATGGTGAGACTGTTTTTAAATAAAGCCCCTCGGCTCCCCAGCTAACTAAACGTCAACATGTAAGGAGAACTACTGATACCAACATCTCAAGTTCTCCCTGAATCTGTTTAAATCTTCAGGACGAAGCTCCGTATGTGTGTGTTGTTGAAGTTGAGGACGTGCAGTTTAACCTGACAGCTGCTGTGCAGAAAACAGAGGACGGCACCAACATCTTCACCTGCAGCTCCCAGCAGGTAAACACACCTGCCGGCAGAAAAGGTTCCCACAGCCTTCAAGTCACTGAAGCTGCTCTCTGTGTCGTTAGTTTCAGTTTGGCCTCAGTCAGCTGCAGTACTCTGCTGCCATCTACCTGCGCAGAGGACAGAGACGCATCGACTCATCGCCTGGACTCAGACGTAAGAAACTCACCTGTTTCCCTCTGCGTGTTGGAGTAGCCCAGTAACAGACCCTCAGGTTCCAGTTCCAGACCAGTAACAGACCCTCAGGTTCCAGTTCCAGACCAGTAACAGACCC
>NW_015150481.1:486611-487387 GCF_000732505.1 Cyprinodon variegatus
CCAGACCAGTAACAGACCCTCAGGTTCCAGTTCCAGACCAGTAACAGACCCTCAGGTTCCAGTTCCAGACCAGTAACAGACCTTCAGGTTCCAGTTCCAGACCAGTAACAGAACCTTCAGGGTCCAGTTCCAGACCAGTAACAGACCTTCAGGTTCCAGTTCCAGACCAGTAACAGACCCTTAGGGTCCAGTTCCAGACCAGTAACGGACCATCAGGCTCCAGTTCCAGACCAGTAACAGACCATCAGGCTCCAGGTCTAGACCAGTAATGGACCCTCAGGTTCCAGTTCGAGTCCAGTATCGAACCTTCAGGGTCCAGTTCCAGACCAGTAACAGACCTTCAGGCTCCAGTTCCAGACCAGTAACAGACCCTTAGGGTCCAGTTCCAGACCAGTAACAGACCCTCAGGCTCCAGTTCCAGACCAGTAACGGACCTTCATGGTCCAGGTCCAGACCAGTAATGGACCTTCAGGGTCCAGTTCCGGACCAGTGACGGACCTTCAGGGTCCAGTTCCAGAGCAGTAACGGACCCTCAGGTTCCAGTTCCAGTCCAGTATCTAACCTTCAGGGTCCAGTTCCAGACCAGTAACAGACCTTCAGGTTCCAGTTCCAGACCAGTAACAGACCTTCAGGTTCCAGTTCCAGTCCAGTATCGAACCTTCAGGGTCCAGTTCCAGACCAGTAACAGACCTTCAGGTTCCAGTTCCAGACCAGTAACAGACCTTCAGGTTCCAGTTCCAGTCCAGTAACAGACCCTCAGGCTCCAGTTCCAGACC
>NW_015150481.1:489883-497280 GCF_000732505.1 Cyprinodon variegatus
TCCAGTTCCAGACCAGTAACAGACCATCAGGCTCCAGTTCCAGACCAGTAACAGACCATCAGGCTCCAGCATGTTGACCATTCCTCCTTCTGTCCCCTCAGTCCATCTGTATGACTGCTCAGCCGGCCAATCAGATTGCTCGCAGTGCAAGGCAGTGCCTAAGGAATACGGCTGTGTTTGGTGTCCAGGAAGTCCCGCCCCAAGCTGTGTGTACAGCCAATCATGCTCTAGCTCACCCTCAGACACCTGTCCCTCTCCTCAGATCACACAGGTGAGCTCTGCCGTCCCATTGACAGGCTGCACATGTCCTGTTACCGTGGAAACATGTAACATGTCTGTCTCCAGGTGTTCCCTGTGTCCGGGCCTTTGGAGGGTGGAATCCTGGTGACAATCACAGGGTCCAACCTGGGCACCCGGTATCAGGACGTGTTGGGCGGAGTTAAGGTGGCAGACGTCCCGTGTTTGGCACAACCCGAAGGATACCGGATCTCCACCAGGTAACCTTTCCTGTACTCAACCTCTGATTGGTCTGATTGTTGAAATAACACCTCATCCAATCAAAGGTCAATGTTTTAGGTTGAGTCATTTTCCCGTCTGTACCTTCCTATGCACCCCTTCACCTGTGCTGACCCGTTCACCTGTCTTAGGGTTGTGTGTGAGCTGCAGCGCAGTGGGAAGAATAGGGTTGGGCCTGTTCAGGTTACCGTGGGAACAACTTCACCCGGCCGGTCGGCGCAGATGTTCACCTATCAGGTAAGACTTCACCTCCAGAGGCTGAACCCGATCCGTCCGGAGCCCAGTTACTCAGGAAAAGACTACGTCCAACTCAGCGAACTTTCTGCCAACTACAGTTCTGACCCGCTCAGCTAGTCTGACCCATTTAAAAAAGGTTCTGCTGTTTTTGTTCCCCCAACAAGGACCCTCAGCTCACCAGTCTGGTTCCAGATAAAGGTCCAGTTTCTGGAGGAACCAAGCTGACCATCAAGGGAAGACAGCTGATGACAGGACAGAAGTCAGACCTGACCGCTTTTCTGGGTCAACAGCCTTGTTACATGTAAGTCCCGGTCCGGTTCTATTGCATCTTATAGTACTGGTTCTAATGCCACCGACAATGCCACCGTTATTAGGCTGTAATGACAGGACTGACCCAGGTCTTCTAGTCCTGATAGCACTGACCCGGTCTTTTTGGTCCTGATAGCACTGACCCGGTCTTTTTGGTCCTGATAGAACTGACTCAGGTCTTCTAGTCCTGATAGCACTGACCCAGGTCTTTTTGGTCCTGATAGAACTGACCCAGGTCTTCTAGTCCTGATAGCACTGACCCAGGTCTTCTGGTCCTGATAGCACTGACCCGGTCTTTTTGGTCCTGATAGCACTGACCAGGTTCTTCTGGTCATGATAGCACTGACCCGGTCTTTTTGGTCCTGATAGCACTGACCCAGGTCTTCTGGTCCTGATAGCACTGACCCGGTCTTTTTGGTCCTGATAGCACTGACCAGGTTCTTCTGGTCATGATAGCACTGACCCGGTCTTTCTGGTCATGATAGCACTAACCCGGATGTTCTGGTCCTGATAGCACTGACCCGGTTGTTCTGGTCCTGATAGCACTGACCCGGTCTTCCTAGTCCTGATAGCACTGACCCGGTTGCTCTGGTCCTGATAGCACTGACCCGGTTCTTCTAGTCCTGATAGCACTGACCCAGGTCTTCTGATCCTGATAGCACTGACCCGGTTCTTCTAGTCCTGCACTGACCCAGGTCTTCTGATCCTGATAGCACTGACCTGGTTCTGCTGTTGCCGGGGAAACAGGCCCGCGCTGCAGCTTGTATACAGTTCAGGTTGAATTGTCCCTCCCTCTTAAATGTCTTCTTGTCTCCTGTGTCCTCCCAGTTTGAATGAGGTGACTGATTCCCATTTTGTGTGCAAGACCGGTTCCAGTAATCAGACTGGTGCAGTTCCAGTTCAGGTTTTCTTCGGTAAGGCTGATCGGACTGGTCCCGACCTTACCTTCCGTTACCTGGACGACCCGGTCATTACCAAGGCTACACCTGCAGAGAGCTTCTATGCGTAAGGACCAACCTCTGAGCGTAGACATCCTTTGGCCTTATAGCCATGTTTCCTAATAAGGGGTTGACTTCCCGTCCTCAGAGGGGGGCGTGTCATTAAGGTGACCGGCAGGAACCTGGACGTGGTGCAGGAACCAGCCATATCAGTGTGGGTGGAGCCTCTGGAGGTTCAGAGGGTTAAGCGAAGAAGACGATTTGCTCTCTTGACCGCCAAGCAGCAACTGGTTTTTAATGGCACCATGGCAACGGTGAGATGATTCGACCAATCAGAACCATGTCCCTGACTTACCTGTTCTAACCTGTGGGCTCCCCTGTCCACCTCTCAGGTGACTGAGCGCTGCTCGGTCCTGTCCTCCTCAGAGATCACATGCAGGACGCCGGCAGTGAGCCCAGAGCTCAGAGTGAAAGGGGTCTGGTTTCAGCTGGACAACGTCAGGGTCCACTTCAACAGCATTGAGGTACCTCCATGTTTACCCACCCTCTCCACCAACAGTGTGAAGCCCTGGACAGAAAGCAGCCTCTTTGTCTCTAACCTGTCCCCGTCCATCTGTCTCTGTCCACCAGGGTAAGACATTCAGATATCTTCCGAACCCTCAACTCTTCCCTCTGAACCGAGAGGCTCCGGATGCTCCGTACCGCTTCAAACCTGGTGGAGTGATCGCCGTAGAGGTACAGTAACACTCTTAGCCTGGTCCGATGGACACAGCAGGTGGTCATGTGTTATGATGTCATGGCATCCCTCAGGGTCAGGACCTGACCAAAGCTATGACCAAGGATGAAGTCCAGGCTCGCCTTGGAGAACAAGGCTGTGAGGTGAAAACTCTGGACAGGACTCACCTGTACTGCGAACCGCCTGAGACTCAGCCTCTGAGCGTGGACGGCAGCAACGAGCTTCCCAGTCTGAAGGTAATGAAAGCAAAGATCAACATCTATAAAGAAAACTAAGAACCTCTTGTGTATTTGTATTAAAGTGAATTGCTGGATAATCATTTGTTTTTCCATGTGTTCATGTCACCCACAAATATGCATCTAATTCAATGCAGATTTGAGTCAAATAGTGGAAAAAAAGCCTTCCTACCCTCATATCTACCGACTGTTTCTCAGGTGTTTATGGGGAACCTGAAGGTGGACCTGGGACTGGTTCAGTACGACAGTGACTCGTTACTATCCCCCATCCCATTGGCAGCTCAAATCGGTCTTGGCGCTGGAGCTGCTGTCATCATTCTGTCGGTGCTGGTTGTCATTCTTATGTACAGGTAATCAACTGTCTGTTCCAGGGTTCTGCAGAACCAGGAGAACTGTTCGGTTACTGATTAGAGTTCCACTTGTTTCTATGCAGGAGGAAAAGTAAACAGGCACTCAGAGATTATAAGAAAGTTCTGCTGCAGCTGGAAACTCTGGAGATCAATGTGGGAGACCAATGCCGTAAAGAGTTCACAGGTAAGCAGGTGATGGAGACTCTGACCCACCTGCTGTTCTCCTGAACGTCTCATCTCACTGTCCTTCTCCACATCCTGTAGACCTCATGACGGAAATGATGGACCTTAGCAGTGATGTGGGAGGACCTGGTCTCCCTCTGCTGGACTACAAGACGTATGCAGATAGGATCTTTTTTCCTGGACAGCAGACGGCGCTGCTGAGCCACCAACTTGACCTGCCGGAGTCCAGAAGACAGACTGTAGAGCAGGGCCTTCAGCAGCTCAACAACCTGCTCAACAACAGACTCTTCCTTACCAGGGTGGGTTCTGTTCAGGTGCTGTCTGGGACCAGGTTTGGCAGCAGGTAAATCTAACACTGTAGTTCTGTTCCTTCCAGTTCATTCACACCCTGGAAGCCCAGCAGGGGTTCTCTCAGAGGGACCGCGGCTACGTGGCCAGTCTGCTCACCATAGCTCTCCATGACAAGCTGGAGTACTTCACTGAAGTCATGAAGACTTTGCTGCAGGACCTGGTGCAGCAGTATGTGGCCAAAAATCCCAAACTCATGCTGCGCCGGTACGTAAAACAAACACACCTTCAGATGAACGGTGAATGTTTTCTCGATTAAACCAGACCTGCTGTCCAAGGGAGACCTGAGCAGATGTCCTGGGTTTAGGGACATGGTATCCATGACAACCCAGAGTTTGAATCTTTTTGGTTTTTGGAGGGGAGAGGCCCGATCAGAACCAGATGACCTGATTAACCCCAGAGCGTTCGTCCTGAACCGGGACTAAACTGTGTCTCTTGCTGTCTTTCAGGACAGAGACAGTTGTTGAGAAGATGTTGACCAACTGGATGTCCATCTGTCTCTATTCCTTCCTGAAGGTAACGCTATTTGTTCTGTCTATACCCGTCTGCCCCCTCACTCCTTTTCTCTCCCCTACCTGTCTGTCTTTCACTGTCTCTCCTCCAGTCTCACCTATACCTGTCTGTCTTTCACTGTCTCTCCCCCGTCTCACCTTCACCTGTCTGTCTTCCACTGTCTCTCTCTCTGTCTCACCTATACCTGTCTGTCCTTCACTGTCTCTCCTCCTGTCTCACCTATACTTGTCTGTCTTTCACTGTCTCTCCCCCGTCTCACCTTCACCTGTCTGTCTTCCAATGTCTCTCCCTCTGTCTCACCTATACCTGTCTGTCCTTCACTGTCTCTCCTCCTGTCCCTCCTATACCTGTCTGTCTTTCACTGTCTCTCCCCCTGTCTTACCTTCACCTGTCTGTCTGCCAGGAGGTGGCAGGGGAGCCTCTCTACATGCTCTATAGAGCCATAAAGTATCAGGTGGACAAAGGGCCGGTGGATGCTGTGACTGGAAAGGCCAAACGGACCCTTAATGACAGCCACCTACTGCGGGAGGACATCGATTACTCTGCCATGGTAACCATAGCAACACCACTTCTTCCTATGTTCCTCATCAGTTTGGCCTGTCACCCATCTGTCTCACCTCATTCTCAGACTCTGAACGTCCTGGTGAAGAACGGAGTTGAGGTCCAGCCATGTCCTGTTAAAGTACTTGATACCGACACCATCACACAGGTGCGTAGATGCCCCACCAGCTGTTTTTCACCCCGTGGTCTTATTCACACCTGTCAATGAATGTCTGGGTGCAGGTAAAAGATAAAATCCTGGATCAGGTCTACAGAGGAGCTCCGTTCTCTCAGCGACCAGCAGCTGACAGTCTGGACCTGGGTAGGCATCTGTCCATCTCCCCCGAATGTCTCACCAGTCTCTGTCTTCAGACAGACAGCTTGTTTTCACCTGCATACATTTGCCTGCAGAGTGGCGTTCTGGTCAGGCCGGCCACCTGACTCTTTCTGATGATGATGTCACAGCAGTCGTTCATGGTCGCTGGAAACGGCTCAACACGTTGCAGCACTACAAGGTGGGAAACAATCAATAGCTGCATGTCTGCATCTGCCCTACGCTGCAGCTCAATCTGGTCTCATGTTCTCTGTTCTTCAGGTTCCGGATGGAGCCACAGTCGCTCTGATCCCTCGATTTCACAGTTCAGGAATCAACCAGGTGTTTCAGACCGGAGAAAGTAAGAACCCAAACATCTTACAAAGAAGAATCCCACAAAACAGGAAGAATCAGCTGATATCAGCCTAAATCAAAGAACAGGAGAACTATAGAGACCGATCTGGACCAAAGACCAGGGAACTACAGAGACCGATCTGGACCAAAGAACAGGGAGAACTATAGAGAACGATCTGGACCAAAGACCAGGGAACTACAGAGAACTATCTGGACCAAAGAACAGGGAGAACTATAGAGAACGATCTGGACCAAAGACCAGGGAGAACTATAGAGAACGACCTGGACCAAAGACCAGGGAGAACTATAGAGAACCATCTGGACCAAAGAACAGGGGAACTATAGAGAACTATCTGGAATAAAGAACTGGGAGAACTATAGAGAACAATCTGGACCAAAGAACAGGGAGAACCAGTTTAGTCATTTGTTGTTTTAGCTGTTGAGTTGACTTTAAATCTCTCTTGTCGCCTTAGAGGCACCAATGCTGGAGGGCGAGGAAGAGGAGGGTCTGCGTCTGTGGCACCTGGTCAAGAGCAGCGAAGATCCAGAAATGCCAAAACACCGGAAGAGCAGCATGAGGGAACGGGAGAGAGCCAAGGCCATTCCTGAGATCTATCTGACCAGACTGCTGTCCATGAAGGTACCCCTGACCTTCAGCCCCACCCCCACCTCACACACACAGGACTTTACCAGAGCCTCTCATTAACTGTCCTTTTGTCTCTGTAGGGGACACTGCAGAAGTTTGTGGACGACGTCTTCGTGGCCATCCTAAGCACTAAGCGTCCTCCACCCATTGCTGTCAGGTTTTTCTTTGATTTTCTTGACGACATGGCTGAGAAGCATGCAATAGACGATCCAGAGACTGTCCACATCTGGAAGACAAACAGGTGAGACCCACCTCACTCACCTGAGGCTCCCCAAACCCTTGCCTTCATCCAACTTTCTGTGTCCAATGCGCTCTGCCTTGCTTGTCCTTGATGGGCTTCTTTGACCCTTGTTTCCCTGACCTGTCTTTCTGACCCTTTTTGTCCCCAGTCTCCCTCTAAGGTTTTGGGTCAACATTCTGAAGAACCCACAGTTTGTTCTGGATGTCCAAGTAACTGACAGCATCGACGCCGTGCTCTCTGTGATCGCTCAGACCTTCATCGACTCATGCACCACCTCGGAACATAAAGTGGGACGGGTAGGACCTGTCTCTCTCTATACTTCACCTACTGGTCTGGGTTCTCTGGTCATTTCACACCTGTATCTTTTTGTCCAATCAGGACTCCCCAGTCAACAAGCTGCTCTATGCCAGAGAAATACCTCGGTACAAACAACTGGTGGAGAGGTGAGACGGCTTCCTGTCATTGGTTCTGGTGCAGTTTATTCTTCAGTGTTACCAAAGTGTTACCACCTGCTGGCTAATCCGGACCCAACCTGATTTAAAACATTTATAAATTACCGCATGTTGTCTGACACAGTGTCTAACGTCACTTGTGCCGCTTCTGTTACCCTGAAATCCCTCATGCTCCATCCTCCGCTCCGCCCCGCAGCATCCAGACCTCCTGCTCAAAGCAAAGCCTACAGCTTCCGCTGTTCCTCCCGTATTGCTGAGCTCCGACTTATCCTCGGAGCTCGAGGAGAGCATGCACAATATTATTATTAAATTCGTAGGAGCAAAACATGCAGAAATGAACACTTAATTTACTATGACATATTAAAGAAATCCCCATCAGCATCCAGCAGATGTGGAGTTTCTAATGGAGATGAGCTCCTTGATATGTGCTTGAGAATGGCTTAGTCTCCATTTAAACCCAGGTTTAAAGCCTTGCAGGGCAGCCT
>NW_015150481.1:498008-498576 GCF_000732505.1 Cyprinodon variegatus
AGAAAGAAAATAACAAACCATCAGTTCAGGGGTTTGAATATATTAAAATATATGGGAATCAGAAAATGGTCTATATACCAAACTGAAAGATTGTTGTCTTCTACTGCAAAGAACACTTTAGATTGTTTTTAATATATTTTTTTATTTAAAAATTGAATGCATGGATGCATAAACATCTCATTTTATTTTATCGTGAAATTTTAAAATTTTTTGTTGGTTATCCCTGCTGTAGAGACTTCCTGAGGTTGTTCTGTATGTGTTTGTAGGTACTACAGTGATATCCACAGCGCCGCATCAGGATGCTATCAGGAGATGAACTCTACTCTCACTGAACTTTCTGGGGTAAAATGATCCAAAACCAGAACGACTTCAATCTACCCATCAGTCTTTATTCATCACGGATTCTCTGTCTGGCTCTACCTGTCTCTCTCTCTCTGTCTGACCCTACCCGTCTCTCTGACTCTGTCTGACCCTACCTGTCTCTCTGTCTCTGTCTGACCCTACCTGTCTCTCTGTCTCTGTCTGACCCTACCTGTCTCTCTGTCTCTCTGTCTCTGTCTGACCCTAC
>NW_015150481.1:499486-501999 GCF_000732505.1 Cyprinodon variegatus
TACCTGTCTCTCTGTCTCTGTCTCACCCTACCTGTCTCTCTGTCTCTGTCTGACCCTACCTGTCTCTCTGTCTCTGTCTGACCCTACCTGTCTCTCTGTCTCCCTGCAGAGCTTTGCCTCAGAGATGAACAGCCTTGTTGCTCTTCATGAACTTTACAAATACATCAACAAATACTATGACCAGGTAATGTTCTCACTCTCTCATGTCATGTGACCGGTCAACTGCACAGGTACAAACCATAGTTCACACTCACACGCCTCTATCTTCTCAAACTGTTTACCTGTGACTTTAGATCATCATGTCCCTGGAGGAAGACACCTCTGGTCAGAAGATGCAGTTGGCCTATCGGCTGCAGCAGGTCGCCGCTCTGGTGGAGAATAAAGTCACCGACCTCTGACCTGTGAGTGCTGATGAAGAGGATGAGGAGACGGGGGGGCCAAAGCAGTGAAGCTGATTGGACACCCCTGTCTGTCTGTGTGTGAGGGACATCCAGTCTTTTTATAATGGGTCTTCCGGTTCCCCCGCACGGCAGCAGCTGCCAACTGACATCCGACTAACGACAATCCAACCAACCAGATCAGGGAACATCGTTGTCACCTTCTGCCTTGCACTACGATTCCCAGAGTTCTCTGCTGTCTGAGTCAAAAAAAAAGCACAACTTAAGTATTTTCTTCTGTCTCTAAAGTGATGATTGACCTGCTGTTTTATATGTTTTTCTACTGAAGCCAGCAGATCGGACTCCAAACGGCGCATCATTCCCAGGCGCTTCTGGAAGTTTACTGAACGCAATAACAGAATCTGAATCAGGGCGTTTTCACCGTGTTTCAGTGTGACTCCACTTTCCAACTGCTTGACGGCGTATTGCTCAGAAAGCTCAGGACTCCTGACCCGAAAACAACACAACCTCCAGTTTGTTCCAGTAGTGCATCTAATCCAACATAAAGTCTGAAACTAACACGTCTACTAACGAACTAGTGATGTTGGTTTAGTTTATAATCCAGATTAACGCAGCTGGCACAACAGAACCAGACCCAATCAATTGGGTCCATTTCCAACATCACTGGTTCTTACGGAACAGGAACAGATGTGTTTTTTAGATAATGTGTGAGAAAGGAAACTCTGATATTCCCATACTCCGCACTGCGTGTGTGGTTTAAGTTTGGTCATGTGACCCGTACCAGGAAGTGGAGTCGCAGCTGGCGTGTTTCCAAAGCGTAGAGGCTCTGGAATAATCGAACCGATCAAAAACGAGAAACAATCAGAGATCCGTGTGAGTATTACTAACTTATTGTTTGTACAGACTATTTATATTTATTTATCCCAGCTGTGCCTTCGCTCTGCAGCTAGGGGGCAGCCTAATGTGTCCCAGTGCATGATGGGAAAATGATTTGAACAGTTCAGGTGAACTCACCTGTGTCCTTCAGCAGGAAATCAGCCCAGGTCTGGTTCTTACTGGTTTTCACTGGTTTGTCCGGGTCTTGTCAGAGTCCTCTGGACCCTGGTGGATCCTGGAGGCCATCAGATCCTCCTGAGGAACCCTAACCCTGGACTCTTCTGTTGGGTCATCATGGAGGGGGGTCGATAAACAGAACCAATCAGATGGATTCTGATGGATTCCCAGTTATAGAACTGGACCAGAGTTCTGAACTCGGTTTTCTTTTTCTGCTGCTGATTAAATTTCTTCTTCAACTTTTGATGTTTGTGTTTTTTGGGCCTGTGTTCGACCCGTAGTCGTAGTTCTTTGCTCAAAGTAGCTTCTGCATGATGACGATGATGATGATGATGATGATGGTGCTTCTTCTTTTTCTGAACCTTCAATGTTTACTTTTTAAGAAAAGGGGCGGGGCTCTCATGACCTAATGAGTGCATGAAATAATGCTGAGCTCTGATTGGTGGAGCTGTTTTCTACTGAATACATTCATGGGGGGGGGTGGGGGTGTATGGTTACAGTGAGCTTACTGTGTGTAAATGTGCCTGTAAATATCTGTGAGGAAGACCATGATGAAGATGAGTCCGTCTCAGATTTAAAATGTGCTTTTATTGTGAAGGGCCACGGATCAAACAGTTTGTATCATAAAAATAAAGCTCTAATTTTTAACCTTGTTTCTTTGTGCTGACTGCTTCTGCTGTCAGGGCCGGTTCTAAGCTCACAGTGTCTGGGGGGGCCCCCAGCCCTGAAGAGAAGAAAATTATCGTTTTTTGGTATCATTTAATGAGGAAAAAGAGAGAAATAAAATGAATATTAAGTCAGACTGAAACAGCTTCTGTTTTAGCTCGACTTAAGAAAATTTCATCTTTCATTTAAAAAAACTCAAAATCAAACTGAAAAAAACAACCTATATCATTAAAGAAAACTAATAAAATGGACCTAAAGAAAATATCTACAACTTTTTCAAACTGATTACTTGTTGAAGAATATTAAACCCATATAAGGTCTAGAAGAGGGGAACATTTAGGACATTTTGGGGCCCCTGGCAAAGACAGGCAGGGGGCCCCTCTGAATGGAGAAGAC
>NW_015150481.1:503595-505198 GCF_000732505.1 Cyprinodon variegatus
TATATTCGATTTTTAATTTTTTCGAGTTTTATTCTTTTAAGTGGCTGTGACATGTAAAAGATCATTTTAATATTATCTTTGACTTGTCTTTCATTGATTAAAATGCGATCTAAGGCGCCTCCTGTTCATTCTGACAGCAGCTGGTCTGATCCAAGATGGCCGCCCTCTAGGCACGTCGGCCAGCGTCCAACGAGGTTTCTACGGCTGTCTATGGACTCCACATCCGCTCCAAACCGCTCATCCTGACGGGTCAGTGCGCATGCGCAGAGCAGGGTGTCCGGTGTCAAACCGAGCAGCTGTTGAGTTCGTTCAGGGCAGAACCGAGCTAGCACGTGCTACACGCCCACATTACCTGAGCGGAACCTTCCAAAAACCCACAGAGAACCGGATTTCTCCCGATACCCGGAGTCCGGATCGGAACCAGTGGGAAAGCTAACGGAGCTAACGGTGCCGAACCGGCAGCTGACCCAAAGGCCGCGGTCCGGACCAGAGGATCCGAGGAGCATCTCAGGTGCTGTTGAATCACCGGAAAGGTTCCACCTGTGAACCCGTTTGGCCTGAAGAGAGGAACCGGACATGCTGATAGGTGAGCAAGGCCTGGTTCTGGTTCTGGGGCCGGTACCGCTGCGTGTGTGTGTATCAGGTGTCGGTGGGTCCAGTTAGCCTTAGCAATGGTTCATTTGGTTCTATCCAGATCCAGAATGACTAGAACCTCACTGTCCTTGGTTCCATTTAACCAGCTCTAATTCCACTCTGCTGGACCAGGTTCTGCTGGACCAGGTTCTGCTGGACCGGGTTCTGCTGGACCAGGTTCTGCTGGACCGGGTTCTGCTGGACCACCTAAGGTTTGGTCCAAAGCTCCAGATGAAGGTTTCTTCTGCAGCTGTTCCAGAACCTGCTCTGAGGAACCACCTGTTTGGATCATGATCTGTTAGTTTCTGGCGTTTAAGTTCTTCCATCCAAAGATGGTTCTGGACAGACGGGTCCGTTTAAACCCGAACCCTGTGGTTGGCCTGACTCTCTGCGCCCTTCATGTTTCCAAACACAAGTTGTCCAGAAGATTCATCCAAGAAATCCACGGAGACGTTTAAAAACGTTTTAGTGAGTAGATAGAATGAAGGGACGCTAAACATAGATGCAAAAGCTCAGGGCGACAGTGGTCAAAAAAACCATTCGCTCACAGCCACCAAACTCCCATGATGCATCATCTTTAAAGAGTGACACATATGCATCCTGAAACCAAAGAAGTAATGAAAATAACAAAATAACCACAACAGCTAAATATACAAATTTGCCTAAACTAATAAGAATTACCAATAATAATACATGAGGAAATACGATTAAAGCACATGGAGATTTCAAAACGTACTTTAAAGGAAAAGTCCGCTCAGCGAGGAATAATCCATGGATCATTATTTATACCTAAAGCTAATACAATGGGCTCTATGCACAGCTCCACTACTTCCTGAATTTAATGCAGCTCCTTTGTTTCCTGTCTTTCATTACTGGACGAACTGTTTATTCCAGGTGTGTCTGGCCAGTTACTTAGGTCATACACACCTGGATTAATCAGTGCATCCAATCATGAAAGACAGGAAACAAA
>NW_015150481.1:510586-511798 GCF_000732505.1 Cyprinodon variegatus
AAAAAAACCATTCGCTCACAGCCACCAAACTCCCATGATGCATCGTGACACATATGCATCCTGAAACCAAAGAAGTAATGAAAATAACAAAATAACCACAACAGCTAAATATACAAATTCTTCAAATTAATAAGAATTACCAATAATAATACATGAGGAAATACGATTAAAGCACATGGAGATTTCAAAACGTACTTTAAAGGAAAAGTTTGCTCAGCGAGGAATAATCCATGGATCATTATTTATACCTAAAGCTAATACAATCGCAGTGATTTAATGAATTTAGAGTTATTAAGTAAAAAAATCAAAACAATAATTTTCATCACGATCACTGAGTCTGGGAGCGGCCATTTTTGCCCAAATATAGTAGCCCCTCCCTCCTGCCATCTTCCAGCAGTGATGTTACGTTTAATCGGCAACCTAAAGTAGCCGGAAGTCGTAAACAATCACTGTTTGTCTGGAAGGAAAGACGGACTGAGCTCTGCTGTTTAACGAGGAGACAAAAAAAGTCTCAGAACTTCTTAAGATCAGAGGTCAGAGGTCAGATGGAACATCCTAAAAAATGACTTTTATAGAGATTTAAGACAAAGAAAACAGTTATTGTACTTGTAGAAAACTAATGGTTGTTGTTGACAGAAAGTTAAAAGTAGTGTAGCTTAATGTGGCTAACTGAGCGATCTAAACAGGCTAACCTGTTAGCTACTGAGCACAGCTAGCCACAGCGCTACCCAGCTCTTTATATCAGGGTCTAACAGTTACTTTGTTCACCAGAAAAAAGATTTTTTCAGTTTTATTATCGATTAGGTAAAACTTCATCGGTCATTAGACATGCTAACGCTACAGATGCTACATACTCAGCACACGGACGCTGCATTCTTGATATCGTTGTCTGGGCAACCACAATGTTTTACATCATGTGTGAACATTCTGCCAGTCATGTAGCTGTGGAGTTAGGAAGCTGAGGCAAGGTTCCAATTTATGTAACGTTCACAGACTGAGAGATAGAGCTCTGACTGAGGCAACCTCAGTACAAACCCCCCAGGAGAATCAACCCATCCCCTGCATTGAGTTTATCAATGCCGTTCCATCAGGTTAATCTATCTTCCACTAGTCAGTTAGCCTCGTGAGGCCATCCTGATCTTGCGAGCTTTCAAGGTTTCACTCGCTAATCACTCCGTTAAAGAAAGTTTGGAGCCGTTCACCAAACGAACG
>NW_015150481.1:512879-516656 GCF_000732505.1 Cyprinodon variegatus
TAACAAGAGAAAACCAGAAACCTGTGGGAGCAGGAGGCAGGTTAACAAGTTGAATATTTTAGAACTTTCCTGCCTGCAAAGCTGTGAGGGAAACGTATTTGTAGAAAAGCTGAACTGTTCAGTATTTCTTATACCTCCTTTTCCCCACCGGCCAAAAACCCGTTTAAACCCGGGAACAGGTCACTGACGCGTGTCTACCCGGGTCAAACGACTCCGTAAGCGACCCGCGTTAAAATCTCCCCGGCTCTGATCGGCGCGCTGTGGGAACACCAGAGTCGGATTGACCCTCTAAATTACGTGAAACCATTGAATGGATCGTACGGACGTCAACACACCGCCGGTCGCTTCCGATCTAACAGGCAGAAACACGATAAACATGGAGCCGCTCTGGTGAGACGGATTCAGATAGATAATAGAAACAATAAAGAACACTGACTACGCACTGGCTTCTTTCCATGCTGTGCTCCATTGTTTACTTCCCTGACTTCTGTCGTACTGGTGACATCATCAACGCTAACCCAGCGTGATGATGTTACCAGAAATGCAGCGGCTCAGACTTTTTTCTACCAATAAGAAGGGAGCAAAATGCGGATTTTTGGCGGGTGTTTGAAAACACGCTTTAACGCGCTATTCTAGGTGGGAAAGAGGCTTTTTCTGGCTTCAGTCTCGGTGTTTGATTGGACGCCATTTCTCTACCCGATCCGCCGCGGGAGCACGATCCGTCCTGCACGAACAGATATACATCCGGGTGCCCATAAATAATATAATTATGGTACTAAAATCACTTATTTCTATCCTTAACTCACTAAAAAATGCTAATACACATCTTTAAAAATGTTTTATGACTTTTGTGAGACAATTTTAATGCTTTTTTTACATTTTGTCATTAAACCGCTTCTCTGACATCATCATGGGACACGATCAAAGCAGTCCAGCAAAATCTGATTAAACCATGTTTATCTGCATTTTAGTTGTTTCCTTCTTTAGATTATGCACTATAAACCATAATGTTAACATGAAAGGAAAAAATAAAACTCAAAAAGACAAAAAACTACGGAGATCCCATTTCCTGTACAGATTGGGAACAAAGTGACAAAACAGGATTTTAAGGCATTTATTTTCTCAGGAAATACATTATTAACCTTTAACATTTTATATTTTAGTATGTTTACTATTTTCGGGGAGGGAAAAATGTCATTTAGGTCTTTTGAACAAAATGTAATTGAGATGGACCCAGATGCATATATGGATGAGCTGATGGGCAGAACGGATCGAGCTTCCGGGACGGATCGGGTTGTGATGTCATGATGTTTTCCCGATTTAACTTACTGAGTTCCTCACTTATCCTACTTTCTAAAACGGCGCCCTGCTGCTAAGAGGCAGATTTTATCTCCTAAAATGTTGACTGCCCGGCGTTCTCTGTAGAATCAGGTTCTGTTCCTGCTGACCGACTCTGGAAATCGGACCTTTTCTCTGTGAGCTTTGCTGATTGATGGAAACCGACTCTAACGATGTTTTTCTCCTCAGCTGCTGTTGGAAGCTCCGCCCCCACAAGCAAGAAACGACGGAGAGGCAAGAAACACAAGAGAGTCCGAGCTGAGGAGAGCCGGTGAGACCGCACACTCTGATGGGTTTGCTCAGCAGGAAGAAGTGACGTAAATGCGGTGGGAGGGGCTTATCAAGGGGAGGGGTCTGTGTGGGAGGGGGAGGGAGTTTTTGCGTGACCTGAAGGTGAAGGTGAATCCACAGCGGGTCGGATCTATGCGCTCTGGTTCTGAACGTTTCTGAGCGCAGGTTTGCTGTGAGAGATGAGTCGATGCAATCAGCTGCTTTTCCTTAGAAAACTATGAACCAATCTGACTGGATGATCTGGTTGATCTGGATCTATAAAGTCACCTGAGATGACATGAATTGGATCTGTAGAAACAAACTAAATAGAAGTTATTTCCTGAATGATGATTCTGGTGACATTTTGTCAGAACCGGGTCGGCCCATTGTAACCCGTCACTGACGGCAGCAGGTTCAGTTCTGCACTGAGCCACAAATAGAAGCTGAAGTGACGTCCTGATCCGGCGAGCAGCAGTCTGAGCATGGTGTCAGCTGCACTGGAATGGGCGGGGCCTGCTCGCCGTGGCTGTTATATGAGCCGCGGTCTGTGACATCATCTGAGGCTGTTTTTAGTTCACATAATCAGTCAGGCTCAGTTTCAGGTTCCTTCACCCCCCAACATCGTCCTGCCGGAGGACAGGACTGAGCACGCTCAGTGAGCATATGACTTCCTGCTGTCTGTGACATCATCTCAGACGCGGCACCAGACTGAACCTAATGGGGATCTAAAAACGGATGGGGTTCTGCTCCCCCAGCTGTCAGTGTGGGTTTAACCATCAGCAGTCTGTTAGTTACAGGAAAAGTCGCTGGTCTTGTGGCTCGTGGCTTCTGAAAGTTCTTTAATCTGAAATGATTCCATCCTGTTTTTAATTCAGAGCAATTTTCATGTGAATGTGCTTTACTGGAGGCATCCATGTTTGTCAAAGAACACTACTGCCACCTACTGGTTAGTGACGTCACGGTGCGGTATCGGCTGTTGATCAAGTCCCAGTGCTGTATCTGGTGTTTGTCACAACGCGCTATTATCCAAGTGTAGTGGGGGAAAAAGTATTCAACTATTTATTCCAGTTAAATAAGCGGAGATCAATGGATTCAGTTGGAAAGTTATTTCTATCTTTGCAAAGAAAGAACAGTTCCTCATACGGCTCTTATTACGGTAATCAGACCTGTTCTGATCCAGCAGCGTTCGTTCCTCCTTACTTACTATAATGGAAAGTAGTCAGAGTCAAACCATTTACAGACACTTTGGCTAAACAGTAACATGTTATAAATAAGAGTGGAGAACAACACCTCCGACGTCATCACCCTGAACACCGGCACCCCTCCAGGGCTGCGTCCTGAGCCCCTTGCTCAGGTCCAACCACATCCTGAAGTACGCGGACGACACCACAGTAGTGGGCCTCATCCGGGACAACAACGAGGCGGCCTACAGGGAGGAGGCGCGGCATTTGGTGCAGAGGGAACAACCTGATCCTGAACATCAAAAAGACCAAGGAGATTATCGTCGACTTCAGGAAATCCAGACCCACCCGCACTCAACGACTCAGCTGTGGAGGACGTCAGCAGCAGATCAGGGGGGCGCCGCTCCCCTGCATCAAGAACATCGTGGACAGGCGCCGCCTATCCCGGGCTCACCAGATCCTCTCCGACCCCACCCGCCCCAACCATGGACTGTTTTTCCCCTGGCGTCCGGCAGAAGGTTCCGCAGCATCTTCTGCAGAACGACCAGACGACTGAACAGTTTCTTCCTCCCGGCCATCAGACTGCTAAACACCACAGAACACTGTGACTCTGTTCTTGGCAGAAATAGACATTTTAAAAAGCCTTTTATTACCCTAAAAAGGAACTTGTTTCACGTAAGAAGAAAAAGACTAAATTTAACCTAAATTAGACTGAGTGAAAGGGTAGAACAGGGTTTCTCTTCACATTCAGAACAAAGGTTAACGGTTTTGTTATTCAAATGTAGATATATTTTTAGGAATGATGCGAAATGCAGAAGAAATTAGATCCTGTCCCATTTCTCTCACTTGCACTCGGTTTGGTCCCTAGCACTCGGTTTGGTCCCTAGCACTGAGTTTGGTCCCTAGCACTGAGTTTGGTCCCTAGCACTCGGTTTGGTCCCTAGCACTCGGTTTGGTCCCTAGCACTCGGTTTGGTCCCTAGCACTCG
>NW_015150481.1:518351-519874 GCF_000732505.1 Cyprinodon variegatus
GGTCCCTAGCACTGAGTTTGGTCCCTAGCACTCGGTTTGGTCCCTAGCACTCGGTTTGGTCCCTAGCACTCGGTTTGGTCCCTAGCACTGAGTTTGGTCCCTAGCACTGAGTTTGGTCCCTAGCACTCGGTTTGGTCCCTAGCACTCGGTTTGGTCCCTAGCACTCGGTTTGGTCCCTGCAGTTGGTTTTGTGCGTTCATGTGTAGGTTAGTGTGTCCCAATAGTTATAGGAGCTAAAATGCTCCCTTCAGACGGAGTGAGGTCGGGAGCTGACGTGAACGAAGTGGCCTCCCAGAATACTTTGGGGACTCATTCAGCGAGAGGAGAGATGGCGTTTCGCAGTAGAAACAACGTGCCGAAATAAGGCAAAAAGTTGATTTCTTAAAAAAAAGATAACTGAAATACTTACAAGGAAAACTGAGGAAATTGCTGAGTCGGACACTGTAAGCTAAAGTTTATTAAAATATATAAGGAAAATCTAAATTTTCCTCTGGTAAAGCTAGAGAACGTGTTCGCCTTGGTATTTTAATATAGATTTAATGTGTAAATGTGTTAATCTGAGAGCATAGTCACAGGTACTTTAAGAGTATAGATATGATCCCGAAGGTTAAAGAGACTCCGTAAGCGACCGGCGTTAAAATCACCTCGGCTCTGATCGACATGATGTGGAAATGGCAGACCCGGCTCGACCCGCTAAATTACGTGATACCATTGAACTCAACGTACTGACATCAACACGCCTCACCAGTTGCGTCTGATTTAGCAAGCAGAAACAACTCTGTTTACATTCAATAAACATGGAGCAGCTCTGCTGAGAGGGATTCAGTCAGATAATAGAGTGAAACAATAAAGAACATTGACTACGCCGACTTCTTGACATGCTGCTCTCCATTGTTTACTTCCCTGATTTCTGTTGCACTGGTGACATCAACACTAACCCAGTTCATTTGTGTCTGCTGAGATGCAACGACTCACTCAGCTTTTTTTTTTTTTTTGTTTGTGGGAAGGGAGACAAAAGCTGATCGTTAGCTTGTGAAAATCCCGGGTTAACAAACTAATTCACGGGGAAGGATAAAATATTTCAAAATTTAACCAAAAAGTAAAAACCAGAAGCACTTTTGTTGTAAAATGTTTCTCTGAGAAAAAACTTAATCTTAGTATGTTTGTCCTCACGACTCCAATTTGAATCTCTTTCAGGTCTGAGGAGGTTTGTGATTTTCTGAAGACTGATGGAACTCCTCTCCCAATACCCCAGAATGACCCCCACAAAGACCTGCTCCCACCAGAATGTTCCACAAACACTCCTGAAAAGGAAGGCCCTGAGGGTCTGGCAAAGCCAAGCACATTATCCCCTCAGAGAGCCACCGTAAGCCAGTCCTCCCGTCTGCATGGTCCGCAGGACTCCCCAAGTTCCCAGATTCCAGACCAGATCACACAGCCACCGACTCCACAGAGCCCCCGCCAGACAACCCAATGCCCCCCTCCCCAGAGCCCCTTTCAGACAACCCAATCCCCCCGTCCTC
>NW_015150481.1:521394-522988 GCF_000732505.1 Cyprinodon variegatus
AGAGCCCCCACCAGAATGCCCAGTCCACCTGTCCTCAGAGCCCCCGCCAGAGAACCCTGTCCCCCCGTCCTCAGAGCCCCTTTCAGACAACCCAATCCCCCCGTCCTCAGAGCCCCCACCAGAATGCCCAGTCCACCCGTCCTCAGAGCCCCCTTCACAATGCACAATCATCCCATGCCCAGAGCCCCCACCAGACAACCCAGTCCCCCCATCCCCAGAGCCCCCTTCACAATGCCCAGTCCCCCCGTCCTCAGAGCCCCCACCAGAATGCCCAGTCCACCCGTCCTCAGAGCCCCCTTCACAATGCCCAGTCCCCCCGTCCTCAGAGCCCCCACCAGAGAACCCAGGCTTCGCTTCCCCAGAGTCCAAATCAGAAACGCCCACCAACTCCAGACATGAAAAAGGCCCCTGTTGAAAGTGAATTGGCCCCTGAAAGTCCCCTGAGAAACCCCCTGTATCAGAGCCAACCACCTTGTGCCACATTAGACGCTCTTAGCCAAAGTCTCAGTAATTCACCGCTGAATGTTAACAACATAACCCAGAATGCCTCGCTGTTTCCTGGTAGGACCGCAGACGGTCAAACAGAGTTCTTCCAAGCACCTCCAGCCTCACCTCACAGTGTTACCTCTGAATCTACAGCAGTATTTGCACCAAACTCCCTCAAAGCTCCTACTACGATGATGGCAAGCCCCGCCCACTCAGATCCATTTCTCTTGCCCTCAGTTACGTTTTGCACCGGCATCCCTTCCCACACCCTGTGCTCCCCCCCCACCTCTCTCCTCTGCTCTCTGGAATCTCCATTCAGCTTCCCCTCTCCTCAGCTGGCTATACCCCCCCCACATCAGAGCCCGCCCCCTCTGGAGCTAACCCCGCCCCCTGCCCAGCTGCTTGGCTCTGATGATGAAGAGCAGGAAGACCCTTCAGATTACTGTAAAGGTGAGTTTATCTGAACTTTTGGGATATTAATGATATGATTGTTTTCCTAAATGCTGTTTGATGATAGAAACCCCTCGTCTTAAAGATGGACAAAGTTTCTACCTAAAACCAGAGGCTGGTTCTACAGCAGAAGAGCTGGATGCAGATCAACTAAATAAAGTCCAGATGAATCCTTTTTACAGATCACACTTTAGATGACTGAGGTCAGTCCAGTTGACTGATTATAAGATGGAAGGTGGCCCGTTTAAGATTTCACTGGTTACTGTCCAAATCGGAGCAGAAACCAAGCATTGAAGGTATAGAAAGTGTAGAATCGCAGACTGGGTGGCGTAAGGTAGAATGATGAGGGATGCAGGAAGGAAATCCCTTTGGGAAACACCTGCGAACCACTTTGGTCTTCATTGTTTTGAATTATAAAAGGTCTAGGGACGGGCCTGGTGGTTCCCAGGCCCGTCCCTAGACCTTCCTGCCCAACCAGAGAAGGATTCGTCTATAGATTTTGAAAATATATCTGGCCAGATGCCAACAGAATCTTTGGCCTCGATACTAAAATGCTTTGCACCAATGAAATTGAAAAGGGTGAGGGGGGGACCCGTTCATCCGTTTCTATTTGCATGTTTTCTAAACTAAAACCAGGCTTGGTTGGGCTGCTGGATAA
>NW_015150481.1:524000-531863 GCF_000732505.1 Cyprinodon variegatus
ACTGTTCCTTAAGTCTGAACTTAGCGATTCTCTCGTGAACATGTGGGTAGCGTCCATATTTTACTGATTGTTCATTTATGACACAAAGCTGCTTCAGGAAAGGGTTAAATAAAGGCCGCCCAGAAAAGGGGCGGAGTGTGAATATTTTCTGGAGTCACTGCTCTCACAGATGAACCCACCCTGTGCTGTCTGAACCTCCAGGCGGGTACTACCCAGTGAAGATTGGTGACCTGTTCAACGGCCGGTACCATGTGGTTCGGAAACTGGGCTGGGGACACTTCTCCACGGTTTGGCTCTGCTGGGACCTGCAGTAAGTAATCCTCTCTGATTGAAAGGTGTGTTACCAAAGCTGGACTGGTTTCAGACTGGGATCCTGTTTCCTTCAGGAAGAAGCGCTTCGTGGCCATGAAGGTGGTGAAGAGTGCTCCTCATTATACCGAGACGGCTCTGGATGAAATCAAACTGCTCCGATGTGTGAGTATCCCGTGTCCTGACCTCTGCCCCCTACAGCTCCAGGTGTGCTCAGGTAACCCGTCTTTCTCCAGGTGAGGGACAGCGACCCCTCCGACCCCTACAGAGAAACCATCGTCCAGCTTATCGATGACTTCAAGATCTCTGGGATCAATGGAGTTCGTATCCTTGGCTATGCGCTGTCCTCCCCCCCTCCCGTAGGTCTACCTGTCTCGGTATCTTCCTCAGCCTCTCCCAGATGTCTGCATGGTTCTGGAGGTTTTGGGTCATCAGCTTTTGAAATGGATCATTAAGTCCAACTATATGGGACTTCCTCTGGTCTGTGTCAAGACCATCATTCGACAGGTAACAGCCCAGATATGCTGCAGCTTAGACTCTTTATCTGCAACACATTTCAGCTGCTGACACTTAAGCGGAGATTAAAAAGTCGCATGTAACTTGTGTGTTCAGGCCTTTACTGACTTGTTTGGCTCCAAGTTGTTGATCTTTGGGTCGGATCCGGACTTGTTGACCAAATGGGTCTAGTCAGCGTAACTTAACGGTTCTTCAATAATAAAGACTAGAGTCAAATCTTCGTCGTTACGCTAATCAGTTATTCCATTGAATGGTATCGAGTCTTTTTTCGAGTCAGTTGGTTCTGATCCGTTGTCGGTTTGTGGGCCTCCAGGTGCTGCAGGGACTCGACTACCTTCACACCAAGTGTAAGATCATCCACACCGACATCAAGCCGGAGAACATCCTGCTGGTCGTTGACGACGTTTACATCAGAAGGTTAGCGGCCGAAGCCACCGTCTGGCAGAGAGCTGGAGCCCCGCCCCCTTCAGGCTCATCAGGTGATTGGTCAACGTGGTGCCGGACGCGTGTAAATACCAGAACCCTTCTGCGCTTCCCGCTGTCACTGGGACCTCTGGTCTCTGCTTACTGGGAGCTGTGGTTTCCAGGCTTTTCTTCGTCTGCTTTTTTCTAACTGAGCTGTTTCTTCTTTCTGTTTCCACCTTTTCTTCCTGTTTTCCTTCCATCCGTGTGTCTCTAGTTAGCACGGCCCCCAGGGATGAAGAGGTGAGTGCCTAGGTGTCTTCTTTCCTCTGTTCTGATTGGCTGTTTCTCAAACCAGGAAAGTCGTCATCGTTTTCCATCGCGGTCAGATTTTACTGCATGTCACCAGAAAGGAAATGTAACAAAGTGGGCGTGGCCAGCATGACATCACACACGGCTTGGGCCCTGTCCCAATAACTGCACTCTTGAAGTCTGTTTTCCCACTGATGGATTCCAGTGTGTCCAAATGCTGTCTGTAGCCCCGCCCCCTGATCCACACCTCCACATGCATCTAAGTGGACTTTGGGGAATTACCCACAATCCATTGCTGCATCTGAAGTTTTAATCAGGTGAACAGTGGTGCTGATGGAGCTTCAGTGGGCTGGAATGTAAATCTCTCAGCGCTAATGGATCCAATAGCCCTCAGAAATATTAACTCCACACTGGGAAAAAAAAAAAGGAAATCTAAACAAGTAATTTTTTCTTAAAAGAAGTGATTTGTTCTTAAATTGAGGTCAGTGAGACACTTTGCCAATTGAACAAAACAATTTAATAACTATTTAAATAAGGAAATTTTATTTAATTGTCTTATTTCAAGTGCATTTTATCCAATTATCCTATTTTAAGAGTAAAAATACTCGTTCCATTGGAAGAACATCTTATTTACCTCCTTAGATTAAAGGTAAATACAGTTAATTTAAGAAATGACTTATTTCTTTATGGTTTTTTCAGTTCACATGTTTCTGTGTTATTGACCTACAGGGTGAACATTTACAACAAAGGTCCATATTCTGTCAAGTTTGTTTTTTGTTTTTTTTGCATGGAATAAATTTAGCTAAACATTTATTAGATTAGATTAAAAAATCCCTTTATTGTCCCACAATGAGGAAATTCTGGTTTTTACAGCAGCAAAAAAATGATAGAAAAAATGGTCACACAAATGTGGAGCTTAGAAAAATGTATAGGAATAACATCATAGTGAAGAGTTAAAATATAAACAATAAAATACTGTAAAGTGTTTTAACAATATAAATACTGATAGACACATAGAGAATAAATAACCAATATGCAGCTATGGACATTTTTACAGTAATGGATATTTGAAAATAGCAGCAACATCAGAGACGTGCTGAATGACAGCAGCAGGTTATTTAACTGACTAAGGTAGAAACTGAGCAGAATCAGCAGGAATGGAAGAACTGGTTGAGGTTGTTGGGAACACTGGTGGTTCTAGCGTCTTCCAGCTGCTGGGAGGGAGGATCTGTGATAACGCTCCCTGGTGCATTTAGGGTGCAGCAGTCTGTCACTGAAGGAGCTGTCCAGTTCAGCACCAGCTGAACCAGCAGATAACTGTTGAATGTTACGTAAAACTAAAGTAGATCGTTTGGAATAGAGCTGTTATTATTCCGATCTCCCTCTTCTAAAGTATTCTGGTCTCGTTTAAGTGATTATCGCTCCAAATGGATCATGCTGAACTTTTGAATAGGTGCATTTAGTCTGCAATAATAATCTACAGACATATATGATTTGTCCCTTTTAATGGGAAGATGTCGTATTTATTCCAGTAAATGTTGAAACGTTGGTTTAACTGCTTTCTAAATGGTTTACATGTTAAACTAAATATATAACACGGCTATCAGCAAAGTTATACCGTTTTTTTACATTCAGCGCCAGACGTGACGTGACTCCACCCACCTTTTAGCTACAGACTTAACCCCGCCCCCAAACACCACGCCTTTTGAGGCAGGAAGTCATTAACAGTTTTTTTTGTGTGAAACTAAACCAGTCGGATCCAGTTCTGGTCGTCCCCCCTGCCTCTGCTCACCCCCCCGATGTGTCTGTGTGTGTAGATGGGGAAGTTGTCTAAAAACAAGAAGAAGAAGCTGAAGCGGAAGGCAAAGCGCCAACAGAAGCTCTTAGATGAAAGGCTCATGGATATCCAGGTACATCGGTCTTTCTACACACACTGCATACTTCCAGTAGTACTACACGGATATATGCATACTACTGATGTACGCAGCAGCTGGTCACAACATGACGGCTTTGCTTTGTTTTATTATTTCAGAGGATGGATGAAGAGGAGGGTCTCCACCAGGCTGACGACGCAGAACCGACCTGTGAGTAGAAACTCCTCCTGATGGACGAGTCCAGTTTCCTGTTTTATGGTGGAGCAGCGTGAACTTCTAAAAGATGGAGAATCCATATATTGGCATCGTTAGCGTTGTTGCTTCCCGATCCGTAGCATCAGCCCATGTGGAGACAGACATTCATCCAGATGGTCATAATATCTGCGAAAATCTCACTGCGACACACAGGAGGATAACCAGAGCTTTTAGTCCTCGACGCAAGCAAACCGGGTTCAAATCCTGTGGTTCTTTGACGCATGTCATACCCGCATTCCTGCCAGCCTACTGTCTGAAAAATGAGTCACTAGTGCCGTAAAAACTCAAAAAATAAAAATAAAAACATCCATGTTTTCTTCTTCTGTGGTTTTAACTTTGCATATTGTTTCCTCATTCTCAGCTTCTGTTATCAACTGTAACATTTCCTGTTCCACAGCCAATCACAAAGCCAGCCCTGAATCCAGCGGCTCCTGGTTGGACGACAGGTCTGCTGGCCACGCCCCCGGGCGCTTCTCCAGCCCTGCCTCTGGTTTATCAGGGTTCTCCAGCTCAGTGATGTCAGCAACGTCAGAGTCCGCCCTCTCCACCCAGTCGGGATACTCCAGCGGTGGTGAGTAAAGCAAACGCTAGCTCCTCTAATGGATGTCATTAGACGACGGAAACACGCATAGATGCTGCCTGTTATATTAGGACTGCAGACAAACAGAAGAAAAGAACAAGGAAGGCAGTAAATGTTTGAAGCATTTCATTATAGAACCCGAAACATTTGAACATTAGCATGTGGGACACGAACATGTAGAGAAATAATGTGCTTTAAAATCTGGGAGGCGGGCTGTGCCTAATAGTGCTGATGTCCATGATTGTGGGAATCGTTATCAGATCGGGACAATCTGTGACGGGAACATCAGAAGCTCGCTGTTAAGGAAACTATCAATAAAGGATTTGGCTGGGCGCGGGAGGAGGCCGCGTCGCCTGGGCGCGGGAGGAGGCGTCGCCGCCTGGGTGGAACCGCCTGGGAGGCGTCGCTGCCTGGGCGTGGGAGGCGTCTTCGTCGCCTGGCCTCGGGAGGCGGTGTCGTCTGGGTGTAACCTCTGTCAGAGGTGTGATTAGTCTTTGATAAACCTCTCAGGCAGACATGATGCTAACAGACGTTAGCGTGGGCTGACAGCTGATTGGCTGAGGTTGGACCGATGGCTTTGAAGTTCTTTTGCTTGCAGGATTCAGCTCCTCAGACTTTGTGCTGAACCCTCTGGATCCTCGAAACGCCGACCGGCTCCAGGTGAAGATCGCTGATCTGGGAAATGCCTGCTGGGTGGTGAGCATCTTCCTCCTCTCCTCTTCCTCCTTCACAGCTCACCTTCAGCTCTGACCAATCAGATGTCTTCCTCTCCGTGTTTTTCTCTACCAGCACAAACACTTCACAGAGGACATCCAGACTCGGCAGTACCGAGCTCTGGAGGTCCTGATCGGAGCGGAGTACGGACCGCCGGCGGACATCTGGAGCACAGCCTGCATGGTAAACACACAAACACAGCAGAACCCTGATCCGGAACATGCTGAGCAGAACTGGACCTGAGAGGCCAGAAGAACTCAGCTGGAGCATCCTGACAGGTTCAGCAGATGATCTGTGGGCTCTTTCTCCTCAGGCGTTTGAGCTGGCCACCGGAGACTACCTGTTCGAGCCGCATTCAGGCGAGGACTACACCAGAGACGAAGGTAACCGTCAGAACTGGGCCCGGTTCTGCAGACCCAGCTTTCCTCCACACGTCACGGATGAACCTTTGTCTGCTTCCAGATCACATCGCCCACATCATCGAGCTGTTGGGGCCCATGCCTTTGCCCTTCGCTCTGTCTGGCAGGTATTCCAGAGAATACTTCAACAGGAGAGGTGAGACGCCGTCCCGCCTGTTCAGGTAGAGTCGGTACCTTCCGGTTCCTGACCCGCTGTGTTTCCAGGTGAGCTGCGTCACATCTCCAACCTGAAGCCGTGGGGTCTGTTCGAGGTCCTGCTGGAGAAGTACGAGTGGCCGCTGGACCAGGCGGCGCAGTTCAGTGACTTCCTGCTTACCATGCTGGAAATGGAGCCTGACCGCCGAGCGACGGCGGCGGAGTGCCTGCAGCACGCCTGGCTGCACACATGAACCCTCACTGTGACTCATTGACTGATGGTTGGAGATGCCTCAGCTGATTGGTCAGCCGACAGACCGATCAGAGCGCCGGATCCACCCAGACACACCGGAGAGGAGCCGCCGCCTGTCCCGCCTGAGCTGGGCTCCATTTGCTCAGAGACGACGGGCTGAGCTTCCTTCCTCTGGCAGCTGAAACCCTCAGAACCAGAATCTTCCTCTGCTGTCGCCCTGAGCTGACACGGCTTCAGGAATCCCTTTCCTGCGTGTGATCACTTCCTGTTCCTCTATAACGTCTGATTAGTCCATGATCGACCCGATTCATGAAGCCGCTCAGCTGATCGATCACCAAACCGTCCGTTATTGGCGGGTCGGTCGGCTGATCGATCAGCAAACCATCCGTTATTGGCGGGTCGGTCAGCTGATCGATCAGCAAACCGTCCGTTATTGGCGGGTCGGTCAGCTGATCGATCACCAAACCGTCCGTTATTGGCGGGTCGGTCAGCTGATCGATCAGCCAATCTGCGGCGCCGTTTCATTTTGCTGAAGTTCTAGTTTTCATGGTCGGACTCCCTGATGTTGAGCTTCCACTTGTTTACCTGTTCTGATGACATTAGTGCCTTGAAAAAGCCCCGCCCCCTGAGCCGCAGTGACATCACTGATGATGTCAGGAGGATTCTTCTTTTCTATGTGTGTTTGTGTGAAAGCAAAGATGGATGTCGATCCTGGGTTTACTGGGAATGAAACGGAACGGTTTGTGACGACGTGGAGAGTTAAACCGACCAGATCCAACCAATCGATCACAGAAGACGCTATGATGCTGGATCTGCGTCCAACATTTGGACCGCAGCTAGACACGCCCATATATGGACATCCTACTGAAGGTAGTGTGAGCTAGTTTGGCCTTTTTTGAATAAACGGCAAACAGACCAGAAGCACAATAAAAAGTGAATTTAAAACAGTGAGTGATGGGAAGCATGTTGCTCTGAAGACACAACAGTTTCTGGGCTTTAGGACTTTTTATAAGTTTTCAAGATTTCAGATGCAAACAGAAATGATTTTAAAAAGAATGAAATTAGAGGAACTTTGAGTGTTTTTGTTCCTGAGAATAAAAAATGGAGTGGATTTAAAATAAAAGGCACTCTTTAGAGACATCAGTGATGGTGGAAATCTATCGATTAGTCATGTCTGCAGCCCCGATTAACATGTTTGGTTGATTATTTTCACAGGATATGGGGGGGGGAGTTGTCTCCATCATGTCGTCTCACTGAAGGTTCAGACGTTTCTGTAACTTGAAGCTAAATAAACACTTGGATCTTAGTTAAAGGTTAAATCTTTATCATGTTTATTCCAGAGGTTTTTATTTTGTCTTCCAGAACCAAACAGTTTAACACTTCCTAAACTTTACATGTGGGGGTTTGTTCAGGTTTGGCCCCTGAGGGCCGCTGTCCTGCAGGTTTTCAATACATCGGATGATGCAATAAAAGGCTGTTAACCTCTAAAACATTCTGGACCGCGGCCCTCAGGGGCCGACTCTGGACTTCCTCTTTTAGAGCAGCTCTATGATTATATTCAGAAAACTAAATTCTCAGGGAAGAGCTTTAAAGGCTCACTGTGGACCTAAAGAGCCAATATACTGAGCTTGACTCTATCGATGCTACCAGCAGGGATCCCCTCTTCAAATACAGACTATGTTAGTTGGGACAAGACGCGCAGTCATTGGCCAGGTCATGTGACCTGGAAAAACTGATCACTTTATGGCCACAGGCTCTCATAGGATGTTTCTCAATTCACAAGAACGTGAGTACGGACTTGTGACATCACCACATTCAGAGCTGGTCTGGAGCTGCATTTCGCCTCCTGTTATTAATAGTCACATTATTTTCATTTAGTGGAGGAATAATAATGAACACAGTCAGATAAACACAAATCTAATGAACATTTTACTAAAAACAAAAACCTCCATCAGAGCCAGTGGTCCTTCACACATGGCTATGCAGAGAGAGAGCTGCTATAGACGGGCAAACGTTAGCCCGGACCGCTGCAGACGGGCTAACGTTAGCCCGGGCCGCTGAAGACGGGCAAACGTTAGCCCGGGCCGCTGAAGA
>NW_015150481.1:535006-536129 GCF_000732505.1 Cyprinodon variegatus
TTCGTTGGTGCAGAATGAAAGAAGAACCCTTTCCTCAACTTTATTAAACTGGTAAGTTAACACTTTGCTCCTAGTTTACAGTCAGATGTTTTTATTATTTTCTATGTGTAGCAGAAGCAGAAAACAGGCAGTTACAGGTCTAGCGCCTCTAGTGGCTAAAAGTTACACGGCGTCCCTTTAAGTAAACGACAAACTTTGTTAAAAATTATTTGGTTGATTTCTTTTTAGTTTAAATCTGCAGTCGTAAAAACAGCGTGTTCAGGAGCGGATGATTTAATCTAATAAATTCTAGATTAAAATAATAGATTGAACTGAATTTGCTGTTTAAATGATTTAGAGCCACATGTTCCCAAACCTTTCTGCTGACCCTGATCTTTCAATAAGTTTTATTGATCTAAACATCATATGATCACAGCGTGTGTCACCCTATTTCCTGCTTTTTGATTGTTTTATCTTTTTTTTTTTTTTTTTTTAACATTTCTAAAATGTTTAATTGAAGGAGTTTTATAAACTTGGTGAAATAAATGTCCTCGGTTTATTTGGAGGGTTTCTGTCTGAAGCTTTTATTTTGTTAAGTTTTGGCCAAAAGGTTGAGCTCCCTGTAATGAGCGATTTTAACTTCAAATAAAATAAAATAAACTATCTTGTTTAAATAACAGAAATACCATCTGTAAAGTTTCCTTATTTAAATGTTTGCTGTTTATTTTACTAATCATTTGTCCCGTCATCATAACCGCCATCTTTACTCCACCTCCATCTGTTATTTCAGCAGTTTCATGTTTTGATGCTCTTAATGTGAAGGGAAACCTGTTGCCATTGTTTGTCCAATCCAATTTTATTTAAGCACTTAAAAAAGCAACCACAGCTGACCAAAGTGCTGAACAGAAAATAAAAAACATAACAGCTAAAAATAACAAACATAATCATTCTATAAAGTTGGATCAAAGGAATAAAGGATAAAATAATGACTCAAGTCTGTAATGTAGGAGGGAGGCTGACCTTGGAAGACCCTGAAGGTCAGAACCAGGATTTTAAATTGGAACTGAAAAGAGAGACTGGGAGCCAATGAGCTTTTAGAATTGCTGTGATGCGAGTCCTTCTGTTTGTACGAGTCAGTAACCTC
>NW_015150481.1:538334-539516 GCF_000732505.1 Cyprinodon variegatus
ACAATCTTCCGATGTCTCATTCATCGGGGCCAGACTAGATTACACATTTAATCTAACATTTAGTCTGGTTTATCAGGCTACTTTTCGCCCGATTCTCCAGAAATTTTAAAATCGAGCTCACTTTCACTTTTTCAGACATACAGTTTCAGGTAGATCGCATCACAGACTCATTTCATCGTACAGTTTGAGCTGTAATTGCGTGCAACGATTGGAAATATTGCACGGCTGATGCCCGGCTTAAGAGGAGAACCATGCTAAGACTGGTCCCGACAGAAGATAAAAACGGAAGTTTTGAAATGAGTCAGATATATAACAGCTCCCCCTGCTGGCGCAGAGCTGCCATAACTGATGTTGGTTTTTGTTCACCTGCTGCTGAACCCAGAACCAAACATCTTCCAGTTTTTCTCTTTTTAAGGTTCTTGGTTTCCTGACAGCAGCAAATAAATCAGATTGATTCATTCTCCAATAAGAACATTAGCTAACTAGAAACCTGCCAGTTCTTGGACCGTCTGGAAGTCGATGTAAACGATGGGAACCTAAAACCCAGAAGAACCAAAACCGGGCTCAGTGGGAAAGACTGGATGATTGAGAAGAGACACTAAAGGAAACAAGGAAGGAGCTTCTGATGGATGAACGGAGCTTAGCTGAGCCAGTTTCCTTAGATTGATCTGGATGTTTAAACGTCCTGAAGCATGAGATGCAAATTGGCAGAGTATAAATAAATCTATATCTCTGAAAGGGGGGGTCGTTAGAGGGAACAGTTGGCCTGGCTCAATAGGTGAGGTCTTCTGTTCTCCTGTAAAGGGGTTGGAGCTGCGATGATAGCAGGAAGGAATCGACTCTATTGCTGCATTAGAGGTTTTTGAAACTGAAACCTGAGCGCCCCCCCTGTGTTTAAGGATGACTTTCTTAACATAGATGGCTTCCTTCTCTCGAACTCAACGCTATTTCTGACATTTTAAATTGAAAAAGCTTCTTGGATGGAAGAGAAACGTCTTCAAACTTAGAAACAAAGTCCAGAGGATTGATTTGAACTTTTTTGGAACGACTCTGACCTGGATGACTGAGAATCTTCACCAGCAAAGCTCAAAAACAAAGACTTCCAGAAAATTTCTAGAACATCAGATGGGGACATAATTTAACCTGCTTTAGCATTGATTAGCAATTAGCATAATTAGCTTG
>NW_015150481.1:540442-542269 GCF_000732505.1 Cyprinodon variegatus
TCATCTGCTGGGCGGAACTCCAAGCTTTCTTTATGAAACAGGTTGATGTATGATTTTATTCTCGTAATATTACAACTTTATTCTGATAAAAAGATAAAAAATAAATAAATCCCTAGTCTGGCCCTAATACTCCGTCGTACCAACTTGTCTGAATAAATTAAGAAAAATAAAAGTGCTTCTATAAGAAATTCATGAAAAACACAGAGTGAAAGAAACACCTTTTTTTTTGGTCTAACATAACCTTAGAGGCATTAATGCTGATACTGGCACTGACATTTTTAGTTTATAAACCTAAATATAATTGTTAACAAGGCTCATTAACTTTTTAACTTTATCTTTTTAACTTTTTACCTTTTTTCTTGACTTAATTTTTTTTAGCTTAATTTCCAGTAGTTAATCTATCATTCAAGGGCTCATCTAATTGGTCAAATACCAAAATAAGACGTACAGCCATGTAGCAGGATCTATGCTGAATGACTGGATATAGATCTAGTGTTTCTAGACCTCAAGTCTAGAGGCAAGTGATCAAAAACACTAACTTGCCCTATTAAGGGGTTAAAGGTCATATCTAAGTTGATTATTTCTTTTTTAATAAAACAGCCACAGAACCTTTTCTAGTGATGCAGAATTGAATTATTGGTTGTATTGAATGTTTTATAAACTTTAACCGATCCAAATCTATAAATGTTAACTTCTGGTTGGGATTCTGTTTTTATTTAATATTATTTTTTTTATTTATTTTTTTTATTGGGATTCCAACATGAACAGGAAAAGATTCAGCACTAATCCTCTGATCAGGTGAGTTAAATGTTTATTTGGTTTTGTTAGCGGACCTGGGAACGGCCCGGCAATCAGAACCAGAGCCGGTGAGAGCGCCCCCTGCTGGTCAGGAGGAGTTGGACTTTTAGCTGCCTCTTTAGGAACCACCGTTAATGACGTCACTGCCAACATTTGTCAGAACCACTCGGACTGGGTTGGGTTCTGGACCAGAGTCTGGGTCCTGGTTAATTTCCGCCTGGAGTTCTTCGCTGAAATGGATCGGAGCCATCTGTAGCGTTCTGTGTGAATCGGACTGGATGTTCTGGAAGGTTCTCCTTAGGTTCCACATCACCATAAAGCTCCTGCTAGGTTCTGGTTCTACTGGATCTAAGAGCAGCACCAGATCCAATTAGAGACCAGAGAGACAATTTATGTTCTGGTTCTGTTGAATATGACCCATTTTAATGTTCTGAATACAGAGTTCCAACACCAACCAATCCACAGGCTGGAAGCTCCGTGAAGGCTCCGCCTCCACAATGACCCCGCCCCCATGATGGCCCCGCCTCCATGTTGGAGCTCAGAGATGGTTGCATTAATGTCCAATTCAAACGCAGTTCATCTAGTTCTACTTCTGCTCGTCACTTCTTCCTTCTGACCACGGTCCAGCCGTCATCTTCATCCTGAGGAGGAGGAGGAGGAGGAACGCCGCTGACCGACGGACTGGACGCCTCCACCTCCATCACCTGCAGACACACAGAGATGGTTACTGGACCAACAGCAGCTTCAGACTGGTCACATACTGCTCCTCACAGGCGCCCTCTAGTGGACAAACAGCTACCGTGCATTACACGCAGACTGTGATGTCACCGGAAATGGGCGGGGCTATTTTAAATTAACTCTACAGAAGCGGAAACGTCTCCAGGCATTAACAATAAAACTTTTCCTTTATTAACAGTTTATCAGTCTAGAAACTTTAAATATGGAAATTAAATAAAAAATAAAATCCGTCTCGTTAAACAATCTCCTTCATTTTTAACTTCCTGCTTCATGAGTCTTTAAATCCAAGAG
>NW_015150481.1:543312-565234 GCF_000732505.1 Cyprinodon variegatus
AATATGATTTCCCATTAAGGTTCTGAGCTTCAGTATTTCTGCCTGCTGTTGTTTTATAAACCACCTGATGGGAGACATTTCAAAATAAAAGCATCTGAGCCAACAGATGGGACCTGAGGGATAAATCTGGACTCCTACCTGCGTCTCCTCGTCACTCTCCTCGTCTGACTGCGTGGGTGGAGCCGTGACCTTTGCCCTCTGCGTCTTGCTCTGGGTCAGAGTCTGAATGGTGTGTTGGAGCTGCTGCAGCGCCCCCTGCTGCCACTGAGCAAACAGCTCCAGCAGACGGGTCGAAACCTAGAGACACCAGAAAGAAGCGGGTCAGAACCGCTGACATCCAGGCTTCTGGAATGTTCCGCTGGTTCTCCTACCTGAGGTAAGCTGCCATCTTCCACCACCGTGTTGAACTCCTGATCCAGGAGCTGCGACAGGAAGTCCTCCACCTCCCAGCGCTGCAGGTCAGCTGCCCCCACCAACACAAACAGGTTAGCCGTCTGAATGATTTAAAGGCTTTAAACAGGAAGACATCATCAGCTGTCACCATGGAAACCTACCGTTGTCATGGAAATACTGCTGGACTACATCCACCATCCAATCAGCTTTCTGCTGGCCGTACACGCCTCCAAATCCGTTGTCCACGGCGATCTGAGGGACGGATGGTCAGAGAAACTTTAGATGGAGAGAGGAAGAGGAGGATGGAGAGAGGAAGGAAGGATGAAGGAATAAGGAAGAGAAGGAAGGAGAGAGGGAGAGGAAGGGAGAGAGGAAGAGGAGGATGGAGAGAGGAAGAGGAGGATGGAGAGAGGAAGAGGAGGAAGTAGAGGACGTTGTGGAGTAAAAATGTTGAGGTTTGTCTGTTCTCAGCCTCCCAGGCTCCAAACGAAGGTCCTGAGATCAGAATGAGTCTCAGCCTCATTCATGGGATGAAGGGGGGGGGGGCTGTTATTATGAGATCCATCTGACCAGAGAGAAGAAAATTAACCTGACAGGGAACGGCCTTCATGAACTAAAGTTGAATTTTCCTCCAAATGTTGCCTCAGTCAGAGCTCTATCTTTCCATATGAGGACGTTAAATAAATTTGAACTTTCTTTTTTTGTAAAAAAAAAAAAAAAATGCTTCAGCTTCCTAACGTCACAGCAGCCTCCCCAGCATCCAGGTCAGAGCGTCTGTAGTAGATCCATCAGAACTCCTGATTTTACTTCAAACTGAACAAAGTCAGTTAGTTTCAGCTTAAAGGTGCAGTGGAGGATTTTCATGAATTTTTTAAAAGACCCGCCCTCTCCACTTTAAAAAGAACGACCCTGTACCCTCCTCTTCCTCCAACAGATTCTATCAAATAGCTAAAATATTTTATTTCCATCATAACTTTGTCAAATAATGATCAAATGTCACCAAATCCACAGAGTTTGTTGTTAATGAAGAAAGAAATAAAAAGACCTGCAGGTGAATTCATTTCCTCCATGTTATGGAGCGGGATTATTATGTGATAGCATGGAGGATACTAGAAACTGCTTTAATCCAGTAATCTGTCATATTCTACATTAGAACGGGATTTAACAGAAAGTCTCCTCTTCACCCTCAGGATCCCTGATCTAGAATCCTAGATCCGCCCCTGCCTAATAGTGAGGAGCATCACCTGCTTTCTCTGTTTCTACACCTGATTAAACTCAGCAAATACAGACAGTATGGAGAGAAACTGGATTCTACACCTGATTTATGATGTTTAAATATTAATACATGTTTATAAATAGATGAAAGCACCGCTGCTTCCTGTTTTAACTTTGATGATAATTATTTATTTTATCTATGAGCGGAAAATGTTCTCAGATTGGATTTAGAAATCTGCTGAACTCTGAGCCTGAAGTTCTACTGGATCTTTTTAAGGTTCGGAGGATCTACAGCTTAAACCAACCCAGAACCTGGACCTGAACCAGGACCTGGACCTGAACCTGGACCAGAACCAGAACCTGGACCTGAACCAGGACCAGTGTTCTGATGGTTCTGGGGGAAGAAGTACCCAAATGCAGCTGTTAGCATTAGCTGGGAACTTTAGCTCACAGATCGCGTGCTCTGGCTGAACCTCTTTATCCCCCAGACCCGGGTCCGAACCCGGAACCGGACCCGGAAGCTGACCCGGACATGGTGGCTCACCTGTAGAACCGGCCACGTTTGAAGAACCGCTCGGACTCCCTCCGTGAAGAGTTCACGTGACGCCTTGGAGGCCGCCATCTTGGATCTGACGTCGTCTTGATTCGTGACGTCATTTGCTTGAAGCCGCAGAACTATGGAGTATGGCAGGCCGATATATCATAAAATCAACTTCTTCTGACTATCCGCAAACAGTCAGAAAGCAAAGAAACTTTTATGAAGAGGGAAAAAAAGTGTGAATATCATGAATAATAATTTAATATATCTGAAATTATATTATGATCAATCACATTTTGTCAAAATGCATTTTGAGATATCTCTAATGATGTCACCTGATTCGTCATTGCAAGAGTCAAACATCCAGAATTACAAACCAAATATCGAAACCATAATCCCTCAATTCAAAATGATATTTTTAGATATCCGAATGAGGAACTAGCCCCCTGGTGCTGTCACTGAGCTGTCCAAACAGTTGCCTGCAGAATTCTGGGCGGCTGCAATGGCGTTGGCTCTTCTTGAAATAGTTGTTTCAAAATCCAGCAATACAGAAAAAACTCGGCAGGATTTAATGCAGAGAACAAGAACTACGCAGTGAATTTCTCCACTGTGAGATGAATAAAATCAATCAATCAATAGGTTCCCCGCAGTCAGAGAATTTCCAGTCTCTCTCACAGGCTAGCTAAAGGTGCCCAAAGTGAAAATCAGAATCAGAAATACTTTTGTTACATTCTCTAGTTACAGTTTTACATGATATAAATAGAAAATGCAGCATTTTCTGAAATTCTGAACCGGTTGGAGCTGCAGCAATAAAGGTCATTTTAAAAACCGGAGAATCCATGTTGGACCTTTCATCGTAGACCGCTGACTGGAAAACACCAGAAAGGCTAAGACGCCTTTCTAACTTTCCGCCATAAATGCTACGTCATTTTTACGAGTCAGAATGATAATTAAAGATATCTGAAATACAAAGTCTGTCTTAATTTAAAAAATGTTCAAGATATCTCTATTTTTGAGATATCTTCAAAGGAATATTGACTTCAAAAATACAATCCTAGATATCTATAATGTTGATTTGCTTAATCCTTATTTGCTTTCAAGATATCTGCAATTGAATTCCCACTAGTCCAATCCTGCTTTAAGATATCTTAAAATACATTCAAGGTATCTTGAATAAGAAGGTTATTTGAGATATCTTTAATTTGATTTATGACTTGTCAGAACATAAAGCGAGATATCATATCTCAAATTGAATTTATGAATAGTCATAATTCAATTGTTGATATCTGAAATATACCTTTCAGATAGTCAGTAATGTTTTGCAGATACTTTAAACTGGAGACTCCATACAAATGGATGGAAAATCTGACGTCATTCCGACTAGTCAGAATTGAATTAGAGATATCTGAAATTAGAACTTTGCTTAGTCTAAAAATTAATAACGGATATCATAATTAACTACTACATCTAGTCAAAAATCGATTCAAGATATCCTGAACATGAAGTGTGGTAAAGCTGAATTTATGATAAACCGGCATGCCATAAAGCCATAGCTGATCTAGATCCGGTCCCAAACCTGTTTAAGTGATCCAGTGTCAGTAGTACGGGGTGGAAGTGAAGCCACCGGTCGCCATATTGGTACTCCCTAGTTAGATCAATATCACTGTAAACAATCTGTGAGCTACAGCATCGAACAACGATGATGTTCTCATTTTCAGGGGGACTTATGAGTAAAAAAAAAAAAAAAAAAAAAAAAAAAAAAGATAAATTCATCACTGGGACACAGACTGGCTGTTTCATAGCATCAGTAGATTAACTTTAACTTATAAAAAAAATAGGTCCATCACATTGCATAGTCAATATGAAGTCAATGAAGTCTATAAATAATGTAATATAACATATTATACAAATTCATCACAATAAAATTAATGTGTTAATAGAGCAGAATAATACAGATGAGCCAAAAGTGATCAATTGATGATGTTCATGTAATATACATGGATTTATTACACTGTTAAAGGATTGCAAAATGTTTCCAACTTATTCAATCANGTCAGAATTGAATTAGAGATATCTGAAATTAGAACTTTGCTTAGTCTAAAAATTAATAACGGATATCATAATTAACTACTACATCTAGTCAAAAATCGATTCAAGATATCCTGAACATGAAGTGTGGTAAAGCTGAATTTATGATAAACCGGCATGCCATAAAGCCATAGCTGATCTAGATCCGGTCCCAAACCTGTTTAAGTGATCCAGTGTCAGTAGTACGGGGTGGAAGTGAAGCCACCGGTCGCCATATTGGTACTCCCTAGTTAGATCAATATCACTGTAAACAATCTGTGAGCTACAGCATCGAACAACGATGATGTTCTCATTTTCAGGGGGACTTATGAGTAAAAAAAAAAAAAAAAAAAAAAAAAAAAAAGATAAATTCATCACTGGGACACAGACTGGCTGTTTCATAGCATCAGTAGATTAACTTTAACTTATAAAAAAAATAGGTCCATCACATTGCATAGTCAATATGAAGTCAATGAAGTCTATAAATAATGTAATATAACATATTATACAAATTCATCACAATAAAATTAATGTGTTAATAGAGCAGAATAATACAGATGAGCCAAAAGTGATCAATTGATGATGTTCATGTAATATACATGGATTTATTACACTGTTAAAGGATTGCAAAATGTTTCCAACTTATTCAATCAAATAAGAGAACAATACCTGTAAAAAAAAATACAAGCTTGTTTTAACTTCACAAAATAACGATAAATAAGAATGAAATGTTTGATCATTGATCAGATCTCTGTAGTTCCTGCTGTCAGCCAGCAGAGGGCGACAGATACCTGCGCTGGAAAAAATCCCGTTAAAGCCCGTTTCAATCATATTCAGGTGACATTCATGACGTTTATAGATGTGAAACTGTTTTTTGTACAATCAGTGATGACGCCTCCCAGTCCCCAACATCCAGCCACTGCAGTGACCCCATCTTGCATATTTTTTTTACTGAATCCAACCTTTCACTGAATTACAGGGTCTGACCAGGAGATGGCGCTGCTCTTTAGATCTTAATGTCCACAAATCATGACAGAAAGAATATTTTAGTACAAAGATTGATGTTTAAAAAGGAATCTCAGGAGTCCAGCCAAGGATGAACGAAAGACCCATCAAGGAAAGTGGGGATATTTTGAATGACTATTACTGTATCATTTTCTACTGCATGCTATGCTAACATCTATGACGATGCTAGCGTGAGCGGCTAACTTCCATCGAGCTACTGAACTCCATGTGTCACCATTGCGATTTGAAATGGAGTTGTCAGAACTTTGTTACTACATGGCTCTGGTTCTGTTTATTACCCTGACCCTCCCGGTTGCCAGAGTCCAGTCCCGAAGCAGGATGGTCCACTTATCCCAGAACCGGTTTCACTCCAGCATAAACTCTTAGGTTCATGGTTCTAGTTTCTGATGTAAACAGAACCAGTAAATCGCTTCAATTCAATCCAAACACTAAAAACCAATCATGAGGACTAATAGAGCCATATCTTAGAGTTTTTGTGTTTATTTTCCTGCTTGCTGTAATTCCTAAAATTGACAGTGGGTGGCGTCATCTGTTTTAAATGGAGTCACAGGTAGTCGCTTGGCAGGTGTGCTGATTGTGGCGGAAAGAAACGGACCGTCGTCATTAGTTGTCGTAGGTTTTTGTTATTGATATTGGTTCTAAGCCAGTGGGCAACGTTAAAATTAGCATTTTTCTGAAGCGTTCTGCGAGCCAGGAACCTGAAGTTTTATTCATTGAAAGCAAGAAGACGATGCGTGAACTGCATGCCAGTCAGCAGCCTCACCATGGCTTAGGGTTGTTCGTTTAGTCAAGAACTCACTCCAAGAACATTTGATAAAATCACGTTTATTGACAGGGAGAATGACAGAGGATGTTACAGGTTCTGGTTCTGCTGACTGGGATTCTGTATCTGGAGGAAGAAGGAACCAAATAATGAAGAGTTGATGTTTGAGACGTTCTGCTGAGCTTCAGGATGTGATCTCTGGTTGTCAGGAGACAGGGAGGACATGTTGGACCAGAGCTGCTGAACTTCCTGTTGAACAGGAAACACATTAATTAGAAACATCTGCATCGTCCTATCAGCTGCTGTTTGACTTCTGGGTTCCACCTCCTCAACTCTCAAATGGAACAGATGCCTTCTGCGGCTGACCAGCAGAGGGCAGCGTTACAGTGAATGTGAGATGAGCTCTGAGGCGCCATCTGCTGGTCAGACTTCAGCATCACGGTTCAAGAAGCCAAAAAAAGCTGCATCCAGAAACGCAACAACGTCTGAAAGGGTGTGAAGGAAGTCATTTATGTTAACAGAGAAAAATCTATTTTTCAATTTGCATGTTTCTAAGTCAAAACGAGGCTTTTTTGGGCTAATCTATAAAACCTGGAACTAAACGCTATTTCTGACATTTTGAATTGAAAAATCTTCCTGGATGGAAGAGAAACGTCTTCAAAATTGGAAACAAAGTCCAATGGATTGATTTGAACTTTTTTGGAAGAAGGAGCATCTATAGCTAACCTGATAAGCCCCCCAAACACCAGAAGCCACGCCCATTTACATGTTTATTTTCCAGATGTTTTACATCTTTTTTTTAGAAGGCAGCCTGTTCTCCACACAGAACCTTCTCTTTAGAATAGAACCTTGGGTCCCATCCTGGACCAGAACCCGCAGTGAACGGACCTGCTGCTGGAGCAGAGTGTCTGGATGGAGGTTCTGTACCTTCGATGGTTGGATCACTGGCTTCTGTCGGGTTCGATCTTGGTGTCTCCGTTCTGGTTGTCCGTCCGCGTCGCTGCCTGGACCACAGCCTGCGGAGCAGCAAGTCGACAATTAACCTGCAGAACCTTGATGAACGGCCTCTAGAAGAACCGGAGCAGAACTCTGAGGTCTCACCTTGAAGCTCCTCTTCCTCTTCTGGACGTTCTGCTCTGGATGGAAGATGATGACGTAAACTTTGGGCATGTACAGCATTCCCAGGGAGACGGAAGCACTCATGGACATGGAGACGGTCAGAGTGGCCGTCTGGATGAACATCTGTGGAGACGGAGACCAAACTGAACCCAAGTGACAGAACCGACTGAAAGGAGCATTTAAAACAGACCACGAAGAGACAATATTATATCTCTGATGGCATCAAAAACATAAATAATGTGCACAAATAAGGAATAGTTGTATTAATCATACATGGAAACAGAGTTTTATGGGGCCCCCAGAAACTTGACTAGAATTTTTGTAATGGTAAATTTCAGAAAAAACAGGAAAAAAATAAATAAGTAAATTTTAATACAGTACAGATAAAAATAAAACTAGTTAAAATTTTAGACATAACAACATTCACACAATCAAATCAATAAAATTGAGTAAAAGATAAAAGAATAAGATAAATCTCACTGTCTTGCTAGGTGTTAAAATCCAAAGAGAAAAGGTGGGTTTTGACCAGAGATTTAGAAACAGTGAGAGAAGAGGCTGAGTGACATGAAGAGGCGGGTCGTTCTGGAGCTTTGGGGCTGCAGCAGAGAAAGCTTGGTTCCCTCTGAGCTTCTGATGTCCATATTTCATCTAAACATCGTCGCTGGAGAAGAAGATGCAGTTTAGCTCATAAAACAGCTTTGAGACTTTTCCTCTTGCTCTGCTCCCCCTATCAGCCACAGGCTCCACAGGACCCCTCCCATACAGGTGTGCCTTGGCCCCACCACAGAGCAGAAAACCACAGCAGAGAGGATTTCAATCTGTTTCTGTGAAGCTGCCCGGGGGGGTTCACATGGGAAGAGGCCCAGATCTCCATGTTGACCAAGGCTAAGTCATGATGGTTGACTTTTCAGAACCAAACTGCTGTAAAACAGACCGTTTGCAACACATTTCTCTGAGTTTCAGAACTTGTGACGGGAGGGGAAAGTCTCCTGAAGGACCCGTTTGCTTGGCGTGAGCCGCATGGGACAAAGAACCCCCCCCCCCCTTTGCTGTGAGAACTGCCTTGCTAAGCTGCTGCTAGATGAAAACTCAAACTTTCCAAAATGGACAGGAACAGGGATGTAAGGTCTGACACGGTTAGGGACAGATTCTAATTAAACATTATGTCTTTAGATGATTTTGATAATTTCAAGTGTTTACTGATGAGTAAAGTCAAAGCTAACAGGATGGACCGCATGCTACGCTAAGCTACAGGAATATGTTTTGAGCTGTTGTTGAAACTTGGACAAGCTTTATTTCACTAAGGGTTTAAACACTGATATAACATTAGTGTTCATGTGTTCCTCAGATGCTCATTACATTTCAGTTACCAGATTATTACCAAAAGTAATTTAATAAAATCCTCATGTCTATTCGCTGCTAGCTATTTCAAAGACGGTAAAGAAATATATGATTAAAGGTTATTGGTTCCAAATAATTAAATAAAACTTTATTTGGCCAAATAATGTTTTATTCACCTCATTGGTTTACATTGTGAATTGGTTTGAAAACATTCCAATTTCTCTAAATTAGTGAAAAGCTAATTTGATCAAATCGCAAATTGTTTAATGTAAATTTAAATCCATCTTAAACAGTAATGTGGTTTTTAACCATGTTTTCCCACTTTGCACATAGTAGCTTAGTGTAGTTTAGTTTCTCTAGATTTAGTCAAGAGTTTTTATCTTAAATATGTTTGACTTGGAACTGAATGATTTTTGTTAATAAATTCTTATGTTTTAAACAGAAGTTGTGGTGAATTTATTCCATGTGCAGAATTAACTGTTTAACCATAATTAGAGCTCAAATCACTCTTTAATTTGCTGTTCTGACACACAGCCAGTAGGGGGCGTGTTCATAGACAATATTAACCTGACTCTGCCAGATGGATTTGCTCTGCATATCCATCTGGAANTTAAAACACAATGTTACGAATGAGCGAGCTGCCTGTGGTAAGATGGCCGCCACGTGCGGACGTCGACCCCCATTGGCCAGCAGCGCGGACGAGACATCTAGCCTTTATTATGGATATCTATGGTCAGTAGTACGGGGTGGAATTGAAGCCACCGGTCGCCATATTGGTACTCCCTAGTTAGATCAATATCACTGCAAACAATCTGTGAGCTACAGCGTCGAACAACGATGATGTTCTCATTTTCAGGGGGACTTATGAGTAAAAAAAAAAAATAAAGATAAATTCATCACTGGGACACAGACTGGATGTTTCATAGCATCAGTAGATTAACTTTAACTTATAAAAAAAGTAGGTCAATATATATATATCATAGTATTTATGAAGTCAATGAAATCTATAAATAATGTCATATAACATATTATACAAATTCATCATTGTAAAATCTATGTGTTAATGGAGCAGAATAGTTGAGCCAAAAGTGATCAATTGATGATGTTCATGTAATATACATGGATTTATTACACTGTTAAAGGATTGCAAAATGTTTCCAACTTATTCAATCAAATAAGAGAACAATACCTGTAAAAAAAAATACAAGCTTGTTTTAACTTCACAAAATAACGATAAATAAGAATGAAATGTTTGATCATTGATCAGATCTCTGTAGTTCCTGCTGTCAGCCTGCAGAGGGCGACAGATACCTGCGCTGGAAATAATCCCGTTAAAGCCTGTTTCAATCATATTCAGGTGACATACACGACGTTTATAGATGTGAAACTGTTTTTTGTACAATCAGTGATGACGCCTCCCAGTCCCCAACTTCCAGCAACTGCAGTGACCCCATCTTGCATATTTTTTTTACTGAATCCAACCTTTCACTGAATTACAGGGTCTGACCAGGAGATGGCGCTGCTCTTTAGATCTTAATGTCCACAAATCATGACAGAAAGAATATTTTAGTACAAAGATTGATGTTTAAAAAGGAATCTCAGGAGTCCAGCCAAGGATGAACGAAAGACCCATCAAGGAAAGTGGGGATATTTTGAATGACTATTACTGTATCATTTTCTACTGCATGCTATGCTAACATCTATGACGATGCTAGCGTGAGCGGCTAACTTCCATCGAGCTACTGAACTCCATGTGTCACCATTGCGATTTGAAATGGAGTTGTCAGAACTTTGTTACTACATGGCTCTGGTTCTGTTTATTACCCTGACCCTCCCGGTTGCCAGAGTCCAGTCCCGAAGCAGGATGGTCCACTTATCCCAGAACCGGTTTCACTCCAGCATAAACTCTTAGGTTCATGGTTCTAGTTTCTGATGTAAACAGAACCAGTAAATCGCTTCAATTCAATCCAAACACTAAAAACCAATCATGAGGACTAATAGAGCCATATCTTAGAGTTTTTGTGTTTATTTTCCTGCTTGCTGTAATTCCTAAAATTGACAGTGGGTGGCGTCATCTGTTTTAAATGGAGTCACAGGTAGTCGCTTGGCAGGTGTGCTGATTGTGGCGGAAAGAAACGGACCGTCGTCATTAGTTGTCGTAGGTTTTTGTTATTGATATTGGTTCTAAGCCAGTGGGCAACGTTAAAATTAGCATTTTTCTGAAGCGTTCTGCGAGCCAGGAACCTGAAGTTTTATTCATTGAAAGCAAGAAGACGATGCGTGAACTGCATGCCAGTCAGCAGCCTCACCATGGCTTAGGGTTGTTCGTTTAGTCAAGAACTCACTCCAAGAACATTTGATAAAATCACGTTTATTGACAGGGAGAATGACAGAGGATGTTACAGGTTCTGGTTCTGCTGACTGGGATTCTGTATCTGGAGGAAGAAGGAACCAAATAATGAAGAGTTGATGTTTGAGACGTTCTGCTGAGCTTCAGGATGTGATCTCTGGTTGTCAGGAGACAGGGAGGACATGTTGGACCAGAGCTGCTGAACTTCCTGTTGAACAGGAAACACATTAATTAGAAACATCTGCATCGTCCTATCAGCTGCTGTTTGACTTCTGGGTTCCACCTCCTCAACTCTCAAATGGAACAGATGCCTTCTGCGGCTGACCAGCAGAGGGCAGCGTTACAGTGAATGTGAGATGAGCTCTGAGGCGCCATCTGCTGGTCAGACTTCAGCATCACGGTTCAAGAAGCCAAAAAAAGCTGCATCCAGAAACGCAACAACGTCTGAAAGGGTGTGAAGGAAGTCATTTATGTTAACAGAGAAAAATCTATTTTTCAATTTGCATGTTTCTAAGTCAAAACGAGGCTTTTTTGGGCTAATCTATAAAACCTGGAACTAAACGCTATTTCTGACATTTTGAATTGAAAAATCTTCCTGGATGGAAGAGAAACGTCTTCAAAATTGGAAACAAAGTCCAATGGATTGATTTGAACTTTTTTGGAAGAAGGAGCATCTATAGCTAACCTGATAAGCCCCCCAAACACCAGAAGCCACGCCCATTTACATGTTTATTTTCCAGATGTTTTACATCTTTTTTTTAGAAGGCAGCCTGTTCTCCACACAGAACCTTCTCTTTAGAATAGAACCTTGGGTCCCATCCTGGACCAGAACCCGCAGTGAACGGACCTGCTGCTGGAGCAGAGTGTCTGGATGGAGGTTCTGTACCTTCGATGGTTGGATCACTGGCTTCTGTCGGGTTCGATCTTGGTGTCTCCGTTCTGGTTGTCCGTCCGCGTCGCTGCCTGGACCACAGCCTGCGGAGCAGCAAGTCGACAATTAACCTGCAGAACCTTGATGAACGGCCTCTAGAAGAACCGGAGCAGAACTCTGAGGTCTCACCTTGAAGCTCCTCTTCCTCTTCTGGACGTTCTGCTCTGGATGGAAGATGATGACGTAAACTTTGGGCATGTACAGCATTCCCAGGGAGACGGAAGCACTCATGGACATGGAGACGGTCAGAGTGGCCGTCTGGATGAACATCTGTGGAGACGGAGACCAAACTGAACCCAAGTGACAGAACCGACTGAAAGGAGCATTTAAAACAGACCACGAAGAGACAATATTATATCTCTGATGGCATCAAAAACATAAATAATGTGCACAAATAAGGAATAGTTGTATTAATCATACATGGAAACAGAGTTTTATGGGGCCCCCAGAAACTTGACTAGAATTTTTGTAATGGTAAATTTCAGAAAAAACAGGAAAAAATAAATAAGTAAATTTTAATACAGTACAGATAAAAATAAAACTAGTTAAAATTTTAGACATAACAACATTCACACAATCAAATCAATAAAATTGAGTAAAAGATAAAAGAATAAGATAAATCTCACTGTCTTGCTAGGTGTTAAAATCCAAAGAGAAAAGGTGGGTTTTGACCAGAGATTTAGAAACAGTGAGAGAAGAGGCTGAGTGACATGAAGAGGCGGGTCGTTCTGGAGCTTTGGGGCTGCAGCAGAGAAAGCTTGGTTCCCTCTGAGCTTCTGATGTCCATATTTCATCTAAACATCGTCGCTGGAGAAGAAGATGCAGTTTTGCTCATAAAAGAGCTGTGAGACTTTTTTCTTCTTGCTCTGCTCCCCCTATCAGCCACAGGCTCCAAGCCTAGAAGCCCAGATCTCCAGGATGACCAAGGCTAAGTCATGATGGTTGACTTTTCAGAACCAAACTGCTGTAAAACAGACCGTTTGCAACACATTTCTCTGAGTTACAGAACTTGTGACTGGAGGGGAAAGTCTCCTGAAGGAGCCGTTTGCTTGGCGTTAGCCCCCCCCAGTGTTTACTGATGAGTAAAGACAAAGCTAACAGGATGGACCGCATGCTACGCTAAGCTACAGGAATATGTTTTGAGCTGATGTTGAAACTTGGACAACCTTTAATTCATTAAGGGTTTAAACACTGATATAACATTAGTGTTCATGTGTTCCTCAGATGCTCGTTACATTTCAGTTACCAGATTATTACCAGAAGTAATTTAATAAAATCCTCATGTCTATTAGCTGCTAGCTATTTCAAAGACGGTAAAGAACTATATAATTAAAGGTTATTGGTTTCAAATAATTTAATAAAACTTTATTTGGCCAAATAATGTTTTATTCACCTCATGGATTTACATTGTGAATTGGTTTAAAAACATTCAAATTTCTCTAAATTAGTGAAAAGCTAATTTGATCAGATCCCAAATTGTTTAATGTAAATTTAAATCCATTTTAAACAGTAATGTGGTTTTCAACCATGTTTTCCCACTTTCTACCTAATAGCTTAGTGTAGTTGAGTTTCACTAGATTTACTTAAGAGTTTTTATCTTAAATATGTTTGACTTGGAACTGAATGATTTTTGTTAATAAATTCTTATATTTTAAACAGAAGTTGTGGTGAATTTATTCCATGTGCAGAATTAACTGTTTAACCATAATTAGAGCTTGAATCACTCTTTAATTTGCTGTTCTGACACACAGCCAGTAGGGGGCGTGTTCATAGACAATATTAACCTGACTCTGCCAGATGGATTTGCTCCGCATATCCATCTGGAAACCTTCCGTTGAAGTAATTTTGGGAAGGGGCGAAAATACTGGTTAGCTGATTGGCCTATGTTGGTGATAGACGGGCCAAATAAACCAATCAGATCAACGAAGCATATGACGTACTAACAGAGCGACGACGAAGAGGAGCCAATTGATAGATCAAACTCTTGGTGAAACCAGTCGGGAGAAGAGCAAAAACATCTTTTCCTCTGAGAAAAGCCTCCAGAGCAGTGTTTTGCTCTTCTTTCAGTGAAGAAATACTCTGTAATTCTGATAAAACTTGCTCGATAGCCACGCTAACGCTAGTTTCATCGGCTGAAGCCGCCATGTTCTTTAGACTGAACTGTCGCGCTTCTCGTTGCGTCACACCTCAACCCGCCTCAAAGCCAACGCTGATTGGACGTTCGTTTGGTGAACGCCTCCAAATTTTCTTTAACGGAGAGTCTCCAGACTGATCTGCGAGTGAAACCTTGAAAGCTCGCGAGATCAGGATGGTCTCACCAGGCTAAGACAATATATGACAGCCCAAATAATATCTGATTAAATATTAACCACCTCTACCGGATTGGGCAATAAACGTCTTAAAGAATCACAACACATCTATTCATTCATGTATTCATTCATTCTTATTTCATGCATTCATCTATTCTTTGTGTGCTTTCATGAATGAATGCATTATGTGAACTATTCTTTCATGTATGCATTCATTTGTATATTCATGAATAGATTCATTTTTAATGTGTTTATTTATGCATATCCCTGCTTTATATGAACGCATTAACAAATCAGCAGGTCTGTTCCATCCCTGTTTGTTGTGTTTCTCTCAGATAAAAAGCTTTCCCTAAATGCTCCTTCATTACCCACCCAGAGCTGAGGGAGAGGATGAGGACTGCGTTTTATCACTGAAGCGCAGAAGGAGCACCACAGGCTTCAGAACAAATGTGACATGTTGTTGTTTGCAGCTTCTCTCATTGATGTTTCCATTAATTATTCTCTTTGAAACGTTGGGAGCAGCTGCTGACGCATCCTGCAGAACCTCCAGGATCTTCTGCTGCTCTCCGTCTTTAATCCTGAGTAGAGGCTTTTATTTTGTCGGCCCAGGCTACTCTTCCCCCACATTTCCTGCTCTTTCCTTCCTGATATTTGGGTCTTTTTATCTCTTTTGTTACGTGTTGGTTCTAATCTGTATAATCCGGCCTCTGCGGTTTATCAGACTCATCCCTCGCCGGTTCCAGCCGACCTAACAAACCAGCCTCACCTTTTTTTCCATGTGACTTATGAAGACCTCATTCATGTCTCCTAGAGACCATGAACCAGCTTCCACTCAGAGAACAACCTGGAGCTCTAACAGGAACCAGAACTAAACCAGACAAGAGCAGATCTTCCATCAGTTGGTATAAAGGGTTCTGTTTAGAAACCCCTAATCTGGTTCTGTAGGTTCTGCTTGGTTCTTCAGCTTTAATGTCCCTGTTGGGTCCCATTGATCAGCTGTGGTCCTTGGTTTTTCTTTAGGTCTATAAGGTTCTGCCTGGTTCTAACTGTGGTTCCGCTGGCCCTTACCTTCTCAGTGGACTGAGCAGTACCAAAGAAGATGGGAACGAAAGCAAGCCAGACGATGCAGGTGGTGTACATGGTGAAGCCGATGGGCTTTGCCTCGTTGAACGTTTCTGGAACTCCTCGACTCTTCACCGCGTAAACCGTACAGGTTACCTAGCAACAGAGCAGGCATCAGCTGAACAGTGGTTTACATAAATAACAAGACAAACATCTACTGATTTTAGGCAGTAGGATCTCTGTCTCTAAAGGCTTCATCACCATGAGACACGGCGGTGGAACCATCATGCTGAGGTATTTTTCGTCACTGTGATCTGGAAAACCTCCTTTACCTAAGAATAGCTGTGCCGCTAAGGCATTCACCTCTGAGGAACATCATGTTAACATAACGCCTCAGAGCTCTGAAGGAGATTAAAGTCTGATTGGTTGCGCTACCATGAGGACGATGCTGTAGCTGAGGCAGCAGATGATGGACAGGTCCGACATGTCGCACTTCAGGATGCCCCGGGCCAGATCTGGGTTTGGTGGGCGGAGCTCCTCGTAGTCGATAATGGTGTGAGGAGGAACTACACCGAACCAAACAAATACGCCAAGAACCTGCCAGAAACCCAGAAGGTTAAAACACGAAAAGAGCGTCTGCCATTGGTACCTGCTGGTCAGGTGACCTATGTCCACCTACCTGGACAGAAATGAGGATAAATGTGATGACAAGTTGAGAGGTGGGGCTTATGAATTTGGGAGGAGTCACCGACTTCTTGCCCTGTTCAAAGATCCTGTAAATGCGGTTGGTTTTAGTCAACATGGCGGAGTAAGTGATGGCCATGCCAAGGCCCAGCAGGAGGCGCCGGAATGCGCACACCACCGCACCTGGCTCTGCGATCATCAGGAAGGTTATCAGGTAGATCAGAAAGATACCTGGGAGAGAGAGAGAGAGCAGGTCACCCCTACTGATGATGATGTCACATAATACTGATGAAGTCACTCACAATGCTGATGATGTCATATGTGCAGCTGTTGATGTCACACAGTGTCGATGATGTCACTCACAGTGCTGAAGATGCCTTCTATGCTAATGATGTCATCCACATTACTGTTAATCTCAACCTTCGGGAATGATGATGTCATCCACACTGATGATGTCACCCTAGTTGTTAACCAATGAGTTTCTGAACTCACCTGTTAGGAGGACGTAGCTCAGCTCTCTCCCTGACGCCCTGACAATCGGTGTGTCGTTAAAGCGAATAAATGTTATCACCACAGCACTGGTTGCTAGGATACCGAGCATGGCGAGGGAGGCGGGCACTAAAGCCCAGGGAGAGTTCCACTCCAGCTTGATGATGGGCGTCGGACAACAGGCCGTTCTGTTGGGGACGGGGCGCATGTCCTTTGGACAGGTCTCACAGGTGAACTCATCCAGTTGGTACTGGTATCCATCACAGAGCTGCAGGCAGGTCAGAAACATGTCAGGAAAGCACAGATCTGGGTGGGGATGGTGACATCCACCCCTATCTATAATCACTTTTCTATCTTTCAATTGTTCATCTTCTCCAATCCCTGAAAAGTTCGGTTTGGTGAAGATGGAGTGAATGCTTCAGGTACCTCACAGTGCCAGCAGCAGGGAACTCCCTTCACCATCTTCTTCCTCTCTCCGGGCTTACAGGGGAAGCTACAGATGGACTCTGGAACGGTTTTGTCTCCTCCAGACCACTGCATCTCCTCCAGCTGCAGACACACACGGTAAATCAGGAAGCTGAACTCCATCCGCCTGACTCTCTTCATACAGGCGTCGTCTTACATTGAGTCTCAGGTTATTGGTCCATTGGCCGATGACGTGGTAACCGGGGTGGCTGTGGTTGGTCATCTGAAACTGGAAAATGTCGTAGCGTCCAGGAGCATCTCCATTTTCGTTGAACAGAACACTCGTTCCTGCACTTCCTGTTGGAAATAAAGAAACAGATGGTGGTTTTACTGGGGGAACTGGAACAGAGCGTCTACCAGTAAGTTGTTACCTGTCCAGGTGTTTCCATTCAACTTTACAGCTTCTCCTGAGCAGAACTGGACAGCTGGATAAATTCAATCAGTCTTAGACACTCTCTACTTTTAGGACTAGGCTTAAAGTGCTCCTTAAAACGCCATATCCTGTACATGGATGATATCAAGCTGTATGCTAAGAGTGAACCAGACATTGACTCGCTGATCCACACCACCGGGATCTACAGCTGGGACGATGGACTGTCATTCTGACTGGAGAACTGTGGCTGGATGGTGTCAAAGAGAGGGAAGGTAATGCAAATAGAGGAGATCACCATCCCAGAAAACAGAATAGCAAATGTAGAAGGGAGTTACAAGGACCATGGAATACCGCAGGTGTTGCAAGTAGTGAGAAATCAGCTCAATGGTAAGAACAAGGTCCAGGCAATCAACAACTATGCCTTGGCAGTAATCGGATAACCTCCTGGGATAAAAGGTTGGTTGAAGGAGGAAATTCCGGCCATGTTAAACATGGAAGCTACTCAACATGAGTGGTGGATTTCACCCTAAATCTGGTAACCACAGAATATACGGTAAGCGCAGAGAGGGAGGCCTAGTGAGCATCAGAGCCACCATTAAAGATCCAATGCCTAAGCTGCCGATCTCTAGCAGTCTATGGGCAAGGCAGGGTCCCCTCTGGACAAGTCAGCAGTCTGTCACAGGGCAACACAGAGACACACAACCATGCACACACACACACTTAAGGAGATTGTAGAGAAACCAACTAAAACTAAAAGTCATATTTTTGGATTGTGGGAGGGAACTGATGGACCAGAGAGAACCCACACATGCACAGGGAGAACATGCAAACTTCAAACGTGCCGGGAATCGATCCCTTCTTGCTGCAGCGGTACCCACTGTCCCACCAAATGTTTACAACAGATCCAGTTCATACATAGAGCCATAGAATCAGAACAATCCAAACATGAAACCTGATGATAAAATTCCATAGAACCAAGTCAATTTCAGTCCAAAGGAGTCGGGAGTAGTGGCCTAGTGGTAAGAGCTTGGAACCTTGAGGTTGTGAGTTTGAAACCCACTCCCACAGATTGCCACTCTGGCTCTCTGAGCATGCCCTTTAACCCCCTGATTGCTTCCTGGGTGCCGCACAATGGCAGCCTACTGCTTCCCAGGGGGAGGGGTTAAAATGCAGAGTTAAATTTCTCCAATGTGAGATCAATAAAGTTCAATTATTCAATTATTATCATAAAGGAACAAAGTAATTAATTCATAAACTTTGAAGCAATGCATGAATTTTAATAAGGATACGGCGACAGTGGAAAGAAAAAAAAAACATTAGCAGAAGCAGATCTCAACTCAATTAGAGCAGCTTGGCCAGATGGCAGAATGCTATCGATGGACGAATAAAGAGGAACAGTTGGCCGACTGCTGTCAGTCACTGCACCGTTCTGTCTCCAGGCTTCTGTCTGTCCCCCCGACCTGTCCATTGGTCTGTCCTCCTGTCTGTCCGTCTGTCTGCCCCCCATCTGTCTGTCCCCCTCTCTGTCCATTGGTCAGTCCGTCTGTCTGCCCATTGGTTTGTCTGTCTGTCTGCCCCTCATCTGTCCATTGGTTTGTCTGTCTGTCTGCCCCTCATCTGTCCATTGATCTGTTAGTCTGTCTGTCCCCCTGTCTGTCCATTGGTCTGTCCATCTGTCTGTCCCCTCATCTGTCCATTGGTCTGTCCATCCGTCTGCCCCCCGTCCGTCTGTCCTTTTTTTCGTACCATTGAAGTTGACGGCTCTGATGTAGTCCAGAAGCAGGCGTCCCTCCACAGGGTCCATGCTGCTGCAGACCCCGTAGCTGTTGGGACACAGGTCCTGGTGCATATTGTGTAAAGCATAAGCAACGGCGTAGACTGCATCGATCACAAACTGGACCTTTCCTTCCTGCTCGTAGGAGGAGTCCCGGCCAATCCGCTCCCCTCCTGCAAACACGCACTGTAACAGTAAACTGGGTAACACCTGAATCGTTCTACACCCCCACACGCGCCTGTGGTTACCTGTGCATTTCTTCTTGTCTGGGTCCAGTTTCAACCCAGGATGGGTCAGTTTGCACCTGAAGTCGTCCTCCCAGAACTCAGCAAACCAGATGTTCCTGCGGTTGTTCTCCAATGAGCGAGACATGAAGTACTGATCGAAGCCTGTAGAACAGGAACAATTGGTCAGAACCCTCAGAGAATTATACTCCAGGATCCTTCATGTGGTCTGTTTGGTTCTACCGTCAATGGAGGCCCGCTTGGGCAGGATGGTAACAGCTCCCTCTGCAACGTCTTCCAGCTCCGCGATTGGTGAGCTTTTGGCTCCCCAGCTGTCCGACCCAACAAACAGGAAGTGTCCCGTCAGGTTAGCCTGCCTCGCCGCTTCAAGAACACGCCTACCAAAGAGAGGGAGGAGTCAGAGTGCAGTTATGTGTCCAGTCCTGCCCAACCAGAGTTGACCTCCACTGCTTTTTACTTGATGTCGTCCTCGTTGGCAAAGATGATCACTCCTCTGGCGTTACTCGTCTCCATCAGGCGTTTGATGATCTTATCAAACTCCCCAGCAGTCGGCTCCCGAGGAATCTTCACGGACTGAGCAATGCACACCCCACCTGGTAGAGACACAAACAGGTCAGAGACATGGAAGACACAGGTGTTAGAGACAAGTGGAGACAGGCGAGCGTGTCCCTACCAGCCTCTCTGGAGATCTGCATGAAGGCCTCCACTCCACTCTCTCCATAGTTCCCCTCTGAGGCCAGTGTAGAGACGTAGTTCCAGCCCAGAGCTTTGACGATGTCCAGCATGGCCTGAGCCTGGTACGAGTCCGGAGGAACCACCCGCGAGAAGAAGTCGTAGCGGTTGTTGTCGCTGAGCTCCGGAGCCGTAGAGGCGTAGCTCACCTGAGGTATCTGATTTACACAGGGATTCAGAACCAGAACCCAGTGAACTCTTTAGAGTGGAAATGCTGGTGGAGCTGAGGAGACTGGGAACACTCAGACCGATTAATGTTGTATAACAGCTCAGCTCAAAGTGGGTCAGAGCTTCATCACATTAACACACAGAGTGATTAACAGAGTCCTCATTAACAAGCAGCCGTCGTTAGACACCCACCACCTCATCATCATCATCATCGGAGGAGGAGGAAGCTAGAGCTATTGTTAAAAGCCTCACATCTATCAAACGTCCAGATTTATCTACTGGTTTCTACTGTTCTCCACTGGGTTCTTTCTTCATTTCACTCGACGTTCTCCTGATGAGGTTCATCAGGTTGATCTCTGAGCTCTAATGTTGATTCCAGCGGGGAGGAATTGTTCCGTCCCGCTGATGATTCATTGGATTTTAAACCACCTGTCTGTCCATCACCTAACTTTCTCAAACCTACCAGTCTCTCTAACTCGTCTCCCTGTGTGTCTTTTTCCTGTCTCTCCACTCTTGTCTTCCTTCTGTCTCTTTCTGTCTGACCTGTCTGTCTCTCTCATAGCTGTCCCGTCTGTCTTTCTTGTCTCTTATTCTAATCTCTCTGTCTCTCACCTCAAACAGGCGCAGGATGTTGGCCACCATGATGGACACGGAGCTGGCCGACGCTCCGATCACGCCCACCACCTTCTCCGGTTTTCGAATGAGGGGTGGCTCGCCGTTGGAGCAACGAATGTCCGACGTGTCCTTCTGGATCAGCGCCTGAACAAAGGTGAGCGACTGTTCGAGGGCGTAGGTGTCCCTGGAGCAGGTGTCCAAGATCCGGGCCCCCAGCGTGATGTTGGGGAGCAGATCAGGGTCACTGTTGATCTGATCCAGGGCGTACAGCATGGCTTCCATGCGGTGGATCCCCTTCTCTTTCTTCAGCTCACCGCAGTTCACCCCGTGGGGGCCGCGGGAGTGGATGGGGAACAAGCCCCCCAGGGTGATGTCACCAGGTAACTTTATGGAGTGGGGGAGGATGTGCTGGTGGGAGGCCCTCACCTGGACCCCCGGCTCACCGATCCACACCCACAGAGGCAGCAGGAGGCGGGGCCACAGGGCAGAGGGACCATTTAGATAGACGGGGCGAAGGGCGGGGCCTGATGATGTCATCCTGAGGCGATATTCAGCATGGAGCCTTCATGCCTCTATGGACACCTGAGGAGACATTAACCCAGCAGCGGAAACCGTGAGATTCATTTTAACTTTAGTTATTGAACATAAAAGCAGATGATGACATCATGAGTCACATGATGAGGCATGCTTACTGGGTCCTAAAGGGACCAGGTTCATCACCCGGTTCGGAAGTTGGTTTGATCAAAGATTTTTGGGATTTTGTTTTTAGAACTGTTCTGTTAATCAGACATGGAGTCCCCCAAGATTCACCTTTAGGTCCCATCACCGTTACCATGGCAGCACTGACAGCAATCACTCATCTTTCCTCATTAGGGTCCAAGTTATGATTCAGAAAAGGTTCTGATTTTAGAACTGCTCTGTTTGCAGGACCTGATAAAGAATCATGGCAGTTAGATGTTCCTCGCCTCCTGGTTCTGCCCGATTTCTCTGGTGGTTCTGAGGTCAGGGGGGGATTTAGGCAATACTAGGCAGCTGCCTAAGGACCCATAAAACTCTGTTTCTATGTATGGTTAATACAACTATTACTTATTTCTGCTCATTAATTATGTTTTTGATAAAAATCCTTTGGCTAAAATGCCATCAGAACGCTAATAATATTAAGTGTGTCTCAGCCCCCCCCCTTCAGTGTCCACCATATTGGATCAGTCCATTTGCTGCACATGTTCAGAAAGGTCCAAACAGACAGCAGCAAACCATTTGAAA
>NW_015150481.1:567731-569870 GCF_000732505.1 Cyprinodon variegatus
TTTCAAATGGTTTGCTGCTGTCTGTTTGGACCTTTCTGAACATGTGCAGCAAATGGACTGATCCAATATGGTGGACACTGAAGGGGGGGGGGCTGAGACACACTCAATATTTTCAGCGTTCTGATGTAATTTTAGCTAAATGATTTTTATCAAAAAAAATAATGTGCAAAAATAAGGAATAGTTGTATTAATCATAGATGGAAACAGAGTTTTATGGGCCCCCCAGGAAGTTGGGGCCCTAGGCACCTGCCTAGTTTTGCTTAATGGTAAATCCCCCCTGGCAGCTGGACCCGGAGCTCATCTCAAACCGAAGCGCGGCCCTGTTCCCACAGAGTGAATTTTAATAGAAATTAAAAACTCTCCTCCATCTATAAATGATGCAGATGGAGACTTTTCTATTTTAAATGAAGCCAAACCCTTAAATGATGAAATATCGGGAACGGCTCTCTGCTCCTTCACTTTGTTGTCATGGCAACCAACACATCAGATCTGCTTTAATTCATTTAAACAGAGACATCAACCAGACTCTTTATTGGAAAATAGAAACTTTATTCAAGGTAAAGAAATAAGAATAAATGTCAACCTTTAAAATCCCCTCCTGAAAAAAAGAAATTAATAAATCTATTACACATTTAGTTTAGCAGGTAAAAAAATGTCCCTCTTTATCAAAGAATTAAAAATCAACATGAATGAGGTGAATCTCCACAAAAAAACTAACTTTTATTGGTTGATGATCAATCGAAGAGCGAAACGTCCTGCTCAGTTACCATGGTGACAAACAATCCAAGTTGATTGAATTTGAGATGTTTTTGATCTGTGGTCGAGGTGGAGGCAGTCATGACGGTTCTTCCTGAAGATGACATCACAGCGCTGAGGTCGTTTGGGTTCAACCAATCAGCTGCAGCCGGAGTTTGATGCAGCAACTGTGAAAACGTTTGAGCTGCAGGATCAGCATTCATTGGTCTAAAACCAGCTGCTGGTGACATCACACAGGGGGAGGGGCCTTCACCATGATACAAACAGGCTGAAGGTTTGGACCAATCATCTGCTGCCGGTGTTAAACGCTGGTCTTTCATTGGCTGCTCTGAATTCGAGGCCTTTTGCTCTGCAGCTGCTCTGATTGGTCGGCGTCTCTGAAGCCCTCACAGGTGATCTGGTATTGGACAGTTGCCTCTATGTGGGCCGGAGATTTAAGAATGGAGGCCAGCCGCCGGGGCCCCTCCCACTGGAGGAGGAGCCTGATGGAGGGGGCGTGGCCCCAGATGTCCCCTAGAGCGGGAACCAGCTGCGACTGGCTGCCCCGCAGCCGAGTGGTCATGTGGTTGGTGATCACCACGGCAATGTTCTGGCTGGTTGCCATGGATACAAGCTGCAGGCCGAGGCCTTGCAGGAGGCGTGTCCTCTGGGACAGATCGTCATGGAGCTGCAGGAACGGAAACGCCACGCTGTCGATGACGAGGAGGCGGAGCTTCGGCCGGTCCCGCAGGAAGTTCGGCAGCAGCTGTAGCTCAGCCAACAGCTCCATGTAGTCACGGCAACGCACCTGAGACAAAAGACAGACCCGCTACAGAGTTACCATGGCAACATCAGTCAGGAGGACCTAAAATCTTCAAAGGAGGGAGCTTGGCCAATCAGGACCAACAGAGTTTGACTTTAGTACCAGGAAGATGTTGGACAGGATTGTCTCCACAGAGAAGGTCGTCATGGCGACGCGCTGCTCCTCATCCTCAGCCAGAAGAGAGCAGTGTCGGACGGCGGCGCCGGCGAGGTCCACGACCCTCTGAAGCTGGAAGCTGCCCTCCGTGTCCAGGAACATCACCTGACCTCCGAGGCCCCCGAAGCATGGCGGCACCTGGACGTCCACGGCCAGCTGCAGGCTGAGCACAACCAGAACCCGTCACACAGGGACGGCTAGTTACCAGCACACCCAGCAACCACACTGAGAGGGTCATGTGACCAGGAGGAGCATGAAACATAACAGGCGACGAATGAACATGTGACACTAAAGTTAGCTTAAATTAATCCTGAATCTAGCTAGCAGCGACGGCCTGTAGTGGTTCGGTAAATTAGGCTCCTCCTTCCGCACTTTTTCCACTCTGGTCTTGAAGTGTGAAGTTTCCCCCCCAGCTTACTGTAATG
>NW_015150481.1:572719-575701 GCF_000732505.1 Cyprinodon variegatus
TTAACAAATAAACAACAGAGCAGATTTTTCAGCCATTCTTCTCTGAAAAATGAGAAAAACTCTGTTGTTTATTTGTTAAATGATGAAAGGAAAATATTAAAATATGAAGAATTTGGCTGTAAATATACTTTGATCTTTTCCTCTGAGGTTTATTAAAATGGGATTGGAAATATTCCAAATGCTATGCTAATTATAATTTAAAAACTTCTATAAAAACTTGCACAACCAATTCTCTTAAGCTGCATGAAATAAAGATATATAAAATACTTTTTGTGGATGGATAAAAAAATAATTTGATTTTGAGAAAACTTTGGAACCTCTAATCGTTTATTTTATTAAATAAACTTTAACGGAGAGGAAATTTGATGCATTAGAACTAAACTCCTGAAATGTCCAATTCCAACTAAATTTGAAACAGAAAAATTATCTAATTCTGCCGAGGCAAAAATAGAGCAGAAAGAAATTAATTTAAACTGTTTAGTTTCATAGTCTTTGCTTTTATCTCTTCTTTATCCTGGAAAATAGTCAAATATTACATTTTATTAACGGACAAAAAAAGTTGAATATTTCATAAAAACATTATTTGCTATATTCCCCGTTAACAAACGTTTCACTAAAATCTTACCATGTTTGATGGCGTAAAAAAAAAAACTGTTTCTTCTACTTTGTAAATCTCTAAATAATATAATTTTGGCCCCCGGCAATTAAACTTCTCTTTGATAATAATTTAGATCTTTTTTTTAACTCAGTAATTGGTGCTTTTGTTTCTACTTATTTTTTTCTTTTTTGTTGTTATTTTTCTATTTTATTTATCTGCCTTATCTTTTCTATATATTATTATTAAAGAGGTTTTACTGTTTTTAATGTTTTACCTTGAAGATGTTTCCTAAAGTGAATTAAATGTTTTTATGTCTTTATTCTTGTTTTGATATCAGAGCCTGTTTGCTCTATTTTATATCTTTAGTTCTTTCTTTTAAAACAAAAACAAACTTTTATCTGTTAACCTTTGTTATTTATATATTTTCTTACTTTTGTTATTTCTACCTGATCAGGTGGTTTTATTCTCTGATTGAAGGAAATCTAATGTTTCCGTTCCGAGGCGGAACCTTTTATCCGGCCCTTAGTTTTGTTTCCGGAGGAACTCTAAGAACACCGGGACCTCTGTCTACCTGCGCTCAGCTGATCCGGGTCCAGGTCCTGCAGGTCGGTGGTGAACTGGAAACCAGTTCTGACCAGCTTCACCTTCACACTGGAGCTCAAACGCAGACTGGAGACGGGCCTCCTCATCCTCACTGCGATCAAAGCAGCCCGGCTCCGCCCGGCACTTCCGCTTCCGCTTTTCAAAGTAAAAGTCTTTGCTGGTTTAAGCTCTGGTTCTGCTGTTCGGTGCAGCTGCTTGCATCCAGTTTCCCCTAAAATGATGGAATTAGGTTGAAGTCAATAATATACCTGTGAAAATAAAATCACAATTTTTAGGAATAATTTTTAAAAAGAATGAAATCTTATTTTATTGGCTGATTCTAAAAATATAAAAGATATTTTCAATTTAAACATATATATGAAATAATACAATATAGCCTCCAATAACTCAATGATATCATTGTTTTAGGCCAACAAATTAATTTATTTCAGTCTGTCCAATCAGCTGCCTGTAGTGTCTTTAAATGTCCAGCAGGTGTCAGTATTCTGTGATACAGAATCAATACAGTTTGGCTTCCAGATGAATCATTAACGTCATAAACTTTTTTCACTGGAAATAAGCAGGAAAATTCCACCAATTATCGGACAGGAAATTTTTATTATCCTGTCAGAAAAATTATAATTATAAATGAGTTATTTTGGAAAAGACAACCGGAAGGAAGGTAAATCAATTATTAAGAGTAAAGAAATGGAAAAATAGCAGAAGAGGTGAAACGAAGATAAGAATGACAGAGGATTATATAAAATCAGTCTTAAATAAAATCATTGATGTGAGAAACAGAAGGGAAGAAGTAATAATGATCAGATTAAGAGTGGCTTAGACCAATTTAAATGACAATTTATATTTAATAGGGAGGATAAATAATGATAAATGTGAAGGATGTGGAGAAAAAGAAAATGTAGAACTACTGATGATCTGTAAAACTTATAAACATGAAAAAGAGAAATTAAGAATAATAATTGGAAGGAAAAGAAAAGAATGAAGTCTGTTGGGAAATGATATAAATGATTGATATAAATGATATTCACAGATTAATGAAAGCATTATTTATTTATCTACACAATACAAAATAAAAAAAATAGAATTACATGTAATATAATGTTGCTGCGCACCATGTACAGTAGGTGGCGCTATGCAGCTTAAAGCTGCTGGCGAGCCGCCATAATAGGAAAGAAGAAGAAGACAACCGGAAGCTAGCTGGTAAATAGATCGCGGCTATGTGACGTCATCCGGACGCGACCGCAGTTCCACGTGAGGCTGCAGCGGTTTGTTGATGAGGAATTGATCTGTGGCTGATCGATCAGGTCAGTTGATCAGTTATTGGTGATTATAGATGATAATAACCGCAGCAGCGCCGCCATCCGGCCGGTCGGAGGGATGCTGCTGTTGGTTTGAAGGGTTTCCTCTGGTTCTGATCCATACGGGCAGAACCAGGACCGGTTCTGGGCTCTGAGCTCCTCCTCAGCTGGTGGATCTGATCCTCTGGTCTAAAATATTTACTCATCCAAACATGTCTGATTATTCATCTAATTTTATTTTATTATAATAATCTGGTAGAAAAAGTCTTTTCTTACAAACAAACCAAGTGAAGCTAAAACTGGATCAACAAACAGGTTTTATTATCTTTATATGGATTTTTTTGTAGATTTTTGTTTTTCTTTCTGCTTTTGTCTGATCTGATTCCAGAGAATAAATATGTTCATTTCTGCTCATTTTTACCTTCCTAAAGGAAAAGTTCGGTCATATTCAGCATTTAAACTTCTGAAAGTTCTTTAAATCTG
>NW_015150481.1:576399-577397 GCF_000732505.1 Cyprinodon variegatus
GTCACTGCTGGAAGATGGCAGGAGGGAGGGGCTACTATATTTGGGCAAAGATGGCCGCTCCCAGACTCAGAGATCACAATGAAAATATTGTTTTTAATTTTTTACTGATTAACACTAAATTCATTAAATCACTGCAAACGTTTTAGTTTTAGGTATAAATAATGATCCATTGATTATTTCTCGCTGATCGGATTTTTTCTGAGGGAGAACCGGTTGAGGCCGGTTGGACTCTGGTTCCTGCTCAGTCCCAGTTATCTGCCAGTGCATCCAGTTTGTTATTCCAACTGGTTAAGCTGGTTTCTTTCAAAGCAGACCTGCAGCTTCTCCTGCCTGTTGGGGAACATTGATCGTTTCTCTCTACAGGGATCGTTTTTAGCTGTTTTCTGGAAGGAAGCGTGAGTGAAGATGGCAGTCTGCAGGTTTATCCTCATTTTCTCAGCTGATTTTGGAGAAAGCGAGGATCAGAGCTGGAGTTAAACTCTGGGTTCCCACTAGGTGGAGCTACTGAGCTGCAGGGCTGATGATCCTCCACTGATGATTGATTGGACACAGAAGGTCACATGTTTCTCTGCTTCTAGGGCAGAGATGAAGAGGAGAGAGGAAGAGGAGAAGATGAGGACAGCAACCAACCAGAGCTCAGAGGAGGAGGAGGAGGAGGAGGAAGAGGATGAGGAAGAGGATGAGGAGGAGGAAGAGGGGCAAAGAGAGACAAGCAGCCAGACCCCAGAGGAGGAAGATGAAGGACCCACTGACCAGAAAGGAGCCCATGATGATGATGATGATGATGGGGAGCCAAAGAAGAAGAAGAAGAAGGAGGACAGGAAGTGCGTTCCAGGTATCATCTACCTGGGTCACATCCCTCCAAGGTTCCGCCCCAAACATCTGAGGAACCTGCTGTCCGTCTACGGAGAGATCGGACGGATATTCCTGCAGCCTGAAGGTACTACGCTACTACTAGTTCTATTACTACTATTACTACTACTACTATTACTACTACT
>NW_015150481.1:578104-580058 GCF_000732505.1 Cyprinodon variegatus
CCTACAGCTGTAGGGGTACGGCAGCCTGATAGGTGCTGCAGACAGACGGATATTGAATAACTTTACTGTGTCGTACTTCTTAGCCCTGATAGCCAATAAACACGTTAGCACTGCAGCTATTGTTGCGTCCTCTGCTGTTTATTATCAGGTGGACAAAGAGCGCGTCTTCTGCACCGCTGCTAACATCGTTAGCCACGTTAACCGTCTGCACACACTGCAAAAACTCAATAACTTGCTAGTTTTCTTGTCAAAAATGTAAGTTTCTAGATAATAGATAATATCCTAGATACTATAGATAACGTCCATGTTTGATTCGTTAGATCACTGAGGGTTTCTCTCATCTGAAGCTTGTTGCTGCCGGATTATAATCTGCCTGCTCTGATTCTGCAGACCGCCAGGTGAGGAAGAGGAGGAAGGAGTCGGGCTCCAGAAGGTGTGACTTCACCGAAGGGTGGGTGGAGTTCAGAGACAAGCGGGTGGCGAAGCGGGTGGCGCTGTCGCTCCACAACACGCCCATGGGCACCAAGAAGCGCCAGAGATTCTTCTCTGACCTCTGGAACATGAAGGTACTGCTTGGTTCCCTATTCTGCCTAGCAACAGTCACACCGCAGCTGATTGGCTCATTCCACGGTTATTTTTCATCCACACAAAGCGACCTCCACCCAGTCAGAGTCCAGCTGCTCAAACGTTAAGCTAACCAGGCTGAAGTTGGCCTCTGATTGGTAGCTTGGTATCAGTTTAATACAGAAAAAATTATAAATTCATGAATTAATCCGTCGTTAAACCTTCATTCTGTTGGTGAAAATCTGCAGTTCAATCAGTAATCCATCCCTTCATAGATTACTGAAACAGTTAATCTGGATTATTAAAATATTCCTTAACTAATTTAGTCATCAGTTGTTAACTGGAGAATAGAGACTTTAAAATGTGCCTTAAGCTGACAGAGCGACACACTTAGAGCAGGAATTATGTCCAAATTGTAAATAAAATATGTAAACATTTAACATTTAAGATAAAAAAATCTTTTTCATCAATCTGTTCTATCCAGCATTTTAGTTTCACCTGCTTTAATTACCTAAATGTCTTCAAGGAACCTCTTGCTATCCGATTATTAATTAATAAAAAAAAATCTACAGATTACTCAATTGGCAAATTATTCATTAGCTGCATCCATGATTCAGGTTTTTTTCATTCATTCAGCAGAAACATCAGATCCATCTTTCTTTCCATCTCTTCTTTGCTCCATTTTAACCCTCGTTACTAAAGATCAACTCAAACGCGAGACTTTGAAACCTTCTTAGTCAAATGTAGGAAATTGATGGAGATGTTGAAGTATTACACTAGATGTCGCTCTTCTAATGAATACATCAGAGAAGTTTGATGGAAACACGTTTCCTGTTAGTCTGACAGTAGATTAAACACAGACTGAATCTGCTGCTGATTAAACTCAGTATTGATAGAGATGAACTAAATGATTCCTATAAGCAGAAAGACGATCGGCTCCAATTAAAGGACCAGTTCACTGTGTAGAACTATAGTTAACTAGATCCCACTGGGTTCAGGTACAGAGGCTCAGAGTTCATCCATCCAAACAGGAAGCTGTGGTCTTAGAACTACCAGCTACCAGTTAGTTACTTCCTGAAACAGTTTCTGAAGCTGATCTGTCTGTGTCTCTCTACCAAGTACCTGCACAGGTTCCAGTGGACTCACCTGAGCGAGCGGCTGGCCTATGAACAGACGGTGCTGAAGCAGAGACTCCGGACTGAGGTCTCCCAGGCCAAGAAGGAGACCAACTTCTACCTGAACAACGTGGAGAAGAGCTCCCGCATGGAAAAGCTGAGGAGGAAGAGGCAGAAGGTCGGAGAGCAGGTAAGAATATCTGGGAGACACGTCTTAAAGACGAGTCTGGGAGACGCGTGTGGGAGACACGTCTTAAAGACCAGTCTGTGAGACA
>NW_015150481.1:582314-586993 GCF_000732505.1 Cyprinodon variegatus
TTCTGGACCCTTTGGACCAGTGAGGTGGTGTTTCCAGTCCAGGTGAGGGTGTCTGTGATGAACATCTTCAGAACCTCCTACTCAGGAATGAACCATAAAGGACGGTTTCTATAGCAACAACTGGAACAGGAAGAATATGTTTTAGTGTTCGTATTTAGTGATCCCCAGTGCTATTGGTAAGAAGGAAATAAAGTCATTTAGTTTATTTATTTAGCACTAACAGACGTCATCTCAGGTCATTTCACAGAGACAGAGATGACAGCGTCTTTTCAGCAATCAGTCACACCAGGCAGGTTTGTTGGAATAAAACAGTGAAAAATGCTGTTTTCACAGTTTTTCACCTTCAATCACTGTTTTTGATTTTTACATTTAGGATTTATATCTCTGTAAATGAACATTTAGATACAGTCTTTACTTATGGAAGAGGATTAGGGCCTCTGGGGTAAAAAAAAGTTAACAGATTTTTAGATATTATTTCAGTTTAAAATGGGAAAAAATTCAGAACTCTGACTTCAACCTTCAAGAATCATAAAGATCTCAAAATAACTCCACATCTCTTCCTCCATGGTGGCCTTAAACCCCGCCTCCTGCTCTCCTCTATCTTGTCTGCTGTCATGATTCATGCAGCTATTATTTCATCCAGATTTGCAGAATTATCTTCTTCCTTCAATAAACATTTCTGGATTCAATTTTGTAGATTTTTAGTTTCCAATAAAGTTAAAGAAATGTATATTCAAATATTAGATTTAATCCCTCTTATGAATTTATTGTTAGATTTATTCTGATGTTTCCCCTTCTTGTTGCTTCGGTTGAATTTTTTCCTCATATTTGCTACTTTAGAAATCAAATGTTTTTTTTTTTTTTATTAATTTGGGAATCTCATTTAGTTTTGATCATATTTACTTAAAACATCATTTTATAAATGAACTTAAGGAAAATATAATAACTGAATGGTTTTTGTGTTTGTTTTAAATCCATGAAGCTAAATTCCTGCTGGTTATGCCAAATAAAAATTATTTCTATGTGGAACTTAATATTTTTAAGATATATTTAAATTAAAAACAAAAACTTCCGTTTGTTTACAAACGCGTAGGGGGCGCGGTAATGTGACGTCACCACGTAGCGGAGTAGCAACATGGCGGCGGATTACTGGGAGACGGAGCGACCCGAACCTCCTTCAGACTGAACCGAACCACGGAGACCCCGGGTCGGACCGGGCCCGCCTCTGACCGTAGGTACCGGCTACTGTTGGAGCAGCTGACCGGCTCCGGGACTCTCCCGCCCGGTAACTGAACCTAACTCTGCCGGAGCGCAGGAAGTAGACCGAGCCCGCTGCAGGTGTTCAGGAGGTAGACGGAGCCATGCTAGCAGGCTAGCTGCAGCTGGGTTCGGTTCTGATCGATTCTGGATCAACGTTTAACCTGCGGGGACACCAATCAGTTAATTATGATTAATGAATTCATTCAGATTGAATCCTTAATTATAACTTTATTGAACATATAATAATAATAATAATAATTTTCTAAGTTATTGAAACAATTTCTTCTCAATGAAATTAATCCTCTGAATTTAAGGCGAAGGGGTGCAACCTGGGGCCCTCAGTGGTTCCCCTACGGGGCCCCTCACAGGGGTTCCCCTACAGGCCCCTCTCAGGGGCCCTTCTGTAATTGAGGGTCTTGCTCTCCAAAATAAATCCACGCATTCATATTCAGTCCTCCCCCTCCTGGACCCCGGTATTGGTACCGGTACCGGTCAGGTCGTCCGGCTTGCTTTCAGTGTGAAACAGAATCCTGATGGAAACCTATCAGGGAGACTTCTGATTGGATGACATCCGGCCTCACAGCCTGGTTAACCTGACAGAACAGGTTGTCATGGTAACTGATGGTTTAAACTGATACTGGACTGGGATGGTGGGAAAATTTGGGCTAATCCAGCAGTTTATTTCTGGTGGTGATTTCAGTTCACTTCCTGCTGAATCGTGTACGAATCTTTGGTTTGTTGGATCAGAACTTCCCCTGGCCGCTCCAATTAGATAGATGTACTTTATTTATCCCAAGCTGGGAAATTGCAGTTGCCACCAGAACCAGAACATGCTTTACCGTAAATCCTCTAATATAGGACGGGGCCTTTATTTCACTCAGGTACATCTTGGTCCAGGCCATTATTGGAAGGAGGTCAGAATTAGAGGCAGGCTTTTATTTCTATTTGATCAAAACAGACCAACAGTGGCATGAATAAAAGCAACATTTTGTGTCTCTTTGAACCGATAAAATGCCAGGTTAATTTTTTGAAAAAGTACAGTTACCGTAACGATATATAGAACATTATCAACAAATACTGGTAATTCAGACATCTTCCAGCAGCTGCAATTTTTCTGCACGGTAATCCGCAAATAAAAGTATAGTATGTTATTATCAGAAGTTGTTGAGGACTGCCCAGAAACAGTTTTTCCATGAAGAGTTGAACTCTGTTGGAGTCCAGATCCAGTTCCTCTGGTCTGCCTGTTGATTTTAAGACCTGATTCAGATTCTTTGGATCTCAAACCTGATTTCTGGTCTCTTACCTGAATTACATGACCGGAGTTATGCACCTTAAAGGTTTTGTGGAAGATTTTCACAAATTTTTTAGTTTTAACAACATTTTATTTACACAATTCAAACAATACGATCAATTATTGATGTAAAACAAGCGTCAGTTTAAAATCATTAAATAAGGAGCTTTTCATGTTGTAATTCTCCATCATCTGACACAGAACATAAACTGTGGGGAATCGACTGAATAATGACGGTTTGGAAGTCAAGCTGCTGTCTTTACCTTTCCAGGTGTCGCCTCCAGGCTCACGGCTCCGCCCCCGTTGGTTTCACGCCCCCCCCTGCCGCCCAGACCCCCCCTAATGGAGAGGATCAGGAAGCTCAAACGGCAGCTGTCTGTCACTTTAAGGAGGGGCGGGGCAGGGGGCGGGGACAGAGCGCTGAATGAAACCAGTCCTCAGGAAGTGACATCACACAGCGATTCAGGTGAGTCTTGTAGCGCCATCAGTTCAGCTTCAAGCATTTGAAACATGAGTAGCACCATTTAAAAACCGTTTTTTCAGCAGGATCACTCCTGTTACCATAGCACCAAAAAAAACTTTGGTTGTTTCTCAATTCACTAGAAGTACGAACTCGTTTTCCCGCCAAGTCCGTTCTTGACTAGAACCCAGTAGAGTCTGGACTCTGGGAGAACGGGAGCAGGATTAATCCGGATCAATTAGAACAGAAGCGTACTGATGACATCACCACATTCAAAGCTAGTCTGGAGCTGCATTTCACCTCCTGTTATTAATAGTCTCTAGATAATAATAAATTAGGACTTGTTTCATTTAGTGGAGGAATAATAATGAACACAGTCAGATAAACACATATCAAATGAACATTTTACCAAATAAAAAAAATCAAACCTCCATCAGAGGCAGCGGTCCTTCACACACAGCTATGCAGAGACAGGGCTGCTGCAGGCGGGCTAACGTTAGCCTTGGCTGCTTCTGATGGGCTAATGATAGTCCTGGCTGCTGCAGGCGGGCTAACATATTTATGGATGATAAATAACGATCCATTGATTATTCCTCGCTGAGCGGACTTCTCCTTTAAAGACAAATGCACCAAAGGAGGTTTGCTCACATTTAGCACTTGCACCGTGTTTTTTTTCTGACACACTGTTTACATCTGATCACAGTTGCACTTTAAGGAATGGAAATTTCATGAACCAAATTTCATTTCATATAGAGTCCGTATACAAAATGACAATAAAATGGACTAAGTCTGTGCTGCATGGTAAACACCATCCACTTTGCTGCTTTGTAGATCTGCTCTATAGACTCGTTTGAACCTGTTTAAAGACAGAAACCTTCTGAAGATGTGGGACTGTGTCTCTTTATGGCGTATTCCTCCTTCAACAGGAATCCAGTTATATCTGAGCAAAACTTTTTTATTTCTTAATGTTGGTCGATATAAATGGCCTCAGAAAAGAACTCAAGAAAGTCCACGACTGAATCCTATAGAAAATATTAACAATTAATCTGCCATGTGTAGAAAACTCCTTCAGTATGACAAAAAAAAAAAAACACAAAACGCATAAAACTAAATAAAACCACCAACTTCAGCTGGAGGCTTTTAACATCACAGCATGGACTTCCTGACAGTTAAGAATTATAATAGTCCAGTTTCTGTTCACAGTTCAAAGTTCTTCATGTCCAAAACGTCTGACCTAAGTTTCCAGATCATTTGATTTTCCTCTGGTGATGAACGAGTTACTGTGGAGTTCAGTCTGACTGCTTTCTCTCTTCATCATCTTCATCCTCCCAGAGATGCCGTCTCTTCGCTCCTCAGCAGCTCTGAAGGTCCGAGCCTCATCTTCCTCAGTGCACTCGTTGCTGCAGACGTACGGCGGCCCGATGAGGAAACCTCGTGGTCTGGGACGCAGCCTGAGTTCCTACCTGAACCGCACCGCCAGACTGGGTAGTAATAACACAGACACATGCAGGGGGGCCTGGGGCGATGCTTCTGCATGCAGATCAGTTTGGCTTCATAGAAAACATCTGAGCAGAATTCTCCCAGTTCTGATGCTGAACCGGTGTTCTGTCAGCTCAGCATACCGCGTCAGGCCAGCATACTCTTAGTAATATGCATGATCGTTATTAG
>NW_015150481.1:587690-591793 GCF_000732505.1 Cyprinodon variegatus
ACTATTGGACTTTAATAAGATCCTCATCTAACGGACATGAAATGTTTGTTTTTAAACCTAATTTCAGTGAAAAACCTAATGAATGATTTTTTTGTTGTTTTTTGCACAAACTACGTCAAAAACCTGCTTAAATCGTGAAATAAAACAACATGAATGGCTGTAAGGAGAGCAGAGACAGAGAAAACTCTATGTGATGCGTATTACTGAGGGTATGCTGGCCTGACGCCGTATGCTGAGCTGACAGAACCTGCAGAAGGCGTCTTGGTTTAGCCAATCAGCTGTGAGTGTGGTTCTGTGTCGTGTCTGAAGCTGTAAATATCTATTCCAGAAATTGTTCACGAGGATGTCAAGATGAACTCGGACGGAGAGAGCGACCCGCCATCATCCTCAGATGATGTTCAGAGTCCGGTCCGGGTCCGACTGAGGAACAAGAAGATCTCTACTGAGGTACCAACCCAAACACGGTTCCAGCTTTAGATCCTTTCATTGCTGACGGTCTGGATGAAGGACCATCCTGAGTCTCTGCTTCTCGTCCTTCAGGACATCAATAAACGTCTGTCGTTACCGGCAGACATCCGTCTTCCTGACGATTACCTGGAGAAGTTCAGCGTGATTGGTCCGGCTCTGTTTGAGCAGCCAATCAGCAGAAGGCTCCGCAGGGTCTCTCTGGTACTTCCTGTCTCTGCTGGTCTGAGGATGTTGAGTCTAGTTGTCCATGAAGCTCAGGGTTGTTTCTCTGTGTGCAGTCGGAGATCGGCTTTGGGAAACTGGAAACGTACATCAAACTGGACAAACTGGGAGAGGTGAGCTCACAGCTGCCAGTCCGCTGTTTATTCAAATGTGGGAGTTGCTGCTGAATTAAATTATTTGTGCATTGGCCGGGTGTCATTCCCGGCCAATGCACCATCTATGGAAGCTCATTGGTAGAATTCCCTTATGACAGAAAGAAGGCCACGATTCCCACCATTTATCATCCAGATGGGGGGACACATTTAATTACAAAACCGAATTCATACAGCTGTCTTAAAACACTTCATACATCCAGCAACGCATCATCAAAAATTCTGTTATCCCCCCCCTTCAATCCATTCTGGGCGGCCTTTATAGTTTCCACATCGCACTGTGTGGATGCACGTGCACGACTGGACGCTCTACCTGGAAATCTCTTAGCTTATGACCTGATTGCGTGCGAGTCAGCCAGTAAGAACCCTGTTTTTGCCAAGATTCGTATGTGACTCCTAGCTTGTAGACTCTCTGTTTACATGCTGCATTCTCTGTGTTGCTAAGTGAGCATAAGGTCAGAAACAGGACTACATAACGCAGTACAACTGCTTCCATATTTGGCAAGCCAGCCAGATATTTATATTCAACAGCATTAGAGACTTTATTATTGCTAAGACTCATACTTGAACTTCAAGATGTACTGTTTTGTTGCTAAGTAAGTATAGGGCCATGTTGTAGGATACATTCTGATTCTGATCTGATATAAGACAATAAAACTGCTTCTACAGTAACGCTGTCTGTCTGTCTGTCTGTCCATCCGTAGGGGACCTATGCTACGGTGTATAAAGGTCGCAGTAAACTGACGGAGAACCTTGTTGCTCTGAAGGAGATTCGTCTGGAACATGAAGAAGGAGCTCCCTGTACGGCCATCAGAGAAGGTACTGCAGGGTTAGGGGTGTGGCTTAACCTCCTCTGTCAATCTCTTCTGATTTTGGTCTGCCCCCCCCCCCGCAGTGTCTCTGCTGAAGGACTTGAAACACGCCAACATCGTCACGCTTCACGACATCATTCACACGCAGAAATCCCTCACACTGGTATTCGAGTACCTGGTGAGACATGGAGCAGGTTCCTGCAGCTATTGCTGATGGTTGATGAACTGATCTGACCCACAATGATTCATTTCAGGACAAAGATCTGAAACAGTATCTGGAAGACTGTGGAAACATCATACATGTTCACAACGTTAAGGTAACTGATGGATGGATGGATGGATGGATGGATGGATGGATGGATGGATGGATGGATGGATGTTAGTCGTTAGATGATTGATGGATGGTTGGCATTCAACCGTGTTCCTCGGGGGGTCCTGTGGGGGGGCACTCCGGGAGTATGGAGTACCGGGCCCTTTATTAGGGCTGTCAGGTCTCTGTATGACTGGTGTCAGAGTCTGGTCCTCATTGCCGGCAGTAAGTCGGACTCGTTTCCAATGAGGGTTGGACTCCGCCAAGGTTGCCTTTAGTCACAGATTCTGTTCATAACTTTTATGGACAGAATTTCTAGGCTCTGTTAAGGTGTGGGGGGGATCTGTCTTGGTGGCCTTAGGATTGCATCTCTGTTATTCACAGATGATGTGGTTCTGTTGGCTTCATCAGGGCGCGATCTACAGCTCTCACTGGAGCGATTCGCAGCTGAGTGTGAAGTGGATGGGATGAGGATCAGTGCCTCCAAATCTGAGACCATGGTCTTTAGCCGGGAAAGGGTAGAGTACCTTCTCCAGGGTGGGGAGGATGTACTGCCCCTAGTGGAGGAGTTTAAGTATCTTGGGGTCTTGTTCACGAATGAGGGGAAGATGGAGCGGGAGATCGATAGGCGGATTGGTGCGGCGTCTGCTGTGAAGCGTGCGCTGTACCCGTCTGTTGTGGTGAAGAGAGAGCTGAGCCAAAAAGCAAAGCTCATGATTTACCGGTAAATCTACGTTCGTAGTCAGGAGCTTTGGGTCATGTCCAAAAGAATGAGATCCTGGATCCAAGCGGCTGAAATGAGTTTTCTCCGTAGCGTGTCTGGGCTCTCCCTTAGAGATAGGAGGAGCTCAGTCATCCGGGGGGGACTCAGAGTAGAGCTGCTGCTCCTCCACATGGAGAGGAGCCAGTTGAGGTGGCTCGGGCATCTGGTTAGGATGCCTCCTGGACGTCTCCCTGGTGAGGTGTTCCAGGCACGTCCCACTGGGAGGAGGCCCAGGGGGAGACCCAGGACACGCTGGAGGGACTATGTTTCTCTGCTGGGCTGGGAGCACCTTGGGATTCCCCCAGAGGAGCTGGACCAAGTGGCTGGAGAGAGGGACGTCTGGGCCTCCCTACTGGAGCTGCTACCCCCCCGACCCGACCCCGGATAAGAGGATGGATGGATGGATGGATGGATGGATGGATGGATGGATGATGAACTAATCAATGGATGATTGTCTCCTTTTCTCTGTGGTTCCAGTCGTTCAGCTCCTGGTCTCTCTGGGCTGTGCCCATTTTGTCTCCTGGTTTCCTGGTTTGTCTCATGGTCTCTTCCTGTTTCAGCTGTTTCTCTTCCAGTTGCTGCGAGGTTTGTCTTACTGTCATGGGAGGAAAGTTCTCCATCGAGACCTGAAACCCCAGAACCTGCTGATCAATGAGCGAGGGGAGCTCAAACTGGCAGATTTTGGTGAGTTCTGTTCTGGTGGTTCTGTTTGGGTTTAGGATGAAGATCTTTGCTGCAGGCGAGGAGGTTTTAGTCAAACCTGGTTCAGTTTGCAGGTTCTGTGAACGCGGCTGTTGATTTGTTTCAGGTTTGGCTCGAGCCAAGTCCATCCCAACAAAGACCTACTCTAACGAGGTGGTGACGCTGTGGTACCGACCGCCGGACATCCTGCTTGGCAGCACCGACTACTCCACACACATCGACATGTGGTACCGTCAACAACCATTCCATCCTTCTTAGTTGGTACTGCAGAATGATTAGCCAGAGGTTCTGCATGTCCTCTTGCATGTTGGGTTCTCTCAGGGTACTCCTGCTTCCTCACCTGGTCCAATAACACGGCTGTTAGGTTAACTGGTCTCTTTAAACTGGTCTGTGTTCCTGGTTGTTTGATCACGGCTCTTCCCTGTATGTATGACCTGTCTTTCTGCAGGGGTGTTGGGTGTATCTTTTATGAGATGATGACGGGCCGTCCTCTCTTTCCTGGCTCTAGTGTGGAGGAGGAGCTTCACTTTATCTTTAAGCTTCTGGGTATGAACCAATCAGCTGTGGTTCCAATGTCTCTGACAGCCGGAGGTGGATGATTCAGGTCCAGGAAGATTCCGATTCCTTTATCGGTTCTGTGAAACGATTCGATCCCTTATCGATTCTGTGAAATG
>NW_015150481.1:593967-595565 GCF_000732505.1 Cyprinodon variegatus
GGCCCGTCTATCACCAACATAGGCCAATCAGCTAACCAGTATTTTCACCCCTTCCCAAAATTACTTCAACGGAAGGTTTCCAGATGGAGCAAATCCATCTGGTGGAGTCAGGTTAGAAATGCCCCCAGCTACACTGAAATACTGACCAGTACTCTAATGCTACATTCAGACGGCTAGCAGCAGAAGCAGCTGGTTTCCATTAGAAGTCAATGGTTGACGCGCATCAAGGAGCAGCTAAAGGTCCTGCAGCACGTTTGAGGAACAGGTGCAGCGCCTCATGAGCTTCTCTGCATCTGAGGCGTGAGACGCACTGTGAAAGCAGAAGCTGCTGCAGTTGGAAAAATTAAATTTTAGCTGCTGGATGCGCCTCATCAACCAATGAGAGAAGCTGATCTGGGAGCTGGCAGGGAGTCAGACGCAGCACTGCTGATGCAGAGCGCTATGATCACTCCTCTGAAACTGTTTATTAACGCCTAAATTAACTTGGATGCAGTTTGGATTACGTACGTGAAAAACGCTAACATCTACTTCCAGCCGCCACCAACAGGAGGGGAAAAATGATCATATGATCGTGATTTCTGTGCCTAGAAGTTTCTAAAATATGACAATATTTCTAGTTCTCTGTTAGAACCTGTTCAGGGTTCTAGGTTCTGGACTGTTCATATAAATTCTCTACTCAGTCGTGTAATAAAAAGGCTGCCTTTATTTTTACACATGAGAGGAACAAGTCTGCACTTAATAGAAAACCACCAGGGGGAGCTCTAACCTTACAAATACACACAGCAGGGATGAAAACTTTCAGGTTTTTTCTTTGTTTCTGATCAGTGCCAACAGCCCAAATAATTCACACATGCATAGAAATCACAGCTGGTTACAGATAAATGAATGAGAATAATAGCTGAACTTAGAGAAATGTGTTCAATACTTTTTGAAAAATCTATTTAACCTTTACTACCTGCAGCTGAGCTGACCTTTAACACGCCAACATTTCAGCTTTTCTTCCAAAGCAGGATCCATTTAGTTGCAATTAGATTGTTTTTCTCTGAGTTGCTCCATGGCAGCCGGCGGTCGGATCAGAGACCGGCCGTCTGCCGATCCACACGCTAAAAGTCATCCTGGGTTTTTCCTTTCAGGCTCTGCAGCGAAGGGGTGGAGCTGCTGTCAAAGTTCCTGCAGGTCAGTGAACGCATCGCTGTGTTTCTATGGAATAACTCTGAACGCAGCTCTGATGAGAATCTCTTCATTTTAACTTTAGTTTGAAGGGAAGAAGAGGATCTCTGCAGACGTGTCCATGAAACATGCTTACTTTAGTAACCTTGGAAACCGACTGCTGTCGCTTCCTGACAGTAAGTAGCTTTCAGGTGTCTTTGCCTGTTATCACGACCATCTCACATGGTTCTTCTCAACCTTTCAGCTTCGTCCATCTTTAGTCTGTCAGAGATTCAACTGGAAAAGGAACGCTTGAGGCCGACGGCGGCGCCTGATCCAGGTAACTGAACCTGTGAGCGATCCTGGATGCCATTTAAACTAAACACTAACCAGTAGGTGGCAGTAGTGTTCTTTGACAAACATGGATGCCTCCAGTAAAGCACATTCAC
>NW_015150481.1:596849-599518 GCF_000732505.1 Cyprinodon variegatus
TTTAAAGAACTTTCAGAAGTTTGAATTCTCAATCTGACCAGACTTTTCCTTTCTTCCCCTGTCTCTGTTCAGCTTCTAGCCCCGCTAGGAGGCGGAGTCTGCTGTTCTGACCCCTAAAGGAGGTGGAGTCAAACTGGGGGAGGAGTTTACTCTTACGACACCCAAAGGAGGCGGAGCCATCTGAAAAGGATCTCAGCTGGAAGTTTCCTTTATAGGAGCTGTGACCCCGGTTTGTGGACGTGAAACAAAGAAGATTCAATATTTTAGGAATGTGAAGAAAACTTGTTTACAGATGCAATAATGAATCACAGCAGCTACCGACTAATCAGAGGGCAGCATGTTGAACCTGCAAGGTTCTGTCTTCCTATTTACTTCTAAGATCAAACCCACAGATATGTGACATCACTATGATGTCATACAGCCAGGTAGAACACGGTCCTGATAGTCTGTCAGGTGTTTCTGTTACGTAACGATTAATTCAGAGTTTACTCTTTTATGCTCAGAGCTCCTCCTGACTGAGATCATGATGTTCGCATTCGTTGGTCATGAGATCAAAGCAGCAGGTCACATGGTGATCATAACACGCCGTATGGTTGCAGTGGCAACGAGTCACCTGGTTGCTGTAACATTTTACCTGGTTGTTTTAATGGATCACCTGTTTGAATCAGGTCTTCTGGTTACTATAAAGAGTTCATTGCTGCAGTTAACGATTCCCAGTCACGGTAACGGGTCACCTGGTTGCAGTAAAAACTTTATTTTTTTCGTTATCCTTAACCTTTCAGCAGGAGGAAGCCATTTTAACTCTTTAAGGCCTGGTTATCGTCCTCAGCAGTGTGTCGCAGTGAGATCATCGCAGATATTTCTGATTTCTGCCTAATATTGAAGCGTGGTCTGCGCTATGTTATTCCACGCCACAACGCCAGAGGGCCAATCAGGAACTAGCTGTGGGTCTAGATGCGGCCGAGGCGGCGAGGAAGTGGGGGCGAATCTATGTGACAATGGAGGGATATGAGGGCCAAAAAGAGCGGGGATCCAGGTGGAAAAAGGGTCCCAGCGTTCTCACTCACCTCGCTCTGCTAGCTGCTCCTTCTTCACCAGGCGTTTTCCACAATGGCGGTCAGACAAACAGAACAAGCCGGTAATGAACCAAACAGGAGCGGCCGTAAATTTGACCGATCAGAGGCCTCCTGTCTGCGCTCACCTACATTTTTCTAGTGTCTGTGGAAGGGGGCGGGGCATATCTGCGTTCACTGCGACACACGCAGACCACCTGCTTTCTGAGTATAAACCAGCCTTTATTGTGAAAGTCTTCAGCTGCTTCCTGCTCTGTGTTTTGCAAACAGTTTTTACGGTAATAATCTTTCCGTCTGATGAAGCTGAAACTCAGAGATGATATCTACGGTGTGACTGCAGCACTCAGAGGAAGTGGAACCAGCAGCTGCTTTATTCCAGGTTTAAATCGGTGGGGAAGATGCTCTGTTGATGGAGCATCTGAGTGGAGTTTACATGTTCTCCTATGCAGGTGTTCTATAGGGTTCTACTTGGGTTCTTCAGCTTCCTTTAAGTCCAAAGAGATGAGCTGGGTTCTGGGTGTCTGGGTCGGCACCGTCACCCTGCATGGAGGCCGGGGAATAAACCAGAGATGGGCGGATCCAGGGTGTGATGTCATCTGGACCTTCGGACTCATCCAATCAAAGCTCAGAGGAAACTGAGGCTCTAAATGGTTGATTTGGATAAAAACCATGAGTTTTATCGGAGTGGGCGGGGCTTCAACTCAAGCCGACAGATTAGCAACGTTAATTCCTAACGAGTTTTTGATTTGGAAGGAAGCTGAAATTATGATCCGCTGTTGGAGGCCAACTCCTCTCTCTGCTGCAGTTCTAAGGCAGGCATGGATGTTTCAAAATAAAAGCATTCCATAAAGATGAAATTTTGACAAAGGGACAGAGCAGTTGAGGCTTTAAATCGAAGTTCTTTATGTTCATTTCTATTATTTTCTTCTGTATTAAGTTTCTCTGCATGAAATGATTTGTTGACACCTGCAGGAGCCTGAAAGGTGCAGCTTCTTGTTTTTCTCTGGACTCTCGGCTGTTCCTCGGGAACAAACTCTAAAGTGAACCTTCTCTCAGCCACGTTCTCTATCCATCCATGACTGTTGAATGTACCTACCGGCTGCTCGGCGGCTGCAGAGATCACAGCATATGCAGAGAAAGAAGCAAAGCTTTTAACCATCAGAGGATCTTTCCTGCAACGTTAGAAGGTGAAAGATCATGGAGGTGCTTCTGCTCCACAGGGGGGCAGAATCTGCTCCTTCAGACTTCCTAAATTATTATCGTTGTTTTTGGACGTTAAACCAAAGTTCTCGGCAATATACTGAACTGCATGATGGTATTCTTCCAGTGAACTTCCATGCTGTTAATCTTGGAAATCTTCCACTTGCTGAAAAAGCACTGAAGTGTTTGTTTTACTTGAATGAAAATAGGAAGAGGATGTTGTTCTTGTTGTATTTATCTGTATGTATTCTGGATATATAAACCGAACTGACTATTCAATAAAGGGTTTTATTTATTATCAGTTTGGTTTGTTATTTGAGCTGGATGGTTGCATGTTATGGAGAACATCTCTGTTGGTCTGAAGAGTTTTTGTCCCAACTCTATTCTATTCAGTTT
>NW_015150481.1:602247-603383 GCF_000732505.1 Cyprinodon variegatus
CCCCCATTAGAACGCAGCTTTAACTTTCACCTCCGGAAGAGTTTTGAACACTTTCCGAGGGAATTGGGGCACATTGCGTCTGAGTGGACCATGTTCTGTGCCTGTATTATTGAGGCGGCTAGTCAGAGCTGTGGCCGCAAGGGTGTTGGTGCATCTTGTGGCGGGAACCCTTGAACATGTTGCTGGACACCAGCAGTGAGGAAAGCTGTCGAGCTGAAGAACATAGACTTAGACAACTTTTCTCATTTTGTTTACACAGAGTGTATACAAAACATAGTTTAGATTTTTACACCTTTTATAACATTTCCATTGCATTTAGTGCAGCAGTGATCAAATGTAAACAGTCTGGGAGAAAAAAACATCGTGCAAATGCATTGATATGGAAGTTCAAAGCATTAGTATATAATGCAGGGAAGAAGCTGCTGCAGAACCTGCTGGACCTGCATTGAATGCAGGGAAGCCTCTTCTGGTGCTGAGGTTCATATCTCTGTAACAGGGATAGATTAATCACATCTAAAATGAAGGAGATCAAAGGGAATACTTCCTTAAATAACCTGGTTGGAACTGGATCTAACATCCAAGTTGAAGGCTTAGATGAAGAGATGGACGGTTCAACAGAGCTATGGCTCTGGGTGAGTTTGGCAACTGTAATAAAAAGATATCCAGTATAATTCTCTATTAACGAGGAGAAATAAACTGCTCTGGTTTTACAAAGGGTCCTCTCATACAGGAGTGAACTATTTTTCCAGACTAGATAGGATTATCGTAGGCATGTAGAAGACAGGGTTGTGAAGAAATACTCTTATTTCTTCACATCCATTGCAGTATGTCACCACAAGGTTCAAATTATGATGATGAGAATGCGGGGGACTATGTACATGTTGAACAAAGCCAATCAAGTCTAAGATAGCATTATTCTTAATTATAATGTTGATAATAATAATTGAGCTTTACCGTTCTCACATTTGCGATATTTATCTCTGCATTTAACCCACCCCCTTGGGGATCAGTGGGCTGCCATTGTGCGGTGCCCAGGGGGAGCAGTGTGGGGTTAACAGTCTTGCTCAGAGACCCAGAGTGGAGGCTGTGGGGTTCGAACCGGGTACTTTCAACCTTCTCAGAGCCCAAGCAAACTG
>NW_015150481.1:605411-606486 GCF_000732505.1 Cyprinodon variegatus
AACACTCCCCTTAAAAAAAACAAACAGGGGAGGGCGCGATGCAGTCCCACACTATGCACTACCACAAATTATGCAGTCGAGAGTCTCACATTCGGGAAATACGCAAAGGTCAGTGCAGCCGGGGTGCAATGGCCGAACTTCAGTCTGGGTGAACCTCATTCATGATCAAGGTGCCCCCCCTGCCAGGTAAGTATTTAGGCTGCATTTAAGCTATCACCTTCAATGTCAGCATGGATGTTCAAATCAGTAAGTCAGACTGAAAGATTGCTGTTACTCCTCCTCCTCGGACAGAATTTCTGGTTATGTGTAAATTTAAATAACTAGAGGGAGTTGCCTCATTTATGTTCACACAATCCGCTTGTTACAGAGGCCACTGTAGCGCTTTCCAGCCTTGTGGAGGTGTACAATTTAGTCTCTTGTGTCTTTGCACAGCCCTTGGCCCTGTTAGTAGTTTGATCCTGACTGATTGTGTCTTTATGTGAAGGACATTTTGAATTCAGACTAACAGGTCTTTGAGGATCAGACTTCTAGCTGATAGACGGGTGTTCAAATACTTATTTGCAGCTGTGCCATACAAAGAAATGGTAAAAGTCATATATTGTGCTTCCTGGATTTTTATTTTTTAGATTGTCTCTCACAGTGGACATTCACCTACGATGACAGTTTCAGACTCCTTTACTTCTAAGTTGGAGAACTTTCAAAATAGCAGGGAGTTCAAATACTTATATTCCTCACTGTATATTCTCAGTACACCTATGACATAATTTGCAGGTGACCTTTGACCTTAGAGGGTTATTTGATAATGAACAGGTGCGATAACCTATGAACAGTTGATGTAAGCAACAGGCCAGGTTATCTATCCACCAATCTAAGACTTTAGCATCAGTATTTTGATTGACCTTCCTTTGTGTATTTCTGTGGGTACTATCTGATGGTTGTAATCTGTGTTTAAAGTATAAAGCAATGAAGGGAAATCTTGCATACGCTGCATACATGTTGACCATTGAAGCCTAAATAATATTTCAATCTAGAATCTCTCCTATGGTTGTTCTGGGCTTTAATTTTTAGTGACCTA
>NW_015150481.1:610976-613892 GCF_000732505.1 Cyprinodon variegatus
GAGCTGTTTCAGTGCTATGATGAGCTCTAAAGCCAGACTGAAACTCTTCAAAAAGTTCATTATGGTGGAAGTGATCGCACACTGGTTTAACAACTCCTTTCTCAAAAATTTTAGATAAGAATTCTTCAGAAATCTCTCCCGCTAAGCATGCTTGTAGCGACAGTGGAGAGGAAAATTCCCTTTTAACATCAACGCTTTTGTTTGATTTTGGAGCTTGGTCTGTTTTTAACAAAATAGCTGTCAGCATCTAAACTTTTATATCACTTCATTGCTTTCCCCTAAAGTACAAGCTGTGGTGGCTGAAGTCGAGGATATCAGATGGATGTCAGATGGCTGGCTGTCTGGAATCTACGAAATCAAGCTAGCAGGAAAAATGTAGGATTCTTTCACTCCAGCTAGAGAGGTTTTTGCTATGTAGCTCTGTTTTAAGGCTCCATCTAGTAGATGTTCAAGATATTTAGACAATGTTGGGTCGACACATTCTCCATCATGTATTCTATTACATGGTAAATGGCCTGTACTTATATAGCACCTTTATTCAAGTCAGAAGACCTGACCAAAGCGCTTTACACTACATTCATTCACCCATTCACTCACACACTGACGGTGGCAACGTACATTGTAGCCACAGCTGCCCTGCTGCTCACTGACAGAAGCGGGGGCTGCCGTAAACTGGCGCCACCGGGCCCTCTGACCGCCATCATTAGCCAAAGCGAAATGTCTTGCCCAAGGACACAATGACACTGAAAGTCAGAGCCGGGGCTTGAACCGTCAACCCTTTGATTTCAGGGCAAACTCCCACATCCAACGCCACTGTCGCCCAATACTCCACTGTCTCCCACTACATGATGGAGAATACTTGTATTATTATGGTGCAGCAGGTGGTCCTGTTTTTTTTTTTACTGTGACTAACTGGATGTGCTCTCTTCATCCTCTGACATGGGAGTTTGGGTGCCTTTTACAGTTACCTTTTGTATCTATGCTTCTTTTTCTATGTCTGCTTCTGTCTCCTTGAACCCCAGTGGGCCTCAGCAGATGGCCGCTCACACTGAGCCNTATTGATGTGGTATCCATGATAATTTATGATCTAATGTTACCAAAAGAAATGATTTCATTCACATCTTTCTAAAATCACTTCCTCTATCTTTAGCTCCTCATTTGTTTTAAATTGTTTTTACTAAATATAATTTATTTTTATTAAACCAAAGCTTGATTGTGGATCAGTCATTAGTTGCTGAATATTGTCTACTCATTCATGCAGGGTTGTGTCGTCAGCAAAAAGCAGTGATTTTAATAATTGAGAAATATTGTTGATGTAGAAGATAAAGAGGTTTGGAGCAATCAGACCAATCCTGCTAGTTACTCCAAGCCTCCTGACTGCTGCTGATTGAACTGAACAACCTGCTGTCAGGAGAACTTTTTATCCAGGATAAGGCTGCTCCTCTGAAGACTAACTTTACTAGTTTATCAACTAACAGTTTATGATTTGATTCAGAAATAAACCTAATTTTAATGATTGTTTAAAAACATTTAAGTGGTTTTACGATGAAATGAATCGTGTTTTTAACAAAGTTCATATTAATTTTTTCCCATCAGCAAACCTTTTATTTTGGAAACCACTGATTATTTCCAGTTTTTCATTTTAGTTTCTGATACAAACATGGATGCTGAGTTCCAGCTGATCGTGTCAGAAGTCACTAAGTTTTTATTTTTTGCCAGCTGGTGACCCACATTTATAAAAGCTGTTATATCATTTGGAATCATTATTTCATTTTTACTTTCCAAAGCAGCTTGTTCAATCTTGCTTATTATTTTTCTTGTTGATTTTACTGTTTAGCAATTTCCAGGTTTTTGTATATTTTGTTTTTCTTGTTTTAATAAATTTGGAAAATAATTTTCTTTTACTTTTAATATTACTTTTTTGTAATAAATTTTTTTAAAATAATTTTTGTATCTTTTATATTTGTCCCCTGGTTTATGAATAACTAATATAATCTATCGACTTATCAATGATGGAGCATGAAATATTTTTCTACATTGCATTAAAAAAATCCTTTGTTCATTCATTGTGTCTATGATGAAATCTCCACAGATAATCTGAACTTTATAATTGTTTATGTCTGAAATTGATTTCCTTAAATAAGGAAAGACTTGTTCCAGGTGGTCGATTCACACAACTAATAATTACCTTTCTATAATGTTCTATTTCAATTTCTACAGTTAAACTCTAATACAATGACTATGCTGTAAGAAGCATCATTTATTTTTTATTTCGAAGTGATTAATCGATATAAAAACACCTCCACCATCTTTCCTGCTGTATTAAACTCACAACCTTCAAGACCTTCATCTGCTTTTCCATCATCAAGCCATGTTTCTGAAACTGAATTTTAGAAATTCTTTAATTTCTAAATCATTTATGTATAGACTAAACTGTAAAGAGAGCAGCTTGCAGTTGTTCATCTTGGCTAAATTCTTCAATAGAGTAATATTTAACCATTTCCATCCATTATTCTATAGAAGTGAATATCAGGATCAATATCATGTCCAAAGTCACATAGATAGTTATGATCTGGTAAAAAACTGGTATTTTAGTTGTTTTCCATGTGGGGAAAGTGTCCAAATCAGCTATATTCCAGATGACACATCATTCTCCAAACTTTTCCAGACCTTCTAGTGAAAATTCTGCTTTTATTGTTCCAAAGTCCATCCTTGGTTCCAATTCCTCAATAATTTTCTCTTTCAAAGTCACCATTTCTATTAACTTCCAGATTTCCTCCATGAGGCTCAGGAGGCTTTGTTGTTTGGTCACAGCTTTACTGATCTCATCCCACATGTTCTTTAATGATGCCTTCGCTTCATCCAGCTCAGACTCTTTGAGTGATAAATCTATATATCTATTTCACTTTCTAAAAT
>NW_015150481.1:617632-620066 GCF_000732505.1 Cyprinodon variegatus
CTTTCCTGCTGTATTAAACTCACAACCTTCAAGACCTTCATCTGCTTTTCCATCATCAAGCCATGTTTCTGAAACTGAATTTTAGAAATTCTTTAATTTCTAAATCATTTATGTATAGACTAAACTGTAAAGAGAGCAGCTTGCAGTTGTTCATCTTGGCTAAATTCTTCAATAGAGTAATATTTAACCATTTCCATCCATTATTCTATAGAAGTGAATATCAGGATCAATATCATGTCCAAAGTCACATAGATAGTTATGATCTGGTAAAAAACTGGTATTTTAGTTGTTTTCCATGTGGGGAAAGTGTCCAAATCAGCTATATTCCAGATGACACATCATTCTCCAAACTTTTCCAGACCTTCTAGTGAAAATTCTGCTTTTATTGTTCCAAAGTCCATCCTTGGTTCCAATTCCTCAATAATTTTCTCTTTCAAAGTCACCATTTCTATTAACTTCCAGATTTCCTCCATGAGGCTCAGGAGGCTTTGTTGTTTGGTCACAGCTTTACTGATCTCATCCCACATGTTCTTTAATGATGCCTTCGCTTCATCCAGCTCAGACTCTTTGAGTGATAAATCTATATATCTATTTCACTTTCTAAAATGACAATACTAATCCATTTCACAACATTCTGATCTGTAGAGATGAATATGTAGTTATTTATAATCAGATATTTGTGTCATTAAATATACCTGACTGTAGTTTAATTACGGGCTCCTCGTCTGATTGGCTTGCTTTTAGACGGCTAAGAAACAAATGTTCTTCTTCTATTAAGAAAGCAAAATCTGATTTTTATCTGTCAGTCACTACTAATAACTTAAATGACCCCAGAAAATTCTGGAAGGCTATAAAATTACTTTCTTCTAACAAAGATAGTATCAATGTTCCTTCTTCTATTATGAAAGAGTCTGTAGTAGTTTATGACAAGCTAGAGATACTGAATCATTTTAATGAGCATTTTATTCAGTCAGGTTCTTTGTTTGACACTGTTTGTCCTTATGCTGTGACACCCTGTGGAGATTTGCCAGTCACTACGGGTGTTTTTAATCTCGTTCCATTTTCAGTGGCTGACGTTCAAAAAGCCCTAAAAGGACTGGTTCCTGAAAAAACCCCAGGACCTGATCTTATAGAACCCTATTTCTTAAAAATAGCTGCTGATTGTGTAGCACAGCCTCTAACGTACCTTTTTAACCTTACTTTAAAGAGCAACACTATTCCTAAAATCTGGAAATCTGCATTTGTTTGTCCATTACTGAAAGGGGGTGACCCGTCAAATTTAAATAATTATAGACCAATTTCTAATTTGTCTNCTAGTTACTCCAAGCCTCCTGACTGCTGCTGATTGAACTGAACAACCTGCTGTCAGGAGAACTTTTTATCCAGGATAAGGCTGCTCCTCTGAAGGCTAACTTTACTAGTTTATCAACTAACAGTTTATGATTGAACCAGTCAGAGGATTTCTGGAGCTCTACAGAAATTACACCTAAAACTAATTAATTTTTATCAAAGAATGACACAATATAATCCACTAGTTTTATATCCATCGCAGTGGATCAGCTGCCTCTGAATCTAGATTGTTCATCTCTCAATATTTTATAGTTTTCAATGAAACTTAAGCATTTTAACAAAAAAGTCTTTCTAGACTTTTTGAGAACTGAGACAATAAAATTAGTCTGTAGTTAGAATATTGATGACAATCTATTTGAATAATTTTAAAAATTATCTTTTTGATTTAGAAATAAGCCTAATTTGAATGATTGTTTAAAAACATTTAAGTGGTTTTACGATTAAATGAATCATGTTTTTAACAAAGTTAATATTAATATTTTCCCATCAGCAAACCTTTTATTTTGGAAACCACTGATTATTTCCAGTATTTCATTTTAGTTTCTGATACAAACATGGATGCTGAGTTCCTGCTGATTGTGTCAGAGGTCACTAAGTTTTTATTTTTTGCCAGCTGGTGAACCACATTTATAAAAGCTGTTATATCATTTGGATTTATTATTTCATTTTACTTTCTAAAGGAGCTTGTTCAATCTTGCTTATTATTTTTTTTATTTTGTTTTTCATGTTCTAATAAATTTGGATAATAATGTTCTTTACTTTTAAAAATAGTTTTTTTGTAATAATTTTTGTATCTTTTATGTTTGTCCCCTGGTTTATGAATAACCAATATAATCTATCGACTTATCGATGATAAAGCATGAATTTTTTCTCTACATTGCATTAAAAAATCCTTTGTTCATTCATTGTGTCTATGATGAAATCTCCACAGATAATCTGAACTTTATAATCGTTTATGTCTGAAATTGATTCCTTAAATAAGGACAGACTTGTTCCAGGTGGTCGATTCACACAACTAATAATTACCTTTCTATAATGTTCTATTTCAATTTCTACAGTTAAACTCTAATACAATGACTATGCT
>NW_015150481.1:620879-624240 GCF_000732505.1 Cyprinodon variegatus
TATGTAATGATGTGATGTAATTTTGATGCCTATCTTGGCCAGGTCTCCCTTGCAAAAGTTTTTTTAATCTCAATGGGTATTACCTGGTTAAATAAAGGATAAATAAATAAATAAAAATAAATAAAAAATAAATTATCAATTTATATAACTTTACATTAGCATTAACAATAAGGTGCTGACAGTTACCCAATCTTTACTATAATTAATATAAAATGTGTAAATGTAAACTTTTAGTCACTGAGTATTGGTTCTAGTGTTGAGATATTTGGCTGTTTAATACTGTGATATATTATGTAACTTAAAGGTGATGATGTGGTGAATCAGTTAATTCTTACTGATAAATCTAATTATTTTGAACGATACCAATAATTTTATTTCTGAAAACCTTTCTTACTGAAATGTGCTGCATAAATAAATAGCCTTAAATCCCCAGAATATGCTGACATTGTGTGTTTGAGTGTCAGAGCAGAGCCTCTACAGCAGCGGAGTCAAAGTGGTTCCAGAAAGGGCCATGTGGCTGCAGGTTTTCTTTCCAACCAAGCAATAGCATCAGACGCTCATCAAGTCATCATGATCAGATTGGACTCACTTCATGAGATGGTCAGGACTGTTAAAAAGCATTTTGTTTAGAACTCCATAAGCATTTTAAAGAAAGGGAAAGTCCCTGTTTACCAAGGGTGTAACTTTGGGGTAAAAGTTGGGGGGGATGCTCTAAGGGTGGGGGTGCTCTAAGAGTGGGGCGCTCTTAGGGTAGGGCGTTATTAGGGTGGGGCGCTCTAAGGGTGGAGGCGCTCTAAGGATAAAGGTGCTCTAAGGGTGGGGCGCTCTAAGGGTGGAGGTGCTCTTAGGGTGGGCCGCTCTAAGGGTGGGGATGCTCTAAGGGTGGGTGCACTCTAAGGGTGGGGTGCTCTTAGGGTAGAGGCGCTCTAAGGGTGGGGGTGCTCTGAGGGTGGGGACGTTCTTAGGGTGGGGTGCTTTAAGGGTGGAGGCGCTCTAAGGATGGGGCACTCTTAGGGTGGGGATGCTCTCAGGGTGAGGCACTTGTTAGGTTCAAAAATTTAGGTTCATAAAAGAGGAACTGAGTCCACACAGGAAAGAGATTTTCAACAGCTCAACATAGCTCTTCAGATCTTTCAACTCATCCAGAGCGGTCTGTATGCATAGACAGTCTGAATGGTGGAAGTAGGCATATGAGTACAAACATAACAGTCTGCTTTGTTCAAACCTTCAGCAACACACTTGGCATGCTGCCACCACATATTGGTGCCATAGGGATGACTTGCTGTGGATCCCTCAAAAACCATTCTGGTTTTCCTTTGTTTTAGGCGGTCAGTTGGAGTCCAATGACTGGTGGATCCAAGTGTCTCTCTCCTGGATCTTCACAGTGGTTGGGGTTGCTAGTTGCACAATGTAGGGTCCTTCCCTCCTTGGAGCTGCCCAATTTTTCCTCTTGATGATTGTAATCAGCACTCGGTCTACAGGCTTCAGGCCTTCCGTGAGGAGACAAAAGGAGCATTGGGCAGATCACATGTTTTCCGAACAGTTTTGTCGCTGAACAGCTTCAGCATCCATTTAGTTAATAGGTCAGTATCATCTTCTTCTTTCTCTGCGCATGGTTGTTCTTCCCATAAGGGTAGAACAAAAGGTCTCCCATTCACTATTTCAAAAGAGGTCAAATTATCAGATATGGGAGTAATCCTCATGAGTAGTTTTACTAAATGCAAACACTCTGGCCATGGCTTTCCTGTTTCTGCCATGAATTTTCTCAATCTGTTCTTAATTGTTCCATTGGTTCGTTCCACCAATCCTGCACTCTGTGGATTGTAGGAACAGTGATGTTTTAAGGGTATGTGTAAATGTTTAGACATTAGTGATACTACTTCATTTACAAAATGTGCTCCATTATCACTTTGTAGGATTTTGGGGATACCATGCTCAGGTGTGATATGTTCACACTTTTGCCACTGGCAATGCATTTGCATGTTTTGTAGGGACAATTTCTACCCATTTAGAAAAGTTGTCCACTAAGACTAGACAGTACTTGTACTGACCACTTGGGGTCAGCTCAATATAGTCCATGCTATTTACTTCAAACAGAGCTGTACCTCTTGGTGCCTGTCATCGCTTAGGTCTCTGATTTCCTTGTGAGTTGTATTTACAACATGTAAGACATGCTCCGCAAAAAAAATTAAAGTAGTTATTTAAACCTGCAGTGGGTTAAAATACTTGTTGTACTATACTCATCATCCCTCCTGTTGAGACATGGCCATGACTCATCACCTCTACTGTCATAACTATCATAATTAAGCCATCAGACTTTGTAACCGCTCCTTCTCTTTTCCATTGTTCTTTTTCAGGTGCTGCAGCGTTTTTCTGCATAGCTATAAGAATTTCTGTAGGAATTATTGTGCTTTCGTTTGACACATCTGCATTAGTCAGAAAGATTTGTGCTCTGGCTGCTTCCTTTGCTGCAGCATCTGCTCTCTTGTTTCCTCTGCTTACCACATCTTGGCTTTTGGTATGTGCTGCACATTTGCATATGGCTATGGCCCATGGCAACAACACAGCTTTTAACAGGGCTGTTAACAAGTCTGCATGCTCAACTTTTCTCGCTGTACTGGTCACCATGCCCCTACGCTCCTACTGTGCAGCAAAATTATGAACTGTGGAAAAAACATACTGACTATCCGTGAAAATATTTACATCTTGGCCTGTTGACATTTCACATGCTTTTGTTAATGCAACAATCTCTGCAGCTTGTGCAGAATATGATGATTTTAAGACGGCACTGAAAAGGGTTTTTTGATTATCTACAATTGCAAAACCAACTAAGTTCATTCCTTCTTCTGATCTGGAAGCTGACCCATCCACATACAAATTTTTATAACCCTCCTGTGGTTCATCTTTTAAATCTGGATGTGGTTTGCAACACATAGTTGTTCTTTCCACACAGTGGTGAGGGTCACAATCTTCTGGTGTGGGCAGGAAGGTTGAGGGATTCAAAGAATTACACAGCTGCAGGGTGAGGTGAGGCTGAGACAGCAAAGTTGTCACAATGTTTAGATGTCTGGCTGGAAACATAAAGGTCATTTTGTCTGTTGTGACTAACAGTTCCACTGCATGAGGTATTAACAAGGTCAGTGGGTGATACAAGACAATTTCAGATGAGCTCTGCACGGCTAGAGCAGCAGCACAAACTGGTCTTACACAGTGTGGGAGGGCAGCTGCAACTGGATCTAATCTTTTTGAATAAAATGTCACTGGCCTCATTGTTCCTCTTGTTTCTGCATTAGCAGGGAGGTCATGAACTGTCCCTTGCAATCCACTGTTTGGATACATGGTTTAGAATAGTCTGGTAGTG
>NW_015150481.1:624764-627994 GCF_000732505.1 Cyprinodon variegatus
AAGAGTGGGGACGTTCTTAAGGTGTGGTGCTCTAAGAGTGGGGGCGCTCTAAGGGTGGGGCGCTCTTAGAGTGGGGACGCTCTCAGGGTGAGGCGCTTGTTAGGTTAAAAAAATTTAGGTTCGTAAAAGAGGAACTGAGTCCACACAGGAAAGAGATTTTCAACAGCTCAACATAGCTCTTCAGATCTTTCAACTCATCCAGAGCGTTCTGTATGCATAGACAGTCTGAATGGTGGAAGTAGGCATATGAGTACAAACATAACAGTCTGCTTTGTTCAAACCTTTAGCAACACGCTTGGCATGCTGCCACCACATATTGGTGCCATAGGGATGACTTGCTGTGGATCCATCAAAAACCATTCTGGTTTTCCTTTGTTTCAGGTGGTCAGTTGGAGTCCAATGACTGGTGGATCCAAGTGTCTCTCTCCTGGATCTTCACAGTGGTTGGGGTTGCTAGTTGTACAATGTAGGGTCCTTCCCTCCTTGGAGCTGCCCAATTTTTCCTCTTGATGATTGTAATCAGCACTCGGTCTACAGGCTTCAAGCTTTCCGTGAGGAGACAAAAGGAGCATTGGGCAGATCACATGTTTTCCGAACAGTTTTGTCGCTGAACAGCTTCAGCATCCATTTAGTTAATAGGTCAGTATCATCTTCTTCTTTCTCTGCGCATGGTTGTCCTTCCCATAAGGGTAGAACAAAAGGTCTCCCATTCACTATTTCAAAAGGGGTCAAATTATCAGATATGGGAGTAATCCTCATGAGTAGTTTTACTAAATGCAAACACTCTGGCCATGGCTTTCCTGTTTCTGCCATGAATTTTCTCAATCTGTTCGTAATTGTTCCATTGGTTCGTTCCACCAATCCTGCACTCTGTGGATTGTAGGAACAGTGATGTTTTAAGGTTATGTGTAAATGTTTAGACATTAGTGATACTACTTCATTTACAAAATGTGCTCCATTATCACTTTGTAGGATTTTGGGGATACCATGCTCAGGTATGATATGTTTACACAACACTTTTGCCACTGGCAATGCATTTGCATGTTTTGTAGGGACAATTTCTACCCATTTAGAAAAGTTGTCCACTAAGACCAGACAGTACTTGTACTGACCACTTGGGGTCAGCTCAATATAGTCCATGCTAATTACTTCAAATGGAGCTGTACCTCTTGGTGCCTGTCCTCACTTAGGTCTCTGATTTCCTTGTGAGTTGTATTTACAACATGTAAGACATGCTCTGCAAAAAAAAAAAAAAAAATTAAAGTAGTTATTTAAACCTGCAGTGGGATAAAATACTTGTTGTACTATACTCATTAACCCTCCTGTTGAGACATGGCCCTGGCCATGACTCATCACAGCTACTGTTCTAAACAGGCTTCATGGTAAAACTGGTTTATCCTCTATCATAATTAAGCCATCAGACTTTGTAACCGCTCCTTCTTTTTTCCATTGTTCTTTTTCAGGTGCTGGAGTATTTTCCTGCATATCTATAAGAATTTCTGTAGGAATTATTGTGCTTTCGTTTGACACATCTGCATTAGTCAGAAAGATTTGTGCTCTGGCTGCTTCCTTTGCTGCAGCATCTGCTCTCTTGTTTCCTCTGCTTACCACATCTTGGCTTTTGGTATGTGCTGCACATTTGCATATGGCTATGGCCCATGGCAACAACACAGCTTTTAACAGGGCTGTTAACAAGTCTGCNCGCCATCACCAGGGAACCTCAGGATCGATTTCGGCCCAAACAGCACCCCTGCCAGCCCAGAGAATCCAGAGGATCGACTACCTTCCCACCTCAGATGTCTTCAAGAGCGGCCATCCACGTCAGGACTGCGGGCTGAGCAAAGTGAAAAAGAGCATGCCTCTCTACCCCTTATTACAGGCTTCCTGGCTGAGCTGAACGAACCGGTTCCTGGGGCCCTGCAGATCGACACCAGTCCAAGCAACAACTACACCGACCTCTCCAAACGGGCGGTGCATGAAGAAATCGTTGACTGGCCCCAGGAGATGCCAGGCACATCAGGCATGCAGCTGAAACCCAACAAGACAGAGCCTCCCCCTCCGTGCCCAAAAATCCCATGGAGGTACCAACAATTTGCAGGCATATCTTTCGGCACGGAGGAATATCAGCACCTCACAGGGTTTTTTGCTCACCCAATGCATACCTATCGCTCTGGTTTCGATCTGACACCTGAGGTCGAATCCATGACCACAGCTGTATATTCAAAGATGATGAGAGGTCTGAAGTATGACACCTCACGCCGACTCATGGAAGCTATTCGCCGCAGATCATACAAAGCCAAGGCAAGAGGGAAGATGCAGACCCAAGCACATCAGGAGCTAAAAAATGAACTGGAGGAGGCACGAAAATCCATCATCGCCCTGCAAAGAAAGCTGCTGCAGTCGAGTGATCAGGGGCGCGTGGCTACTGCCACCACATTGCTGCAGCTGTTGGGGCCACGTAACTAATAATCTCAATGCCATATGGGATATAATGGACAATGCTGATTATTGATGGTTATGCATACCTATGTTAAAAATATTGATATAATTGTATACTTTACGTGACAGTACAAGTACTGCCACATGGTTACTCTTAGGTTGGAGGTATTGAAGGTCCATTGACCATTAGATGATGTGCTTTTCCTGGCCTGGCCCAGGAATGATGTAGGTTTTTCTTGGTTTATTTAAGGGTGTTTGACCACACCCATGCGAAGAAGAATGCGGTGACCTCGGAGCACAAGATGCTGCTTGAACATTGACATTTTCCTTTGCTGATAAAAAACAAAGTTAGAAACTCTTTCTATAAAAAAAGTAAGCAACGAGGGAAAAGATCCTCATAAGGGTTCCAAGAGGGGGATCCCTCTTAGACTAAGCTGTCCTTCATATACTCATGACCTCTTATATTGGTCACTATAACCATATGATGTAGGTTTGGTTTTATTTCTAGTTTAATGTGCATGATATATGAACATCAGTTATATTTGACATTTCGCACTTATGATATTTTGAGTAGTCTCACGTAGTGTTGATACTTTTAGGATCAAAGGGGGGAAAATGTAGGGAATTAATGTGCACCAATGATTAAAATATATACATGTCTTTCACATTAAATAAAGTCTTGCTTCAAAGGTCTACAAAAAAGTTTGGTATGTGGCAGAAAAGAGACAGAGGGTCTGGCATGCTGCTCTAAGTGCAACTTTAGATCAGAGCAAGATGCTGCTCTAAGTGCA
>NW_015150481.1:628678-634938 GCF_000732505.1 Cyprinodon variegatus
TTACTAAGATCCATTACAGAAAAATAACATTGTTCTGGGTTCAGTGAATTTAAAAGAGTGAGGATCGGGAACACAGGGAGCTCTAGTTTTAACTGCTTTGTTCACTTCTCTTAAATCATGGACCAGCCTCCAACTGTCTGTACCAGGTTTCTTGCCATGCAATATTGGTGTGTTACATTTACAGGTTGGATCCTCAATCAAAATTCCAGCTTTCAACATGTCATCAATTACAGGTTTAATTCCTGTCTTTGCATCAGGCTTTAAAGTATATTGTTTAACCCTGGGGCGATGGGAGGTTTTTGCTTGTACTACTACAGGTTTAGCAGTTGTGAGTAAACCTACTTCTTTTTTTCCAGTGGACCACACGCTAGGTGGAACTGGAAGGCACTCCTAGTCCGCAGCTAGTATTAATCATTCTGTCAAATCCTTCTGTGGGAGAGCCAAAGTGGTCCAGTTTAATTTCGTCCTCCGCACCAGGCCTCATTTTGGTAAAACAGCACAATCATTTACCCAGTTTTCTTCCAATATTCTGCCAGCTGATCCTGCCAAATAACCTAGTTCCTGCCACTGTCAGGTTGCAGTGTCTCAATGTGTTAAAAGTTGCAGTTCTCCATCCAACCAAATGTTTCTCCAAATGACCTCTAATTTCTGGATGGAGACCTGCAAGTAAATATTGCTTCAGCAGAGAGATATAGACCCTGTCCTCAGCATTATCCTCTGGGACTCCACTGTGGCGATTAATAGCCTCTTGGAGTCGGGCCCTATATGCTGTCACTTCTTCCTCTGGACCCTGACGGACCTCCGAGATTTTAGTAAGACAGACAACAGTAACCTGTCTTTTTTAGGTCCCCATCCCCCGGAGGGAGGATTCCAACTGGATCTCCTCCGCCCAGTGTATTGGCCCCTCACTTGAGCCCAATTATGGCCCAAACTACATTTCATAGCTTTTTCTATTTCTGCCCCATTTAATTTGTAAGAATCAATTAGGTTTTTAATGTCCTCGGACCATTTAACTGGGTCCTGTCTAGCTGGGGTTAAACCTTGGCAGGCAGCCTGCATTTCTGCATCTGTCCATGACCTATACACAAGAATGGTGGGCCTATTATCCACTGGGTCATTAGCTTGGGGTCCTGTGCGTTGGCCATAATGAGGGTTGGCCACCTCTAACATTGGAAAAGCACATGCCCCCCCTTCAGGATTTTTGTGCTGTTCTTGGTTTTTTAATTCAGCCACATTTGGATAAATAGTGGCAGATGGGCCTTTTTTTACGAGACTCTTACCCTATCCTCTACTGGAGGAGGAACAGTGGCATGGTGGTGTTCATATCCACCGTTATGGGGTCCGTGTCCACCTTCCTGCACAGCTAATGCTATTGCTTGAACCCCATTACCCCCTTGAATTTGATTAGGGGCAGGATTTTGAGGAAACATGCGAGAAACAACAGTTTCTTCATCAACTTTAACTTTCACAGCAGCAATTGTAGCTTTCTTTCTATCCTTTTTCTGCTGTATTTGGCTTTTTCTATGCTTAGCTTGCACAATCCACTTATTTAACTCCTCTAATTCTTTTCTGTATGTAGCTTGCTTATTTCCTGATCTACACACCAACTTCATCTCCACCTTCTGCTGAATCTTCATCAGCGGCTCAACTCTTAAATGTCCACTCCAACCTTCCTTCTTAATCTACTTTCTGGCAAACTCTGGATCACCACCACACGTCACCATCCATCTAACATCACCTGGCACTTCCGTCTTACTACTTCCTTGCCCCATCCTTTTAAATATTGTTAAAAAATGCTATTTACTGCAGTTTATTTTTTATTTTTATGTGTACACTTTGGAGTCCCAGACTCCGCACAGGCCCTAGAGTTAGACTCCTTGCACGCACCGGATAGCCAGTCCCAGATCTGTCAACGAAACTTGGTTTCGTCAAATATCCCTGCTGCGGCAGCTGCAAACCTTACTATCTCGAGAACAACACAGAGTCCCCGACTCAATCGCACAGAACACCCAGATCCCAGATCTGTCAACGAGACTTCGTCTCGTCAAATATTCTTGCGGTTACAGCTGTAACTTAAATGGTCCCAGACCAACTTTTGATCAAAATATTTAGGCCTANCCACACAGGAAAGAGATTTTCAACAGCTCCTGCAGGAGGAGAGAGCCGCAACCCAACACTCCAACTCTCTCCCTCAGACCCCCCCTCCCCTGCAGAGCCTTTTTATTAACAGATCATGACACATGGGGTGGGTTACAAAACAGAGTATTCTTCTGACAAGACAATTGATCAGGTCATAAGACAGAATGCTCCTCTGACTGAATCACAAGACAGAGCGCTCCTCTAACTGAATCACAAGACAGAGTGAAGCATCTCATTTCTTCAATGTTTTAAATGCACACATATTAACTTTATAATCATCATTGAATAAACCTAACAGCGCTCTAAGGGTGGGGGCGCTCTTAGGGTGGGGCACTTTAGGGTGGGGCGCTCTATGGGTGGGGGCGCTCTGAGGGTGGGGGCGCTCTAAGGGTAGGGGCGCTCTTAGGGTGGGGAGGCTCTGAGGGTGGGACCTACAGCAACTCCACCCGAACGCTTTCAATAGGGTTTATATTTTCAAAAAATAAACTTAAACATTATTGAATGCTGTCCTATTGTTAGAAACACAAGAGAACCACAGTAGACTAATATTTATAGTGTTATCGGAAAATTTTTATCTCTCTTCTATTATATATTAATATTCATATTTACTCACTATAAAAGTTTTAACTCAGTCTGTTTCTCTCTCAAGGCCACACCGTTCCCTGCAGGATGGTGTTTGTAGACCAGACATAGCTTCTTCCCATAACAAACCAGATTCTTACTCAAGGTTTATTCATAACATGTTACTGTTCATCCAAAGTGCCTGTAATTTGTCTGGACTCTTGACTATTTTCTGTTGTTGTAAGTAAGCGGAACAAACACTGCCCAGATCAGAACAGGGCAGAATGCTGTGCCATTAGGGCTGTATGATGAACTGTTCTCTCTTTTCAAAGATATAAATAAATATGCTGAGTGAAATCCATCGATCTCCATTTATTTAACTAGGGTGTATGGTTGAATACTTTTTTCCCACGACAATAGTTACAGACAGATTTCTGCCTTTAGTGCATTGTTTTATAAAGGGCTCAAAAACATTAATGTATAAAAAAATGATGAATAACAGCCGATACTGATGCCAACATCAATATATCCTGCATCCCTAGAATGGACACAACTTCACTTCCATCAATCCATCCATCCATTCATGGCGATTATCCTCCTTCACAAGGAGCAAAATCAGATTTAGAACTTTGTCCCATATGTCATTGACAGCCAAAGTCTGTGTATTTAACCTTATATTTCAAAAAAATGTATACACTGATTTTTATTAGTTGTGCTTTAAATCGTGTAGGTTTCTTATACTTTCATTTTCAGTCTGTGTCTTGTGAGTCCGTCTGTCTCTGGGTTGATGCACAGCTATTTCTGAGTGTTGTTGAGCTACAAAAGACAAAAAGATATGTTGAATTTTATTATAGCTTTCCATATTTTTTCTTGTAAACTCAGAGATATATTTTATTGCATGTTGCATATCCCAGTAAATCTGTTTCACCTTTAGTTCTGCAGTTCTCCCTAATTGTGTCTCTGCTCTGCTTAAAGACAGATTTATGAACCTCTGAATGAATGAATTTATGAAGCTCTGCTGTCTGATTCTCTGTTCAATAAGAAAACAAAAGATTTCTGTTCAATTTAATCTGTAACTCTTATTAATGGTCCTCTGAGAAGCCCAGCTTTTTCAAAAAAAAATTTTTATAATTATAATTTTTATAACCATTTTAAGCTAAAAAAAGCTCTGTATGTGTAACGAATGGATTTTTCTGTGGCATCTCTAATTTTTTTAACCAACCAGTCTCCTAACTTTTACTTAAACATATATCGGAGTAGCTGACAGATAAAATTCACGAAGTGCTGCTGCGAATGTATGTTAAAATTGCATGCCATAGTAGGTCAGGAGAAACCGGCTGTATCTTAAAACGGCTTGCCATATACGGTATCCATTCTTATCCTCGTATCTAATCTGTATGCAGTGACAATAATATTATGTCCCAAAGCGACAGATCCCATGATATTTCACAGAGAGGAAGGACTCGAGAGCAGCAGGAGAGCGAGGAAAAAACACGGAATGAAAACGCTCTGAACACAGTTAGCTGCACCCAGTTACTGTTGGCTGAAGGAAATCAGCGGAAATTATTGGTGGAGACTGTCCCCTCCAGGCCAAAGTTGGTGGGGACATGTCCACACAAGTCCTTAAGAAAGTTCCGCCATATATAAACCAGGTGGTTGATAAAGCCTGTGGTATTTTTATTTTTTTTTCTAGTTTGTTGAAAGGGTAAAGAAAAGACAAGCAGACAATATCTGTTTTAGTTTATAATTATTCAGTTCGACATAGGGTCGTTAGTAGCGCTTTCCAAGGTGAAGGGAAATTCCAAAAGTTCACATGTGGTCTGCTGTAATTTGCATTCTTAAGTTGGTCAATAAATACTTTACTTTTACAGTTGGTTTATTTTCACGTCTGTGTGTTTGTGACAGTCTTGTCCCCTTTCTCTTTTTTCTGGTATCGTCTCCATTGACTGTCGAGTACAGACTCAATATTTATTGCTAAATGTTCAGTGATAACTTTGTGATAGATTTTCTTTGTGTAATAAAATACTAATGAATTACTGTAACATTTGTGGGTCAGGCAGGTAGTTTGATACATTTTAATTCTTTATGACAAATCAGCACCTGATCAGAACTGAACCAGATTTGATTAGAAAAACCTCCTCAAACAATAATCTTCCCACTAAGAGCAGAAGCTGTGAATCGTTTTTTCTGTGGAGCCACTGCAGAGCCGGCAAACCCCCAGAGGAATTAAGCTTTGGTGGTTTATTGGTTCCCAGTGATAAACTGGAGGAAAACAGCCTCAGTCGGTTTATGAGGGAAAATGATTTTAATCAACATCATCTGGTTTGCTTTCATTAAAGGAACTGGAACTAAACCTTCCTGCAGAAGAACCACCTGAAGGTCAGAATGACTGATTTTNCTGCCTTTAGTGCATTGTTTTATAAAGGGCTCAAAAACATTAATGTATAAAAAATGATGAATAACAGCCGATACTGATGCCAACATCAATATATCCTGCATCCCTAGAATGGACACAACTTTACTTCCATCAATCCATCCATCCATTCATGGCGATTATCCTCCTTCACAAGGAGCAAAATCAGATTTAGAACTTTGTCCCATATGTCATTGACTGCCAAAGTCTATGTAATTAACCTTATATTTCAAAAAAATGTATACACTGATTTTTATTACTTGTGCTTTAATTCGTGTAGGTTTCTTATACTTTCATTTTCAGTCTGTGTCTTGTGAGTCCGTCTGTCTCTGGGTTGATGCACAGCTATTTCTGCGTCTTGTTGAGCTACAAAAGACAAAAAGATATGTTGAATTTTATTATAGCTTTCCATATTTTTTCTTGTAAATTCAGCAATATATTTTATTGCATGTTGCAAATCCCAGTAAATCTGTTTCACCTTTTGTTCTGCAGTTCTCCCTAATTGTGTCTCTACTCTGCTTAAAGACAGATCTATGAACCTCTGAATGAATGAATTTATGAAGCTCTGGTGTCTGATTCTCTGTTCAATAAGAAAACAAAAGATATCTGTTCAATTTAATCTGTAACTCTGATTAATGGTCCTCTGAGAAGCCCAGCTTTTTCATTTTTTTTTTATAATTATAGTTTTTATAACCATTTTTAAGCTAAAAAAGCTCTGTCTGTGTAACAAATGGATTTTTCTGTGGCATCTCTAATTTTTTTAACCAACCAGTCTTCTAACTTTTACTTAAACATATATCGGAGTAGCTGCCAGATAAAATTCATGAAGTGCTGCTGTGAATGTATGTTAAAATTGCTTGCCATATACTGTATCCATTCTTATCCTCGTATCCAATCTGTATGCAGTGACAATAATATTATGTCCCAAAGCGACAGATCCCATGATATTTCACAGAGAGGAAGGACTCGAGAGCAGCAGGAGAGCGAGAAAAAAACACAGAATGAAAACGCTCTGAACACAGTTAGCTGCACCCAGTTACTGTTGGCTGAAGGAAATCAGCGGAAATTATTGGTGGAGACTGTCCCCTCCAGGCCAAAGTTGGTGGAGACATGTCCACACAAGTCCTTAAGAATGTTATGACATATA
>NW_015150481.1:636617-648580 GCF_000732505.1 Cyprinodon variegatus
TGGAATTACTGAAATCAATCTACTTTTTCATGATATTCTAATTTTATGACCAGCACCTATATAAACCAGGTGGTTGACAAAGCCTGTGGTATGTTATTTGTTTTATTTTTCTAGTTTGTTGAAAGGGTAAAGAAAAGGCAAGCAGACAATATCTGTTTTAGTTTATAATTATTCAGTTCGACATAGGGTCGTTAGTAGCGCTTTTCAAGGTGAAGGGAAATTCCAAAAGTTCACATGTGGTCTGCTGTAATTTGCATTCTGAAGTTGGTAAATAAATACTTTACTTTTACAGTTGGTTTATCTTCACGTCTGTGTGTTTGTGACAGTCTCGTCCACTTTTTCTTTTTTCTGGTATCATCTCCATTTACTGTCGAGTACAGACTCAATATTTATTGCTAAATGTTTAGTGATAACTTTGTGATAGATTTTCTTTGTGTAATAAAATACTAATGAATTACTGTAACATTTGTGGGTCAAGCTGGCAGTTTGATACAGTTTAATTCTTTATGACAAGTCAGCACCTGATCAGAACTGAACCAGATTTGATTAGAAAAACCTCCTCAAACAATAATCTTCCCACTAAGAGCAGAAGCTCTGCAGCATTTTTTTCTGTGGAGCCATTGCAGAGCCAGCAAACCCCCAGAGGAATTTAGCTTTGGTGGTTTATTGGTTCCCAGTGATAAACTGGGGGAAAACAGCCTCAGTTGGTTTATGAGGGAAAATTATTTTAATCAACATCATCTGGTTTGCTTTCATTAAAGGAACTGGAACTAAACCTTCCTGCAGAAGAACCACCTGAGGGTCAGAATGACTGATTTTGAAAGAAAAACAGGAAATGTTGACAAACAGCAGCAGCCGTGTTTCCCTGCAGGAACTCCAGGCTTCTGTGACATCATCAACATTTTATTTTCTCTCATCATTCAGGTTACTGAGAAACAAAGAAAACTAAACGAAACCAACCAGAACTGGGTCATAGATTCACATGGTTCATAAATAAACAGGAAGTGACATCAGAATCTGTTCTCCTCAGCACTGCGTCTGCTTCCTCTACTCCACTGAAGGCTTGACGTCTCGAGGAAAAACGTCCCAGGAGTCGAACCCAGGAACGTGGTTCTTCCAGTCAGGCTGAAGAGGAGGATTGTTCAGAGCCATCAAACATCCCAACCAGAAGCACTCAGAGGTCAGAGATCTTAGATCCGCCTCCACCTCATCTAAGTTTGGACCTCCATGTCCAGGGAAACCAGTCTGAGGTGGAAATGTCCAAAGTTACACATTGATTCTTCCACCAGGGCTACAAATCAAACATCTATCATTCAAACCTTCANTGCTGGGATTGAAGAACAAAACCTTTTTCCCAGTTTATGAAAAAACCCAGTTCTGACAGATGTGTGGCCAGAGCTCTGGTCTGCACCACCACTTCCTGTCTGGACAGAAGCAGCAAGAGCAGGTCGTCCAGATAAAAGAGGATTCTCATCCCTGCGGAGCGCAGCTGTTGCAGCGCTGTTTCCTTGCATTTGGAGAAAGTGTGTTGGGCCAGAGAGTAACTCAACGGCAGGTGGTTGAACTGATAGGGAATCACCTGGAAAGTGAACCGCAGATACTTTCTGTGTTTCGGGATGATAGGAACATGGAAGTAGGCATCCTTCAGATCTATGGAGGTGAACCAGTCATTCTGGTGAACGTTCTCCAGCAGCTGTCTGATTGTAAGCATGTGGAATCATGTTGATTCCATGATCATCATGTTGAACAGAAACACAGATAGAGAATAGGTCTCATTCCTCTGGTTCTTTTTGGAACCTGGAAATAGCGGGAGTAGAACCCGGTGTTATCTTCCCCGTGGGGAACCCTGGAAATTATGTCTTTTTCCAAGTATTCCCGCAGTTCTGAGAGGTCCATGATGCCTCTGAACTGTGAGGGGTGAGACAGGAACTGCAGCATGTAGCCTCTGTTGATCTGTCTGTCCATTCACCTGTCCAGGAAACACATGCGCTGCCTCTCTGAGCAGCGCTCTGAGAGTGGACCTGCTTTTCTCTGTTGCGCCTTGGCGCTCATGGCTGCGAGCCAGGCTAGGGCCCCTGGCACCGTCACCGTCTTCTGGGATTCTGCGGGGGGGGACCCATTGGGGGCCCGAACAGAAAGTTTTGTGAGTCAACCCCCACCATGGCTTTAACCTGTGGACTTGCCTCCTCAGGGTTCTGCAGGGAAGCAGGGCCGTTCTGAGAGGGAGTGTGGATGACAAGTCGCTTCACAGCAGGCTGCTGTGAAGCGACTGCTTTCACACCGCTCCAACTACGCGATGAGTAAGGAGGTGAAGCGGAGACATCAGCAAGGAGCTCGGTGGGCTCTAATTGGGTGCAGGGAGCCTCTCTGTGAGCATGCTGCTCGAATGGAGATGCTCCACCAAACCTTACACCACCAGAGATATCCACGTGGGTCTTTTAACCGCTGGCAGCTGCTGCCCCGACTTTCCTCTGCTCCCACGGTTTGAGGAGTGAGGGAGAGGATCTGCTGCGTGAGTGAGCCTAGACTGAGCGCAGAGAGCTTCTCTGGGCTCAGGCTGCTCAGGGGTTTTCCTGGCTGCAGTGGGGGAGACACTCTGCTCAGGACTCATGAGAATAGGTGCCTCTGAAATGGAAGTTCAGAGGCTACCGGCTCACCGTGTGTGAAAAATGTGCGTGAAGCTGCAATGAGATCGTCAGATCTGATTGCAAGGCTGGAATCTGCTGGAATCTTGCCCTCAGGGCAATTTTTGTGTTTTATTTCAAAACAGTTGACAGATTCGGAATTGCATTTCTTGGGCTGCCTCCTCTGTCCTCTCGGCACAGCCAAACCCTTACGGTCGGCGGCCCTCTGGATGATAGATGGCAGTTCCAGCAGAAGCGCACCGACAGCCAGAATCAGGTGCTAGCTGATGGCGGGAGACCAGGAGTGGCTGGCCGTCCACCTAGCTCCTCCTCCTCCATCACTGTGCTCCCAGCAGAGAAGCAGCTTGCTCACACGTGAAGGGATAAACCCACTAGCGAGAGCCTTATAGGACGAAGCCTATATGAAATAGAACTACTCTTTTCCATAGATAATGTGTGTCCGATCACATGCCCTTCCGCCAGACAAAGTAGTGCCGTACAACAGCAGAACAAACCAGAACAATTCCTCTTATGATATTACCAAAGTCATTAAAAAAATTCATAGAAAAGATGCATTGGGCAATAAGGTGCAGTGATGCAAAGAGCACCTGGTGAAGATAAAGTCTAAAAATGTTGTTCAAACAGGCAGGACCTAAGCATCATGTCATGGGGTTCCTTATCAGTTTGATTCCATCTTCCATTACACAGTAAATACTAAGCGGCTTTTTGTAGCTGCTTCAGATTATATCATCCCATTAGTAGCGGTTATCAGTCCCATAGAATGGCTTCAGATTGTGCCTCCTATCTACCAGTAGGCGTAGTAGTAAACTCTCTTCGTGAATCAGTTTCCCTGATTTCAGGTTTAGAAAATGTAGTTTTCAGTAAACCTGCATTTTTTTTTATCAAACAGGAAGGTTTGTTGATATTTAGAAAAATATTGAATATTGCCAAATTTCCCATGTAATAATGCCTCAGGATAAATTGATACAGCATGGTAAAGATTTCTTCTGGGTAACATTAAGGATTTTTGGTCTATTGTTATATATATATATATATATATATATATATATATATATATATATATATATATATATATATATATAAGCATTTCTTATATCCAAGATTGTAACATCAGGCAGTCTCTTGCTTTCATCTTGGATGAACGCTTGGACTTGCCTGTCCTGGAAGGTCAGGATGTTGAGACCGTGTGGGCCACACTCTGTGACACAGTCTATAGCAGCCATGGAGTGCCTTGGGCCATCTGCCAGGAAACACAAGGACTGGTTTGATGAAAATTGTATGGAGATCAAGCAGCTGCTGGAGGAAAATCACAGTGCCTACAGAGCCCATCTTGAGGACCCAAGATCAGTATCAAAAAAGGACAGACTAAGGAATGTGAAAAGCTTTTGATACTGTTCGTAGAGAAGGCCGTTGGAAAATCATGGCGAAGTACGGATGCCCCAGAAAGTTTATCGCCATCGTTCGACAACTACATGATGGCATGCTGGCAAGAGTCCAGGACAACGGAGAGGCCTCTGATCCCTTCCCTGTTACAAATGAAGTGAAACAAGGTTGTGTCCTTGCTCCAACCCTGTTCATCCTCATGTTTTCAGCCATGCTGACTGATGCATTCAGAAATACTGACACAGGCATCGACATCCAGTACCGGACTGACGGCTCCGTCTTCAACCTCAGGAGTCTTCAAGCAAAAAACAAGGTTGCCATGGAGACCATCAATGACTTCCTGTTTGCCAATGACTGTGCCCTTAACGCTGCTTCAGAGGCAAGCATGCAACACAGCGTTGACAAGTTCTCTGATGCCTGCAAGAACTTTGGCCTTACCATCAGCACAAAGAAGACTGAGGTAAGGCATCAGCCAGCTCCTGGGAAGCCATACGTGGGGCCTAACATCTCCATCAACGAGCAGAGACTGAACACGATGCACAACTTCAACTATCTTGGAAGTACACTCTCTAGAAACATCGTCATTGAGGATGAAGTCAACGCCAGACTTGCTAAAACGAGTGCCACCTTTTGGCAGACTACGCAAGAACATTTGGAACAGGAGAGGGATCAAAACTGAGACAAAGATGAAGGTGTACCGGGCTGTTGTTCTCACCACACTACTTTATGGCTGTGAAACATAGACAGTCTATTAGCATCATGCCAAGAAGCTGAACCACTTTCACACCACCTGCCTCAGGAAACCTCTGGGTATAAAGTGGCAAAATAAGATCCCAGACACCGATGTCCTCACCCGTGCTGACCTGCCCAGCATCTACACCATCCTGATGCAGTCCCAGCTTCGATGGGCAGGACACATAGCTCACATGTCTGATGACCGCATCCCCAAGAAACTGCTGTTTGGCGAGCTACAGCAAGGAAAGCGCTGCCAAGGTGGACAAAAGAAGCATTTCAAGGACACGCTCAAAGCCTCGTTGAAGGCCTTCAACATCGACCACAACACATGGGAGCAGGCAGCGCAAGACAGAGGAATGTGGCGATCCAAAAAGGTGCCAAAGCTTGTGAGGCAAACCGGTTCGCTGTGGCTGTAGAGCGTAGGCAAGCCAGGAAGATCAGAGCTGCCAATCCTGCACCAGACACCACCATTCCCTGTCCGCATTGCCCAAGACTTTTCCGTACACAGATTGGCCTGACCAGCCAGCTGCGTACTCATAGACTCTAACTTCTCCAACCATAGGATGAATAGATGCTCCTCGTCGTATCAACGGACGAACAGGAAAGGAAACTACACTGAGTGGAAATTGCTGAAATTGCCTTGTTTAGTCTGTCAACTTAAGACTACTACAAGTGTACCAAATAAAGTAAGTTAGGTAAAACCAAATTTGGTGAGTGTCTAACAAAAGCCAGTTAAGTTAGTGAGCGCCTTTTAATTGATTTTACTAAGTACAGTTAAGTTCTTTGTATATAGGTAATTTAAGTTGGTAAATTGAAATATATTTATGTGCACATTAATCAACACAATAAGATAACTCCTTGGTCAGTTTAATTGGGAGAGTTATTAATCAAAGCTGATAAGATAAGTTAGAAATGCCTGATTTGGTTATGTTGGTTAAACACAGGTCATTTTTTGTTTCTTAATAATCATTAAAAATCATAAAGAAGAAAACTCTATTGAGTGGAAATTGTTATTGACATTTTCGAACACGCAAAAGCAGTCAAGCTGCCAGGAGTTAATTCCACTTGTGATAGCATTGTTAATTATTTTCTTTTACTGCTCGTGTGTATATGGTTACAAGTCAGCCAAAGGGATATTCCAATGCTTGACCTATGATGACGTGAGAGATTCTACCATCACCTTATATTGCTGGGTGAGAATGTAAGAAGAACCTCCTGTTTGGGTGTGGCATTGATAAACATTTAGTGGATCTTGGCCATAAATCTGGTCCCACAGCTATAGTCAAAAAGGTAGGCTGGACACAAAAATTGTGAAAATGTTCTCTGTAATTTCAGCTTATATAAATAACTTTGTTAAAAATGACTGAAATAAATCGAGATAATACTTAAAAATGTTTCCTTCTTTTTCTACAATGAAAAACATTTTATAACAGATTAAATAAAATTAACTCTTCAGTCAAATCAGACAAGGAGGGGACAATATATCCATATAATAAATTTAAAGAAACAGAAGACTCAAATTACTTTATGTGATGAACACATGAAAAACAAGCATTAACAGGTAAATTGCAGATGCATATTAACCAAAAGTAAAGAAAAATTTATAAACCAAAACTAAAGATATTTCAGCTAACGTCATGTTTTGGTTGAGGTTTGAGGACCAAAATGCAGAGGCAGAGAGGCTGAGGAGATTTCTTGCAGTTTAATGATGAAAAACAGTAGCGAAGGCAGGAATCAAAAAGTCCAACTAATAATGTAAAGCAAACCAGAACCATGGAGACATCAGGGGAAACCAAACATGAGGAGCTGGGGGGGATGAGGTAGGAATACAACAGCATGAGAAGCCAGCAACAACAAAGAACCAACAAGGAGTGACAGCAGAGGGAGAGTATTGCTCTGTTTGAAAACCTAGGACGCGTCCTTAGAAGGCCACGTTATGCGGCCTTAAAATACGTCCTTCTTTTTGCCCCATTTGAAGGACGGGTCCGATGTATCCTCGGTATCCTTGGTTTTGTCATGTTCGGATTAATGTGTCTAACCCACATGCAGAACACTCGGAGGCAGATGAAAAAGTTCAAAGATTTATTAAGAATAAATGTACAAAATATGTTCAGATCCAAGAGGGGGCTTGACTGGTCACGAGTGGGTTCACTGCTGAGGAGGACAGAGAGATTAGTGGAGGTCCAGGTCTTTTGCTGGTTGAGAGTGTTCAGGTCTGTACCTGTTCAGAAATGGAGCAGAGCTGCAGAGGGGGGGAACCTTGAGGGTCCAGAGGTTGTCGGCAGGCTGAGGCGGAGACAGAGCTTACTGAGTGCAGGCAGATCACTGATTGAGTTTTCCTTCCAGTAATCTTCTGAGAGCAGGCAGGCAGGTACTTGACTGAGGCTGCTCTCCAGAGTCCTACTGAGAACGAACAGACAGATCACCGGCAGAGAAACTCTCCAGAGTTTCAGGTATTCAGGCAGGATCAACCTGGGAGGCAGAGAGGAGAAAAACGGGATCAGGTTTGGTTCACCGAAAGTCAGAGTTCACAGACAGGCAGGTTGGCTCAGGCTTGCTTACCGTTACTGGCAAACACTCTGGCACATGAGTGAAGCCCTCCGCCTCCTTAAGTACGGATCTCCTGATGAGCAGATGAGAGACAGGCGGTGTGGTCGGCTCATGCTCCAGGAAATCTCGTGCGCCCTCTGGTGGAGAAAGTGGACAAACCTCCAGATCCCAACAGGTTTACCCAGGATTCATTGCGAGACCAAGCAAACCGGCTGCTCCGTGATCAGAGGAAATGTTACTTGGCGCTGAACAGTGGTGAATATTGGAAGTTCAGTTTAATATAATACAAGTCTTTGAATAGTTCCGTCTGAAATGAATGAAAATAGTTGTTTTAATGGTTATTGAGTCAGATATGTGGCGTTAATGTTTGATTTATCTAAAGGTTTTAATCTGTTACTGTGTAAATGGGTTTGGCTGGAATTTAAGGACAAATTCTAATATATCTGCTGAGTGGGAACTATAAATCTGATAGGAGTTACATTTTTTTTATTGCTGTTTTGCACAATATGCTTATATTTAAATATTAATAATATTAAAATATAAATATTTTTTGTTGTTGAATATTAGAAATTTTGCATACATACATTGTTTAGATTTACTTTTATCTTTCTACCCCTTTTATAGAATAGAAAATCCCTTTATTGTCCCACAATGGGCAAATTTACATCAGCAGAAAGATCATTAAAATGGTCACACAAATGTGGACCGTAGAAAAATCTCTAAGAATAACATAATAGGGAAGAGTTAAAAGTTAAACAATAAAATACGGTAAAGTGTTTTAACAATATAAAACTGGAGAATAAATAACTGATATGCAGCTATGGACATTTTAACAGTAATGGATATTTAAAAATAGCAGCAACATCAGAGATGTGCAAAATTACAGATACCTATTGTATTTTTTATTTAAAACATTCCGTAAAAATTCAAAAAATATCCACTGGACTTAGTTTTCAAGATTTGAAGACGTTTTGCCACCTCTCCAGGAAGCTTTCTCAATTCAAATGTCTGGATCCGCAGTGAGTTTGAGTCTTATATGGACAAGGCCTTGTATAGCTTGGAAACATTTAAACATTATTTGATGGCCTTTGTGGCAGGGATGGAGATCCATATTTTATGTCACGCGCAGAGTATACATCTTGATAGATAGATGGATAGATAGATGTTGCAGTATCTATAACAACCCAAACACACAGGATTTCAGAATTAGACATCCCCAGTTATTAATTTCACCAGATCTAAATGCCCTGTTAAAAAACTTCACATCGCGTTCCCCCCTGATGTCATTTACGTTGAGTTGCAATAAATGCTAAACTCTCTGCAGGTTCTTGTCTTTGTCGTCCGCTCTATTCAGCTGGCTTTGGAAACACACCGCGAGAAGGTGGGGGCCGGGTGGTGAGGGTTACGGGGGCGAGAAACGCAAAAGTAACGCAATAGTTACTTTTACTAGTACTCTAACACTCCAACACTGGTAAGCACTCATACAGCACAGATCATAAGGCATATAAATGGAAGGCGTTGTTTTCAATGTTAAAATCTATTTCACCAGCCAAAGTATGCTTTGTGCTCTCATTTTAATGTGTAAACCCATTGTAATCGTCTCATAAATATGTAATGTAGTGAATTAAATACTGCACCAATGAATAGAATATAGTGGATAAATGTTTTACAATAAATACATTTATGTTATAAAAGCCAAAGAGCCCAAAGTGTGTGCTCCAATATGGATAAAAATAGAGCAATGTGTGTAAGGCCTTCTGCAGCTGGCACTGGCCTTTGAAATTTGAAGATAAGAGCAGGAGGGAAAAACACAGGTAGTGGAAGGGGGACAGAGGTATTGGACTGGATCCAAAGCTTAGATGCTGTGTAGAGAGCCCAAAGATGAGGCCTTTTAATGAGTCATACGCATTGAGAATGTATTATTTTGACATATCAAGGTTGCACCACGAAGCTGAACTATGATATATTGTGTTGTCATATCAAAGTAATACAACAGAGTCATACCGCGCTGTGTTTTAATGAAATTTTGAGCATCAAAAGTTATGCTGAATGATTTAATGAAATGTTATGAAACGTAAGTCACACTGGATAAAACGTTGTTTTGACATATTAATGATCAAGGTTATGATGAGTTTTTTATTTAACTGCAACATATGTCACCATTACCTGCAAAGAGATGTCACCATGATCTGTAAAGAAAAGGCTTTGATAGATCAGAGAAAGGCTTTAATTAAATATATAAAAATATGGTTTGGAGGTGGGTCTTCCACCGGTAAGATGAAAGAGCCCCGAGCCCCAGGAGTGAATATAAGCAGGACTGTCTCTGTTTGTAAGTCAGATGTTCACCGGTGTGTATCTCGGGTGGTTGACCTGTGTTTTGCAATAAACCACTCTGGACCGTGACCCAGCTGCCTCTGCCTGTTTTTTGATCATTGTTTGAAGACTTTGCAACTACTTTTTAAGAACTTTGAATTTTTACAAGACTTAGCATAAAATTCTAAGTCGTTGGGAAGACATTCCACAACAGTAACATTTAGCAAATGATCTAAAGTGCTTAAGTGGAAGGATTAGTCTTATTATTGGTTTCAAATCCATTTGTAAGAGTCCTGTAACTGCATTTTACATAAAGGTGACCATCCATTTGCAAGGAACACAACTCACAATTGTAAATCACTTCAGAAAATGTGACCCGCTGTTCTGTCATATAGCATACCTGGTCAGACCAGCATACCTATAGTCAATACCCATGCACAAGACATCACACTTGCATATATGTATGCTAGTCTGACACTATAAGTGTCAGATCAGCATACCCATAGTTTGTTACCAGAAAAGCATACTAAAAGTCAAGTAGGATAGTTTATTTATGCGTGATGTAAATTACAAAAAAGTTTTAGTGTAAGGTAAATACAGACATCCTCTAATTCTGTATTTGCTACCTCACCCCATGAGGATTTTATACAAATTACCTTAGAACTGCAATTACTAACATTTTTATATTTAAAGTATGTGCAGTCCCTGAAAAATTACATGACCTAAGAAAATAAAATTTGTGACAAAATTGTACAGCAATTTGATCATGGATTGAACTATTCCTTTATTCCCAACATTGAACAAGATTATTATTACTTTTTTATGGGCCAACTACAACATTGTTAGTAGAAGGCATCTTGCTCAGGTTTGATTCGCTTCAATCAACCTTCCTTCTGCTCTGCCAAGCCACTGTATCCAAGATGACGTAATGTCAAAATCAATATAATCCATGGCTGTCTGGGCAGGAGGTGTGTTTTGTAAGGGACAGCGTTCATGTGTATTACTTTGGGTACGCTGGTCTGACGGGGTATGCTGATCTGATAAGACAGTGGCTCTAAATACCTAGGAATGACATCAGACCTCAATTTAACTCCATTTCAGGCTCCTGTCTCCTCCTTCTACGTAAATAAAGATTAAGAAAGAATCTGGCTTATGGGAACAAGTACAAACAACCCTCATTCAGGCATTGTGTGGCCTTGCAGGTGAAACAGACCGAGTAAAATCCTTTTTTAGCGACAAGCCTTGCTTATCATTAACCTGTTCTGGTTGGGAACCGTCTTGTAGAACTCTTCATCATTCCATCTTAAAAAGGGGAATCTGATGCTACACGTTTTAACTGAAACCAACGTTAGGATGTGCCCAGAGTTGGCAGCTTAGATAATCACTTGCAAATCTACAGGTAATTATGGCAAAGCAACCAGCAATGGTATGAGCATTTAAGGTAAATGCAGTTATGATTAACAAAGAACAGAAAAACTCTGCAGGTCTCAGCAAAAAGACATAAAATAATCTAAGAATTTGAACAGGTTTATTGATAAAACCAGCGGGGGTTGGATTCAGGAAAGACAGTGTACTGGTGAACCAGAACTGGAAGCGGGAAGGGAAGTATCACTGGTTAGTTAAGGATCCGTGGGAACTTTGAACAATGAGTTGGAGAGACAGAGAAAACGGGACTCACGTTAGTGGAGAAAACTTTCTTCCCAAAATCTAGTCGGTGTGGGTTTATCCAGAGGTAGAGACTTGTTGAAGGGGGGACAGGTATAGACTTGGTTTGACCCTGAGGAGCTATTGAGTGGACTGTCACTTGGGAATCCAGGAGGACTTGAGCGAAACCTGTGGAGGTTAATCCCCTGCTCAGTGTGAGACTCAAACAATCCTTCCAGGGGGAGAAGGTGAAACATCTAGCTTGCAGGAAGGCTTCCTGGCAAAAGGCAAAGACAAAAACAAGGTTAAGCTTAGCAAAGAAACAAAGATTTAGTTAGACTCAGCAAAACTCAGCTTGGCTAGAGTACGCAAAACTGGCAAACACGCTGGCGCCGAAGTAGTGACAGTCCATGGCTCAAATAGTCCTAAGTGATGAGCCAACTAGCCGCAGGTGTGTGGGAGGACCAACGATAACAGAGCGCCAGCTGGTGGTGGAGAGAGAAAACACAAAAACACAACCCACACAAACTGGATTCCTAACAGAATTAGAATCTCAGTTTTAATCCTTGTAACAATACCTCTTGTGTCTGTTCAGATTTAAAGCATCACCTTATCAAGATTCAATTTGTTTTAATGAGATTTTATGATGTTGAGGAATATAAACGATTGAATAAGTCTGCAATGGTAAATTTT
>NW_015150481.1:649369-658763 GCF_000732505.1 Cyprinodon variegatus
CTAAGTTTGCAAACAGGCTCTCGTATTAAGTAGTAATGATTTTTTGTTTTGTTTTTTTGTTTTAAGAAGTTCTGGAAATGAAATCTAGGGGTAACTGAAGCAACCTAGCCTCACTTGTTTATTCAGGATGACTACAGGCAACATAACCAGAAAACGTTCCTTATTACAGTTAGACAGCTTAAGTCAACAGGGTGTGGTATGAGTTTCAGTGTGCAAGTAAACATCTTTTTAACAGGTTGTTTGAAAAATATCCTATCTATTGCATGGAAACACCAAAGTGTACCCGTACCACAAAGCAACTAAATAATCCACAACAATGGCAATCAGGATCAATGGTGCCATGAAGCTGGTTATGAACTTGCTAATTCAATCCAGCTCTGAATGATCACGAATCTGTGAATGCGCACAAATTAAGGGGCGGGATCAAGGTTGCTGATCAATCAGAATCATGAGCACAGGAGATAAAGAGCTGAATTTCTCCTGTAAAGAACAAAAAATCATCTTAAAAAATATGAAAAGAAAATACAAATCTCAATGAATACGAAGAGAAAATACAATTCTCAATGAATACGAAGAGAAAATACAATTCTCAATGAAAAGTGAGGTTAATGCATGGTCATGTTTATTGCCATGCATTTCACACGACCAGGTCTCCCTCGAAAAAGAGATTTTATCTCAAGGGACTTCCTAGTAAAATAAAGGTAAAAATAAAATAAAAATAAAACACGGCCATGCATCCCAATCAATTTATTGCATATAATTTGCATAATCTTTGAGTGTCAAAAGGACGTGGAAGCAGATAAAAATAAAGCATAAAAACATCATTACATCTGGCTAGTTGGACTTTTAATTCAATAAAACAATAAAGGTGAAAGCTGCTGCCAGAACTGCAACATATTAGTACAAGAAGTGATCTGTCTTATCCTGATTTTTAGCTGAGTCAGATCTCATTGGGGAAAATGGTAAAAATCTGCTCTGCTTTTAAAATAGTGAAAGCTCTAAAATGCAGCCCTAAATATACAGAAATACCTCAATGTCTTTTTTACTTCTTCCTCCGGTTTTCTTCATTTTTTTTTTTTTTTTTTTATAAACCTTACTGTTTATCATTAATCCCCCATTGGTGCAGCCCTATGATGGCATAACATCCTTTCATCTTTTACGGTGGAAGGTGGCAGGGCAGATGATGAATTTATTTATCAGCTGCATCAGAACACTGAACACTTGATGGACAATTGGACAGATTGTACTTTTCCCAAGCCATTCGTCTTGACAGCGTTGTTGGCTGTAATATCACATAGCCAAACAATCTCTCATACAGAGAGAGCGGCACTCCTCCGGGTCGCACAGCCAACACACGGTTCCTGTGAAAATTTCTATCGCTCATATAAGTAATTGTTTTTCTGAGCCAAAGCATCTTCTCACAGTTTGCACGCTGAGTTTTATATCATTATGTTTTCGATTTTTTTTTATTCACCTTCATAAAACAAGTATATAAGAAAATATGCCAGTGGTGTGTAAGGACATTATACAGGGGAAAACAAATACAGAATGAAAAGGAAAAATAAAAATACAGGAAGAGGAAAAATAAAAATAAATAATCAATCCAGTTAAATAAACGTAGATCGATGGATTTCACTCAGTCAGCACCTCATTTTCATATCATTGCAAAGAGAGAACAGTTCATCATACAGCCATTATCGCTTGGTATTCAGCCCTGTTCTGGCTGTGCAGCATTCGTTCACCCTTGCTTACAATAATGGAAAGTTGTCAGTTGAAACTAATTACAGACACTTTGGTTAAACAATAACATGTTATGAATAAACCTTGAGAAACAATCAGAAACCATGTCTCGTCTAAAAACAGCCATGCAGGTGAAACAGACTGAGTGAAAACTTTTATAGTGAGTAGATAGGATAAATTAATATATGAAATAAGAGAAACTACATTTTCCAACCACAAATGAAAACTATTTAATTTGTCACAGAAATATGTTGTTTTAACTGCTTTTGAGTTTTCAAAGTCTTTTATTGTGATGTTGATTTAAGTTCTTTTTCCCTCTGATTTAAAAAGGGTCTTTCATCAAAGGGCACATCTTATTTTCCCAAACAGCTGATTGGCTGCTGGGTGGAGGTTCCCTTAGGATTCAAATTAATCCTGAGAGCTAGCATTCCCCGGGGCAGGTTTGCTCTTCAGAGTACGTCACAATTGTAACTAGCCTCGTTAAGAACAAATCAAGCTTCTTTGTACCGGTGCAACAACAAAATCTGTGACCCATCAAAATTTGTGACTGCAGAGGGCGATAGCGAGCATGTCTCTCAATAAACATCTTGAAAACAATTGAGAAGAAGAGAACCTACTTAAATTGCATAAGCACTCATACAGCACAGATCGTAAGGCATATAAATGGAAGGCGTTGTTGTCAATGTTAAAATCCATTTCACCAGCCAAAGTATGCTTTGTGTTCTTATTTTAATGTGTAAACCCATTGTAATCGTCCCATAAATATGTAACATTTAGCAAATGATCTACAGTGCTTAAGTGGAAGGATTACTCTTATTATTGGTTTCAAATCCATTTGTAAGAGTCCTGTAACTGCATTTTACATAAAGGTGACCATTCATTTGCAAGAAACACAACTCACAATTGTATTCACTTCAGAAAATGTGACCCGCTGTTCTGTCATATAAGCATACTTCGTCAGACCAGCATACCTATAGTCAATACCCATGCACAAGACATCACACTTGCATAGGCGTATGCTAGTCTGACACTAAGTGTCGGATCAGCATACCCATATTTTGTTACCAGAAAAGCATACTAAAAGTCAAGTAGGATAGTTTATTTATGCTTGATGTAATAAACAAAAAGTTTTAGTCTGAGGTAAACACAGACAGCCTCACTTCCTGTATTTGCTACCTCACCCCATGAGGATTTTATACAAATTACCTTAGAACTGCAATTACTAACATTTTCATTTTTATATTTAAAGCATGTGCAGTCCCCGAAAAATTACATCATCTAAGAAAATAAAATTCGTGGCAAAATTGTACAACAATTTGATCATGGATTGAACTATTCCTTTATTCCCAACATTGAACAAGATTATTATTACTTTTTTATGGGCTAACTACAACAATGTTAGTAGAAGGCATCTTGTGAACGTTTGATTCACTTCAATTAATCTTTGGCATTCTAGCTGTTAATTTGTTGAGGTAATCTGGAGAAATTGCACCCAGCGCTTCCACAAGCAGCTCCCACAAGTTGGATTGGTTGGATGGGCACTTCTTGCCTACCATACGGTCAAGCTGCTCCCAAAACAGCTCAATGGGGTTCAGATCTGGTGACTGTGCTGGCCACTCCATTACTGATAGAATACCAGCTGCCTGCTTCTGCTCTAAATAGTTATTGCACAACTTGGAGGTATTTTCATTTGTTCTGCATCTCACAAACATTCTTCTTTGTGATCCAAACACCTCAAACTTGGATTCATCCGTCCAAAACACTTTTTCCCAGTCTTCCTCTGTCTAATGTCTGTGTTCTTTTGCCCATCTTAATCTTTTTCTTTTATTGGCCAGTCTCAGATATGGCTTTTTCTTTGCCACTCTGCCCTGAAGCCCAGAATCCCGCAGCTGCCTCTCCACTGTAGATGTTGACACTGGTGTTTTGCGGGTACTATTTAATGAAGATGCCAGTTGGGGACCTGTGAAGCGTCTGTTTCTCAAACTAGAGAGTCTAATGTAATTATCTTCTTGCTCAGTTGTCCTCTGAAGGGAGTAGTACACACCGTTGTAGGAAATCTTCAATTTCTTAAAATTTCTTATTTATTGCATGGAATAGTCTTCATTTCTAAGAACAAGAATATACTGTCGAGTTTCAGATGAAGGTTCTCTTTTTCTGGCCATTTTAATTGACCACACAAATGTGATGCTCCAGAAACTCAATCTGCTCAAAGGAAGGTCACTTTTTTAGCTTCTGTAACGAGCTAAACTGTTTTCAGATATGTGAACATGATTGTACAAGGGTTTTCTAATAATCAATTAGCCTTCTGAGCCAATGAGCAAACACATTGTACCATTAGAACACTGGAGTGATAGNTACAGTGCTTAAGTGGAAGGATTATTCTTATTATTGGTTTCAAATCCATTTGTAAGAGTCCTGTAACTGCATTTTACATAAAGGTGACCATCCATTTGCAAGAAACACAACTCACAATTGTAATTCACTTCAGAAAATGTGAACCACTGTTCTTTCAGATGAGCATACTTCGTCAGACCAACAAATCCATAATCAATACCCATGCACAAGACATCATATTTGCATACATGTATGCTAGTCTAACACTATAAGTGTCAGATCAGCATACCCATAGTTTGTTACCAGAAAAACATACCAAAAGTCAAGTAGGATAGTTTATTTATGCATGATGTAATAAACAAAAGGTTTTAGTCTGAGGTAAACACAGACAGCCTCACTTTCTGTATTTGCTACCTCACCCAATGAGGATTTTATACAAATTAACTTCAAACTGCAATTACTAACATTTTCATTTTTATATTTAACGCATGTGCAGTCCCTAAAAATGGTCTAAGGAAATAACATTTGTGGCAAAATTTGAGCAATTTAATCATGGACTGAACTATTCCTTTATTCCCGACATTGAACAAGATTATTATGACCTTTTTATGGGCCAACTACAACATTGTTAGTAGAAGGCATTTTGCTCACGTTTGATTCAATCAAATTAATCTGCCTTCTGCTCCGCCAAGCTGCTGCATCCAAGAGGATGTGATATCGAAATCGATATTATCAAGGACTGTCTGGGCAGGAGGTGTGTTTTGTAAGGGACGTGTTTTGTAGATGGCTGCAGGTGCAGCTACAACCTTTTCCAACTACACTTTAAAGTAACTCAACTAAAACTATGTCAATGGGTGTGTATCCCTTTAGTGATGTACAAAAAAACAATTTATTAACTTAGATTTTGTATTATTTTGAAATGTATGGCGATCTGAAGGCGTGTATGCGTATTACTTTGGGTACGTTGGTCTGACGGGTGGTAGGAATCCAGTTTGTGTGGCCTGTTTGTGTTTACTTTTTCGACCACCAGGAGGTGCCCTGTCTTCGCTGTCCCTCCCTGCACACCTGCAGCTCATTGGATCATTATCTGGAGGAGTATTTGAGCAGTGGGCTGTCACTACCTTGACGCCAGAGTGTTTGCCAGTTCTGGGTACTCTAGCCAAGCTGAGTTTAGCTGAGTCTAACCTAGCTTTCTTTCTCTGTGTCTAACGAGTTTTTGTCTTTGCTACCGGCAGGAAGCTTTCCTGTGAAACTGGATTCCTGGACCTTCTCCCCCTGGAAGGAATAACCGAGTTACACTGATCAGGGGAACATCTCCACATGTTCCGTTCAAGTACCCATCGGAAATCAGAGTGACAGGATTCACTGTCATTACTCCTTCGGGTCCAACGCTTATCTACCTGTCCGCCCTCCAACGTGTGCACTATCCTCTGGATTTACCACACAGACTGGATTCAAGGACTAACAAGGCCCCCCTCAAATGTGAGTCACCTCCTTGCATAATCTACTGTAAGAGCTTGCAAGATTCCCACTGTACGTAAACTGACCACTGAACTTCCCTTCTCACTTCCAGTTCTGGGACACCAGCCCAATGAGTTCCAGATCCAACTCCTGTTCTTTCTACAACAATAAACCTGTTAAACTTTTACCGTGCTCTCTGAGTGGTTTCTTTGCATGCGGGTCAGATTCGTAAAACGGATCATGACAACGGGGCATGCTGATCTGAGAGAACAGTGGCTCTAAATACCTAGGAATGACATCAGATCTCAATTTAACTCCATTTCAGGCTCCTGTTTCCTCCTTGCTGTAGTCTGAAGCCTATTTACCTATTTTCTGATCATCATGGACATAGAAAACCTGTGGTCACCATTTGTTATATCCATCAGAAAATGTGACCCTGCTCTAAATACCTGGGAATACCATCAGACCCCAATTTAACTCAGTTTCAGTCTCCTATCTCCTCATTGGGTCACATTTGACATTATATTTTCAAAAGGTGTTCTTCATAAAAGTAATCAAAATTCATTTTGAAAATTCTGTGTCTTGTCTTGTTAAATTTCAAACTTAAAATCTAGCACAAACCTGCACCCGGTAAAACCCTATTGTGGTCTAGATCTCATTTATAAAGCAAGAAACAAAAATGTGATTGTGCAGCGGTTCCTGCCAACCTGCTACAACTTGCACAACTTAAAACACATTGTTAAAAACAATGAACAGCAGGGAAAGAACCTCTGTGTCTTTCCAGATTAATTAACTCATCAACCTGTTCTGGTTGAGTACCGACTGGTAAAACTTCTGTCGGTGCTATTTATCTTTCCATCTTGAAAAGGGGGACGCAACAGGCTTTAACTGAAACCAACGTTATGGTTAACCAAGGTTAACCAAGCGCAATGATATGAGCATTTAAGGTAAATGTATTTATGATTAACACCAAAGAACAGAAAACACTGCATGTCTCAGCAACATTACATAAAAAATAATCTAAGAATTAGATTAATTAATTAATCCTAGTCTTAATTCCTCTTGTGTATATTCAGATCTAAATTATTACCCCTCAAGATTAAACTTGTTTTAATTAGATTTTATGATTTCGAGGTATATAAACTATTGAATAATTCTGTAATGGTTATTTTTTATGTTTCACAAATATGGGATATGGCTTCACCAGCCACTCATATACAGACAGGACCTTTTGCTAATTTTTTCCTCTGTGAAATAGATCAGGTTTAGTCACATTGGGTGAATAATAATCATTTTAATCATTATTGTTAAGCATTATCACATAAGTTCACTGCAGTCCCTGCAGTACATTTTTATCAACAAATAAACGGAAAGAGTCGCCCCATGGTTTCCCATAAAAACCTGTATAACCAGTTTATTCTCAGAACTCCTTTTTTATTAGTCTGTGGCAAAGGTGTCATGCAACTGACAACCCTCAGATGTTAACCTCAAACTATGCAAACTGAGCATACTTCATATTGCAGATATACCCTTTTGACATGTTGCTTTGTTTAAACAGGTATGGTTGGTCTGTCACCCTGATAAAAAACAATTTAATAATACATTTTTATACCTTAATAAATTAATGAAGACATACTGATTAAGAATGCATAAAATCCTGTGACGGAGATATAATTGCAAAGTCCATGTTAGCTGTGACAGTGTTGTCTTTGCTCCCCTTCTCATCTGTATTCTGGAACCTTTAACTTTTTATGTCATTACTTCTATCTGGGGTAAGTTTGCAAAAACTATTCTACACATTTGTTCCTTCGCAATATCAACATCAATAGTGAGCGCCATGACGCTGTGATGACAATATAATAATTAAGACACCAAACAGGGGAGGATCTACAGTCATGTTTTCAAGTTAATTTGGACTCTAACTTTACAAATCTTTTTGTAAGTCCTTCGTTTGCGAACAGGCTCTCACATTAAGTAGTAATAATTTTTTTTTATGTTCTTAAAATTAAATCTAGGGGCAACTGAAGCAACCTTGCCTCCCTTGTTTATTTAGGATGAGTACAGACAACGGAAACTGAAAACTTTCCTTATTAAAGTTAAACAGCTGAAGTCAACAGGGTGTGGTATGACTTTCAGCTTGTAAGTAAACATTTTTAAAAACAGGTAGTTTGAAAACTATCACATTTGAAGCAACCCTGCTGAGTGTCGTTACACATTTAGGTTGTGTAAGTATAAGAAAAGGTTAAAAATAGGTTGTTTTGTGTTAAGATGCACCAGTAGTAAAAAAAAAAGAAAAACAAACATTTTATTCGAATACTGTGGCTAATTAATATTTCGAGGAAAACAAGACACGGAATAGCCCTTTATTCAGACTATACAAGGCGCATGCCAACTTCAGTGTAAGGCGTATACTCTGCAGCACGAAGTGTGCGTCCGCATGTTTGTAGCGCTGAATATAAAATCCGACATTGTGTGCCTTTTAGCTAAACTGTTTCATTATTAAAGAGCTTTGAGTAATTATATATTTACATTATATTTCATCTGGGGATCGTTTAAAAGAAAAACAGCCGCTATATGTTGGGATCGGGCGCTCCCTGCTGAGTTTGGCCCTGAAAATAAAAAAAGGGCATGAAAAGGAGCTTCCGTCCTTTATACCATCCTCCAAAAACAACAACCAATTCGTTAAGTTTCTTTTTTTTTTTTTTTTTTTTACTTTTTTGGAGAGCTGTTATAATAATAATAAAAACGAAAAAATAAACAAACCGTTATGATCTGGCTATTTTATTTTTATTGGTCTCAGTCGAAGAATAAAAATTCACTCCAATCTCATTACCTGTTTTGTTCCATTTAAAACAAAAATGACAGCAAGCAGTAAACATCATGTTTAAATGCAGGAAGAAAAATAATTTACGTCTATTTATTTTGAAATATAATTGAGATAAGTTATTTTAAGGATGGAACTGCATCATCAATAATAACCAAACACGTTGTTTCTACTTCTTGTAAAGTAAAATAACGCTGGAACAACCAGGCATTGTAATAAATAATAGACAAGTATGTGTTTTAAAAAAAATACAATAATGACAGAATAATTAAGATCTAAATTCTCCTATAACATCTATTATAGGAGCCACAGGTAATGTGGTAGCCTTTTTATAACACTTATATACTAGCCTTCTATTAGGCTACTTTAAAAAAATAAATGCGTTTCTTATGACTTACCTCCAAAAAGGTTTATCCTCAGCTTCTCCTGTCCAGCAGTCAACACAGTGAGTGAAAATAAACTCTTCTTGTTCTTATATGCAGTAGGCTAAGAAAAAAAAAAAAAAAAAGCTCTGCAGAATAATCGGAAGGACCGTCCTGCAGGCTCATACCGCTTCCGACATATTGTATAATTTTTTGTTTTCATTTTCTAGAATCACTTGAATTATGTGTTACAAATATTTCATCTATACTTTTACATAAGTAAATATACACACAAATATACACACATAAGGTTGTTCTAGTGATTTGCTGCAAATTAGTATGTTTCTCAAGTTCACATTGTTTTATGATTACCTGTCGGCACTAAAGAGAATATAGGCTATATACATTTTTAAATAAATGTTAATTTGATTATTTCTATTAAATCTGTATAAGGGCGCTGAAGGGACCAAGGTGAAGTGTGTGCAGTTCGTCCATCAACCTATTTTTTTTTAACAAAAAGGGCAGTTCATGAAGAAATAGGCTCCCTCGTTTCCAACAAAAACTTTTACCAACAGCTTAATTTGTTATTAGTTGTTCTGTGCAATTAGGCTTCTGTTTTATTAACTAATTTTATTTTTAAAACTTAGTAAGTTGCTCTAGTGAAGGAAATGCC
>NW_015150481.1:659651-662328 GCF_000732505.1 Cyprinodon variegatus
TTGTTTCCTGTCTTTCATGATTGGATGCACTGATTAATCCAGGTGTGTATGACCTAAGTAACTGGCCAGACACACCTGGATTAATCAGTTCGTCCAGTAATGAAAGACAGGAAACAAAGGAACTGATTTAAATTCAGGAAGTAGTGGAGCTGTGCATAGAGCCCATTAACACATTGTTGTCATCGGTAACACACAAGCACTCAAAATTTAACACACCTGTGTCATATCAGTAATGTGTTGCACCCAATCAGTAAGGGGGATATAAAGCCATGTCAAATCCAAATGGCATGTGTGATTTTCACAATGGAGCACAGGAGAGAAGGTGGAAGTAGAAGTGGACGTGGACGAGAAGGAAGAGGAGGAGGAGGAGGAGAAGGAGGAGGAGACAGAGGAAGAAGAGACAGAGGAGGAGACAGAGGAGGAAGAGACAGAGGAGGAGGAGGAGGAGGAGGAGGAGACAGAGGAGGAAGAGACAGAGGAGGAGGAGAAGGAGGAGGAGGAGGAGGAGGAGGAGGAAGAACAAGAGCTATCATTTCCAATGAAATTAGAGCAACAATCATACACCATGTTCTGGTTCATGGAATGAGTATGAGGGAAGCAGGACTACGTGTTCAACCAAATATAAGCAGGTTCTCTGTGGCCTCCATTGTCAGGACATTCAGAGAACACAACCGGTAAGTGTACTATCCTTTGTGGTCCCTCAAACTTACAGTACAGTATGTACAGTTGTGGAATGTCTCAGTAAATTACTGTAACATCTCTAAAAATTGGCCCTTTTCTTGCAGGATTACAGTAAAACTAATAATAGTATTACATAAAAATATATATTTTGTGTATTTTACATATTTGGTTACATTGCATTAGGTCTGTCTGTACAATTCTAACAAGATGTTTTATTTGCTAGAATTGAAAGACTGCCACATGCCGGTGGAAGGAGAGGTATATTCTCACAACAGCAGGAGACCATTATTGTCAATATGGTCCTTCAAAATAATCTCATTCGTCTGCGAGAAATGCAACAGCGAGTTGAGGAAGACAACGAGAACTTTGAAGGAATCAACAGTGTGAGTCTCTCCACAATTGACCATGTCCTGAAACGCAACCTGATAAGTCTCAAACAAGCCTACAGAGTACCATTTGAGAGAAATTCTGAGAGGGTAAAAGAGCTACGATATCAATATGTACAAGTAGTAATACGTAATGTCCAGAGATTATACAGCACTATTGACTTACTGTACATCTTAACTGTGTTGAATGTAATGCAGCACATGTATACAGAGTCATGAAGCCTGGAATGCTATGTCATTTACGTAATATCAAAAATTAACTATTTTTCATTTCTATAGAGAATGTTTCAACTGGATTTCATGGAGAGGCCTCATGAGTGCATCTTCTTGGATGAAGCTGGCTTCAATCTCACCAAAAGGAGAAGGAGAGGCCACAAAATTATTGGTCAACAAGCCATTGTAGAGTTGCCAGGGCAGCGTGGTGGCAACGTGACCATATGTGCTGCCATCAGCAGCTACAGGGTCATTCAACACCATGTGACTTTAGGACCTTACAACACTGCCCATCTTATAACGTTTCTGTATGCTCTACAGGAAGCATTACTGAGACGTGAAGAGAGAGGTGATGAGCAGGCAGAGCATCCCATGTACGTGGTAGTTTGGGACAATGTGAACTTTCACCGTAGTCCTAGAATACGTGAGTGGTTTGAAAATAACCCACGTTTTATAAATGTGTGCCTCCCACCATACTCGCCCTTCCTTAATCCCATTGAAGAATTTTTTCTGCATGGAGGTGGAAGGTCTATGATAGAACTCCTTATGTACAGGAAAATCTCCTTCAGTCAATGGATGCAGCATGTGACAACATTGAAGTGGAATCGATTCAAGGTTGGATTCGTCATGCTAAAGGATTCTTTCCCCGTTGTTTAGCAAGGGACAGGATTGCCTGTGACATTGATGAGGTCCTGTGGCCTGACCATGCCCAGAGGCATGATGCTGAGGCAGAGTGATTCCAAGACATTGCAATCGATCTGCTGCATATTTTGTTTGTGACTATATTTGTGTGCAGGATTGTGCAAGTACTTCATAATAAATCAAAATTGTCCCCTGCTCTGCTTTGAGTGCAGTGTTTTGCATTTATCTCTGTAGTGTGTAATGACTGCTGTGTAGTGTTTATGCATTAGCTGGATGTGTGTGATATCTGAAAACAGTGTTTGGTTTTGGGTAAAGATAACATAGTTGTGAAGCAATTGTATGATATAGCAAGACAAGTCAAAGGTTTTGACAGTGTAGCTTAAGTTTGGTGATTTGTGTTTAAGGTTTTGGGAAAGCGAGAGAAATTTTCAAAAAATGTGTTTTAGCAACTCAGAAATACTGTAAAAAAAGAAAAAAAAAAGAAATTGTAAAAATACAGTCATATGTTTATTACTTTTTATGTACCGTATTTTCACGACCATAAGGCGCACTGTACTAAAAGGCACAGTCTCAGTTATGTGTGCCATTAATGTATTTAACACACACATAAGGTGCACCGGACTATAGGGCGCAGGTTTTATATACCGGTAAATATCTTCTACTACATTGAAATACCTCTACTGCGTATTTAAAAATAGAGCTGGAGCAAAACTGAGTATGTTTCTGCTTTATTCATGTATTTATTACAAAGTATT
>NW_015150481.1:663166-678827 GCF_000732505.1 Cyprinodon variegatus
AGCCACTCTTTCATCATCTCCTCAATGAGGAGATGAGGAGTTCTGCATAAAGCAAATACCTGTTCTTTTATACACAATCCACACTTCCCCCTTTAATGTTCTCATCGCGGTCTCAACAACGTCCGCAGTAACAACACACATAGGGCGCATCGCACTATAGGACGCGCCGCACATTTTGAGGGAAAAAATACGTTTATATGCACCTTTTAGTCGCGAAAATACGGTATTTTCTACTGTTTTCAAGGCTGCACTTTAAAAAACATTGTCTAGAGAGCTGTTCTTAACAAAATGTCTTTATGTTTATACTTGAGTATACAAAATGAAAAAATAAATCTTTTTAAGTTTAAAAGTCTAAGAATGGATTAGTGTGTCTGTCAGAAAAACCTGAAACCTCTATATAAAAGATGCAACTTTGAAAAATGAAAGTGAGGAATAACCTTTTGAAATGTACCGTATAATTGCTTTCCACACATAAGAACAGTGCAGCTGAAGGAAATATTCATGTGAGATTCAGACACACTACACAGGCTTTAATACCTCACATAATTTACCAGACATTTACTCATTGCTTAAACTGTAATATCCACTCAAAATAGGGATTATAAATGTTCTGTTTTTATCTTCTTTTTTATTTTCCCTTTATTTTCCTTTGCATGGGTGCTATCTACTTTGCATGCAGCTTCCTTTTTGGCCAGCAGAGGGGAGTCTTACTCTTAATATAGCCTGCAGTTTGTGATCCAACACCTCTGGATATGGAAAAGGATTAGGGCCATTGAAAAACGAAATAATAATCTAAGTTTAATCTCAGAAGTCTGAATTTAATTCGGATGGACAGAGGGAAACATTCTTCAAAATCTGGAGATTCAAGTCAGAATTGAGAATTCTGAGAATAAAGTCAGAATTCTGAAATTTAATTCATAGAATAACTCTGAATTTAGAGATTAAAATAAGAATTGAATGACTATTTTTATTGTGGTCGTTTTTATATTTTATTTATTTATTTTTTTTTGTCCAAAGGCCTTTATTCTTTTTGTGTCCAGAGGTGTTGGACGAGGGGTGAGACTGTGAAGTGAAGAATTAAAAATAAGACAATTACATAAAAAAAAAGATAAAATGACTGATATTGGGCTGCATGGTGGCACAGTTTGTAAGCACTGTTGTCTTGCAGCAACACGGTTTTGGGTTTGAGTCCTGGCCCGAGGTCTCTCTGCATGTTTACATGTTCTCCCTGTGCGTGTCTGGGTTCTCTTGGAGTACTGCAGCTTACTCCTGGAGTCCAAAAATATGACTGTTAGGTCTATCGGGATCTGTAAATTGGAGTGAGTGTGCATGGTTGTATGTCTTTGTGTGTCTCTTTGTTGCCCTTCGACAGACTGACGACCTGTCTAGGGTGTACCCCGCCTCTCACCCATAGACTGTCACAGATAGGCAGCGGCCCCAATGTGACCTTGACGGAATAAGATGGACGGATGTTTGATATAATAAAAATATCCCAGCATTCCACATTTTTTACAGTTTCTGATAATGGCCCTCACTGCTAGCTGGAATTTAAAATCCTCAAATATGTTTTTGATTTGTCTCTAGCCTGATGTTGACCTTTTCTCTTATATGTTGTCAGATCTGGGCATTTTCAGTTGCTTTTTGGGATCGTCTTTCATATGATATGTTACCAGACCTGTTCTATTGACTTGTGTTGATGAATCTAGATAGATTCACATTATACGTCATGTTAAGTTAAAGTGTTAAATGGGCTATGGAATAACAAAATAGATATTGAGTGTTGAGGATTTAGTATACTTTTTAATACAGTATGTCATTTATTTTCTATATCTTACAGACATCTTATTTTAAAAGATTCTCCATTGAATGTGGCCACAGTGTTGAATTCATTCAATCTTATCCTGATTTTGTTAATAATTCTCTCATGACTGTTGGAGGATTTATGAGTGATGTCAAGCCAGAAGTGTTACTAATCACCAATATTTTTTTTTAAATATTTTTTTATATACTCTAATAATCCCAGAGGGAAATTAATTCTCTGCATTTAACCCATCCCCTTGGGGGATTCAAAGCCCTATACCCTAACCACTAGGCTGCCACTCCCCCTAATAACCTTAATAACCAGTTAATAAAGTTTTCCATTTCTTTGATTTTAAGTTTGAGGTTGGGGAAAGCATACATAGGACAAAACAACATCGATCATGTTCTTAATTATAGGAGGCGGTGGATGGACATTGTGTGGGAGGTAGTGGGCCTGGGTCATCTCCCAGGCATCCAGCAATCGGACATTGACTTTTTTAAATATTGTCCTGAGTATCTTATCACGCTGTAAAAAATAGTAATCATCAGTGGTAACTGACTCCTCTAGTGTAATCCTTTTAGGATTAGCAGTCCTAATGATAACCAGGGTACCTGGAGCTCTGGACAACAACCGCACGACTGCTCTCCTTATACTCAGCAGACGTCGGATGTAGACCTCAACAGGAAAAGTGCTGAAGTGAGCCCAGACACCAATTATTACAACAGTGTTGTTGCCTCCATCCACGCTGTCCAGTTCATTGGCAACTAAGTGTAATTGACTGACAAGCATCAGAGGAGAACGGAGGGGAGGACCATGGGAGCGGCATGTCACTAAGATGTTGTTTGTATAATCCAAGGCCAGAAAGGGTCCTGTTTTTGGAGGTTTTTTCTGGTCAAACTTCTTAAGATCTGAAAGTAACACAGAAAACAAAGCAGATTAGAAAGAAGTGTGAACCAGTTCAAATCTTGGAAAGAAATTTCTACTAGGCTTCTACCTGGTACTTTTGCAATTAAATATTCAAACCACTGTCTGATGGTGGAGTCTCCATACATGTGGACCTCCTTTCCTTTCAGGCACTGAGTTATTGCTTCGGCATTGTTAAACTGATGAACCTTGGTGCCATCTAGAGCCTGCCATGCATCTTTGTAGTAATAACCAGCAGGTCTGGTCCACAAACTTTTTCCTAAGAGGTAAGTGTAAATGTAATCAGTCATTTATAAATCACTTTTTTAGATATCAGCATTTTGAAAAAGTAAACTTATACTTTACCTGATACATTAGCAGGTACTGTTTCATTGGAAACTGGAAGGAAATAAGAATGGCATTTTGTGATTATGTACGAAGAGAAGTAACTTTTGCTTAAAAATAGCTGCTCTGCATTATTTTTATCTTATAGTTAAATATTACAGAGGCCAACCCCAGATGGCCGCTGACACTGAGCCTAGTTCTGCTGGAGTTTCTTCCTGTTAAAAGGGAGTTTTTCCTCTCTACTGTCACTACAAGCATGCTTAGTGTGAGGGATTGCCTTTGAGTCAATGAGTCCATGCAATCAACTGGTTTTCCTTAGAAAGAAAACTTTGAATCAATTTGACTGTATGATCTGGTGAACGGTAGAGTGCCTTGAGATGATTAATAAACTGAATTGAAATTAATGGAATTTTTTTTTTTATAGGACAGTGAAAAATATAAAACTTAAAATGGCAACTGACACAAAGATGTATTTTTTTAAAACTGAAAACTGATTATCTTTTCCTTCCTTTGTTGGGCAAATAATGACTAATTGTTGCAAACTGACAATCAAGTATCCCTTACCTTTAAGCTTTGGTAAAATATTGATTTTTGAGGATCCTGCTGACCGAATGGATGCTTTCATGTTGACACCACTGTAACAAAGGACAGGAAATGCATGAAACTGTCAACACTGTCAATTTAACAGAAAATTTTAATTCTTATTAAAATCTCAGCCCTCACTTAAATCTTGATTAGTTGATGATGTTGTTGCTTATTCATTATTCTAGCATAACCACTGTTTAAACTGATCAGTACTAAATAGTATTTTTTTATAGTTCTTATTTTTTATGTTTTTTTTGTGTGTTTTTCACAATATCTATAAATATGGATTTCTCATGCAGTGCTGCAAGTGGTCAACCAGCTCTCTCTACTCTTTTTTTTTTTTTGCCCATCTCTGTCACACTTATCAACTACAGAGTCTTCTGTTTATTTTTCTAGTTTAAAGGACCCAGACTTGACTCGGAGGTCTGTGGTTTACGCTGAAAAGTAAAGGTAACTAACCTTTGCTGCTGTTCACATGGTGAGACAGGCATACCTTCAGTGTCAAATTAACTCAAGTACACTTTGCTGCGGCATACAGAAAGGGGCGGAGACTGATCGCATGACAGACCTATACTGTATTCGGAAAAATTGCACTTTTGCACTCTGGAAATAAAGCTGGCATTACTTCCTATGGTTCTTTTGTGTTTTCTTATTTTAAGAGATTATAGGTTTTATAAGGATATATTAAATAGATAAGAGGTCCACATTAAAAAAAAACAATAAAAAAATGCATAAATAAGAAAAAGCGTGCAGCGGAAACAAAGCTTGTTTCAATCAAAAACAGAAAAGATTTCCTCTTGATGCAGTAAGGGATGCTCTTTGGAAGTTCTTGAGTGGCTTTAAAAAAAATCAGTTTTAATTTAGCCCTTAAAAGTTGTTAAAAGTCATTATTAATCCTACTTGCATAGACTTGCATAGACTGCCCAGACTTTAGCTATCACCCACTCTACTGTACACTGCTCTACTACACTTAACTGCAAAGAGTGCAGATCCGAGCCTTCAGAGATAGACCCAGCTACCAACTGCCTCTGCACAGCTATGGTGACATCTGGCTCAGATCTGTTGCTATCAACCACCAAACCCCCAGCAGAGACTGTGCAAAAGCAGGACAGAATTGGCCGACTGTACCCCGCTCTGGAGAACTGTGCAGAAATCATGGACTGTACCCCCCATTAGAGCAAAGAGAGCTAACAACAGGAGATTGGAGGAGGATAGGGATAGATCCAGTGACAGGCAGTACAGCTTGTACCTAGGCCTTTAGTTGGCACCCCTCAACTAAATGTACTTCTAAACTCCAAAATGTCCGAATTCATACACACATACTCCTGCTTTTATATATATATATATATCTTGGAAATACAAAGGGTTTATTGCATACTTGCAACGAATGGGGTCAAGGGGGTAACATAATCCCTTTCACATTTTAATAAAAGAAACCACTGGTAGTATTTAAATATAAAAGTATCAAGCGCAGGTATAAACGAGAGAAAGATTAGTGTGAAGGTGAATACAGAGATCCATTAGCAAAAAAGCCAGTTAAGACAACTGCAATACTCTACTTTATAACCACAGCTAAGCCATATTTACATAATCAGTAGCTGTTCAGATTCTATGACCATCTAATTGGCAGATACAACAGAGTATAGCATGAAAATAAAACATTCACGAGAGATGCTGGTTATTTATATACTAAATCCATCCTTCTATCTTTGTGCAGGAAGTCTTAGTATATCTATTTGATATCAGCCATTGAGGCCAGAAATTTTATGACAAAATCTTATTTAAAATTCAGATATTCACTAGCTGAACTTGACTATAAACATTTTGCTCTAACTGACCAAGCATAGGACATAAAATGCAGACATAAGAGTGAGCCTGTTAGCTGACCCCCTGGCACATCTGATTGGTGGAATAAAGCATTCCTCACTAAATTGTCAATTCAACATCTACCAGCACTGCTGATTCTGAAGGCCCTGGGGACCAGGGCCTGGGCAGACTTGACTGACATAGCAAAGCACTAAGCCTGAAATTTGATTGGACAAAAACATAGCAACTATGTAAATGTAATGGAAGCAGCACAGCCAAGAGAAATACTAGAAAATTAAGAGAACGAATTGTTTGGAATAAATAAATAAAGTTAGATAGAAGAAAATTAAAGTTTAGGTTGTGAATGTAGATTAGTATTTCTGATAGATTTTAGGCCAGTAGAGAAGGCTTTGAAAGCCCTGACCGCCTACCACTGAGTAGATCTGAACCAGAGGGATGGCAGATGTTATCAGTATTGGGCAGAGGCTGAGGGTTGCTGGGTCTAGATCTGGAGGCTAACCAGAGAGATGGGATTCCAGGCAGAGGGAATTACTTTTAAGGGCTATATTAAAACTGCTTTTTTTTTTTTTTAAAGCCACCCTAGGGCATTCCTTATTTCAACCTATCACATTATTTTTTTCTGTCTTCCATTTCTATTGAAATGAGCTTTCTTTCCATTGCATTATTATTATATATTAGCTGTTTTTCTGGACCTTAGATATGTATTTAATTTCTATTTACAAAAATATAATGATTAAAAACAAGACACCAATAAAGATTAAAAAAAAAACACACACACACAACACCTGACAAACAGCAGCTGAATAGGAAACACAGCCCACTTAATTTTCAGAGTGCAAAGGTGCCATTTCCAAATACTGTATAAGTCGGCCATGTGCTCAGTCTCCACACCTTTCTGCATGCTGCAGCGAGGTACTTCTCAAGGAACTCAGGAGGGTTCAAATAGAGAGATGTAAAGACCTTTAAGCAATACTGCAGAAAATATTATTGTCCTAAAATCATTAGATGCTGTGTGTATCACAGGGGATATTTATACATTTAGTTGTATGTTTTATATTGTTTAGGAATCAGTGGTTACGTACTTGTAACTAGTGTGGCACCGATACCGATACAAGTATCAGGCGGAGCGCCGATCCATCACTAAAATGGTGGTATCAGTATCAGCGAGTACCGACAAATAGGGCACCGATACCATTTTGAGAGCCAAAAGTTTATTCAGCTATTGTCACCCATTCCAGGTAGGCAATAAAAGGTTCTACTGGATTCACTTTGTATTAGTCTTTTTCAGGCTTCACAAAGGTAGGCAGCAGCTTGACAAAGCCATGATGGCAATTAATTTACATCCAAGTAGTATGCAGTCCTTCATATACACACACACATCAACTTCAAAGATGGTAGTGGTATGGAATCAGTATCGGCCAATACTGGACAGTCAGGTATCGGGCATCGGTATCAGGCCAAAAAATGACATTGGCGCAATACCACTTGCACCATCGTACATGCTCAGCTGTATAAGGCCATCAGCTGTGGATTTAAGGAAAGTAATATCAATAGCCTCAGCGGTAAGCTTCTTCCCTTTTAAAATATCTTGGTACTGTATCATTTATTTCAAATAAATGGTTATGGTGGTTGGTTGGTTTTTCTGTTGGTGCATTGTGATTTGTGTAGATTGTCTCCAGTCTACAGTAGGTGTGCAGTCTTGGAAATTTCAGCTGAGTCAAATTTTGCCAGATGTCTCCCAGGAAGGTGGCACAGGCCTGTTTACATGCTGTTATTGATAATAATCAGTCCATATTGTGTACAGCTGAGTTAAGACAAAAGTGTAAACTGGAAGTGAGGAGAGCTATAAGACATTCAGAGATAACACTCTAAATCATTGCAATGTAAATTATTACAATCATTATAACTTTCTACACTTCCCTGATTTTTTTCTAGCATCTTATGAAACAACCAAAAAAGCTGTACTTACATCCAGTATTATACTCACATTTGAAACAGCCTTTTCTCCATTTTTATTGGTTTATTGTCGAAACCTCCAAAAGAGTGAGTGACCCTGTGCTCACATCTGAGTTTCTTTGGCTTGTAGCAGAACCAGGGCTCACCTGTGTTGAGATCAGTGTAGTTGCATAGCTGCTCTGGCGGTGCCATAAGGCATACATTACAAGTGGTGGTTTCAGTGACTGAGCCAGAGCGGAAAACGCTTCGAAAAAAAATTCTGCCAGGGTATTCCAAATTGACTCTTTCTATAGCATTCACTGCCTCGCTGGAGTGGATCAGGATCACCTTTTGCAAAAGAACAAATATTCACAAAAGAACATCTTGGTAAGTAAGATTTGGCAATACAAAACCTGTGAGTTCAAATGTATGTCTGTCCTGCAGCATTCATTGAAGGCAAATCTTTTTCTTTTTTTTTTTTCCAAATATCTTTATAGGGAAAAAACATATTATAATAATTCCAGTCACAGAAATACAGTTTCCCTTTTTTTTTCTTTGAATATATGCATATGTACATGGTCACATTTACACACAGAAACAATAACCAAGAGAGAGAGTACGATGTAAAGAACAGTAAATAACCCACCCAGCTTAACACGGCCAACACACATAAGGTTACTTATGCAAAACACAAGGTGCACTAGAAAATTGCTGTTCCTGCGAAACAGCAGTGAGAATGCATTACGCTAAACTGTAAGCTGAATATGGCACTGGTGAAATGGTATGAAATAGAAGAAAAGAAAAATGCTTAATTTCTTCGTTGAAAACGAGCAGAAGCAAGCTGAAGCCAACAGCTGAAACATGGCAGACATTTTATGAATTAGTAGCAAACAGAAAAGCTTAATGCCTGTCATGAAAGAAAGCAAAATTAAATCAATGTTGAAAATATAGGCTGAAATGTATTAAATTAGCAGAATCAGACAAGGAATTGGAAAGAAAAACTGGAATCTTATCTGGTTGAAGAAATAAAGGTTTAGTTTAAGATTGAGACTAAAATTGAAATGAAGTTGAAGAATGTGGTATTGAATGAGCAGCTTAATGCTACATAAGAGGCTTGATTAAAGTGTTAAAAAGTTTAAGTAATGCAAAATATGGACAGAAAATTAATACAGAAATAAGCTAAACTTCTAAGCAAAAACTTGGGTAAAGTGTTAGAAATGAGTAACAAGAAAAGCTCACGGCCTTCCATGCAAATTGAACCGTAAGAACAAGTCCGCCCCTTAGGAACGGTGATTCATTTGAGGTCTTTGTTAGCCTGCAATACCCATTACTGGTTTATGCCTCTGAAAGGGAGCAGTCGTTATGGCCATTGTTGGCCGACCAGGCAAGATGTTTTGGTCCCCTGCATAGCGATAGGAGTTGAGATGATAGTGGGAAGGAATCAACTCAATCGCTGTGTTGAAGGTTTTTGAGAGCTGAAACCTGAGTCCACCCCCTCTGTTTAAGGTTGTTTTTTTCTCTTTACATAAATGGCTTTCTTCACACCCTTTTCAAACCACCTGTCTTCTTTGTCCAAAACGTGAACATTCTGGTCCTTTCTCCATAAGGTGTAGATGTACAGCCAAGTCTTGTCTAGAGGAGTCAAAAAGAAAATATTGGTCTGTGTGAGTGGATTTCCTTTACACTTTAATATTGGGGTTTCCATCTCCTTCCATGCTCATCAAACAGTCCAGAAAAGGTAGCTTGTTGTCGTGGGCGTCCTCTCTGTTGAACTTATGTTCTGGTCAACCGACTTGATGTGTCTTATGAAAGCTTCCACTTCTTTTAGCTGAATTTTGACAAATGTGTCATCCACATACAAAACCCAATGGCTTGGTGGTGTTTCTTTGAAAGTGTCCAAAGCTCTCTGTGCTACAACTGGTGAAAAGGGAGATCCCATGGCACAACCATGCTTCTATCTGTAGAAATTATCCCTGAACTTGAAATAGGTTGTGGAAAGACAAATGTCCAGTAGGGAGCCTTTCTAGTCCAGAGTGAAATTAGTCCTGTTGTTTAGATCCCTGTCTTGTTGAAGACGTTTCTTGACTGTTTCCACTGCCTCTGATATAGGTATGACCGTGAAAAGTGAAGTAACATCAAAAGACACCAGGGTTTGTCCTGGTGCCATCTTTAAATGTTTGACTTTGTTTGCAAAGTCTTTGGAGTTTTCTATGTGATGTAGTGTGTTTCTAAAATATTAGTAAGCTGTGTTGTATGTCACTGAGTTAATGATGGATCTCTTTTTAAAGGTTCATATGTGTATCTAAGTAGAGTGAGAATTTTGTCCCAGCTGTACATCTACACTTTGTGGATATAGGACATTCTTTTGAGGACCAAAATGTTCACATTTTGGACAAAGAAGACAGGTGGTTTAAAAGGGGTGTGAAGGAGGCAATTTATGTTAATAGAGAAAAACCAACCTTAATTAGGGGGAGTGGACCCTTCGGCTCTTCACAACCACTATTGAGCATTTTTTCTTTGGATAAACTTTACATGCACAAGTGCATTTTCACAAAAAGCTACAGGTGCTTGGTTCCAGGTACTTAGAGACTCACTTCCACACAGAAAGCCCATATTCTTATCTTCAGGTAACACAGAGTACATGTCAGATTAAATAATACTACTTATACTTCAGCGATAGTCTAGGTGTTACTTTATTGCATGTCTCGTACTATGTCCGTTGGTTGTGCTGTTTTTTTTACATGTCTTTGCAGTAGGGATGCACGATATAATCGGCCCCCTATCGGTATCGGCCTGTATCGGCCTTAAAACTGAATATCGGACGTCGGCCAGCCTTATGAAAAGAGTGTCACTGGAAAAGAATACCAACCATTTTAAATTTGACATCTAAATAATGCTTTTTGAAGTAAAATTTAAAAAGCATTTTCTATTTGCACATTTTAAATTGAATTGTTAAAGAGAAATTGTAAATTTTATTTATTAAAAATTATTAAATACTGGAATTTAAAAATGTATTTTCAAATCCTATTTCTAAATGTAGATTTAAAACACCCAAATTGATAAATCTGAGTATAGATACCTTTCCTAATCACACATTTAGAAAGGTTATACCTTAATTCATTTTCATTTTCTTTTCTCAACTTCCATTTTTAAATCCTTTTTAAAACTGCATTTTGCTTTTGCTTTACCCACTCCATTTACCTTTTCTGTGAGCCTTCTGGTCCCTAACTGTGAGCTTACTGAAACTAGTTAACCAACCACAGTTGGTCCTCAGATGTAACCTGCTCCCTCTGTGGTCATTGTGTTAACTAAGTGTGGCAGTCGAACTAATGAGAGAGTTTTACGTATATGTGTTCCTGTGTGCTCTGGGACCAGATGGGTAACAAAGAATGTAAAGTACAAAGTTCAAACTGCACATAATATTATATTTGACACAACAAATGTCCTTCTCAGGAAGACTATTCTACGAGGTGTTCTGTGCACTTTTCTTGAGCTATTCTGAAGGCCATAGGAAGTTTGGAGACTATAGCTAATACCACAAAAAACCCACGGAGGAGCTCAGGAACAGGAACACAAGGTTTGTCCACTTGGACACCCTTGTCTGAGACCTGAAGGCAGCAAGGAGAAGGCTCAGGACCTCTGACATAATGTCAGATTTAGCTGCTTAATTGGTGAAATGAGTTTTGTCACTGAGTGTCCCAAGATGGAGCCATCAGGCAGACTTAGTCAGGGTTGTGAATATTCTCCAAGAACCAAGAAATGCATTATTTTGCACACTGTGGCAAGAGTTGGATATGGCAAGAGTATTTCATACTTTATAAGACACTCCTGGGACAGAGTGGCAGGGACTTTTAATGGCAAATATTTGTCAGCTTTCCCCACATAAACTTCATCCGCTATCTAAGTATTGTCAAGAAAAAGATGTCTGAATTCAGAAATCAGAAAAAAAAATGACAAGCCCTTTAAACCTTTCCTATTTCCGTTATTCAGTGAGACCCAACAGCAGTGACTTCCCTGCTTCTGTTATGATTTGAGCTATTTAAATGTTTATATTCTGTTGCATTACCTCTGCCATTGAGGTTGTTTACACCAGAGATAGTTTGTCTGTTTTTCGATCTGTTTGTTTTTTTAAATAACTCAAAAAAGATATGGACAGATTTTCAGATAAATTTAAATTTTCAGAGAAATCCCATATTGTGACTGCCAACAAAAGATTACATTTTGCTGGTGATCCCAATTACCATCTGGATCCAGGAATTTATTTAAAAGATTCTGTAAATACAGGAGATAAGCTACTTAAGTAAGGCCCATACCCTCCCAGAGCTGTTTTAGTTAATAATTTAATTTGGGTCCTCAATAACCAGAACCTTCGAAACAAACAGCTTATTTAGTTAAGAACAATAAGAAAGGGACCCTTAGAAAAGGTAGATTCCTATAACACTTAACAGGAAAATTCTTTGTCTTACCTCAACTTGTGCACTTCCTTCCCAAAGTAAGGAGAATACAGCAGTGTAGGAACCATTATGATGATCAAGCACTTTCCCCACCACACCTGCATGAACAGTGGGGTTGTGCAGTCGAGCAAAAAGGACGTCTCCACCAGACTTCTTGTGGTGACCATTGAAGTCATTCATTTCTATCAAAACCTCCATTTGATCCCCTACTTGCCAACTCCCCCCTCCATTACGAGGGAGAATTGTGAAAGTGCTGTGTGCTGCATTGCTGGTGTCATTCAGAGAAAAGTAAGATGGCAGGGATGGTGTTTCAGGCCAGGCAATGTAGTCCTTTAAAAATTCTGACTCAAGAGCATCTGCAGGTAACACAGAATGGAAGGAGCAAACAGCTGTATGGTTTTGAGGCTCAGTGGGATGTTTCAGTGTTTTGGTGGCTGGGACTTTCTCCTTTAACCAGAAAGAAAAAAAAAATGATATAGAGACAGTAATAAGATACCACAAAAGGCAAAGATTGAATAAAAATACAAATTCTTTAGTTAGATGATTCTGGTTTTTCAATTAATGAAAATTCAATATTCAGCTTCTCCAAAAAAAAAAAAAAAAAAAAAATCAAACAAAAAAAAAAAAAAAATTGAATGACTGTCCAAATAAGGAATAAAATGTATTGTATCAAACCTGGCGTAGTATTACGTATTTCCCTACACTCAGTACTTGCACTCGGTTTTGCACTCCTCACCTCTGATGAAGGCAAGATGGCGCCAGTATGTGTTTGGTAATGACAGTGGACAAAAAACTTTGCCTGTGCATTTTTGTGTCTGTCTGTCTGGCAAGTCAATTTAATGTTATATGTATTTTTATATATCAACGTATATATCTATATATATATCTTTGCATATCTATACATAAATATTATATATATATATATATATATATATATATATATATATATCTGCCAGCAAAGTACTGTCCATAACTCGAAAACGAAAAAGCATTATGAGCGACGTTAGGAGCCACTCTTTCTCAGGTCCCTGCTGACTGGGCTACCCATCTTGTTCGGTAGGGGCCGCTGTGCACGTCTGCATTCCATTACATTGTAAGTGTGCCGACGGGAAACTGGTTGAATTGGATTCTACCTGCTCAGCTAGATCTAAAAGTCTTTGTACAATTTGAGGGCTTGCCATGACCTGTGATGCTAAAGACCCGGCAATTCAACTTTGCTGGCAGACCACGAAAACGAAAAAGCAATGTCCGCTGTGTTTTCTGTTTGATTATGGCATAAAATGTACAGTCTTAAAGAAGAAAATGCAAATGCAAATAGGATGATTGATTCTTAATTTCATTTATGAAAAAAGCATTTCTGGAAATGCTTTTTCATTTTCAAATTTTACATTTCAAATAGAATTTTGGTATGTATTTGTTGGGGTACATTTTGAAAAATAAATCTCAAATGTCTTTTTCATTTTAATTAAGTAAAAGGATGAGCAGTGTTAAAGAAGAAAATGAAAATGCAAACAGGATTATTGATTACTAATTTCATTTATGAGTCAAACAATGCAGCCACATTCTTAAAATGAAAAAAGCATTTCTAATAATTCTTTTTCATTTGAAATGTGGTAATGATTTGCTTCCATAATAGGTAACTAAGAGGTAGTTAACCGGTATTTACTGGGGAACACCAAATCCAACCTTATCATGGGACTACTGCTTATTTACTTGGGAAACACAGCATAACTAACCAGGATTTAATGGTTACACTTAATTTAAGGGTACACAAAAACATTGATAATCATCAGGTAGTGATTAAGCAATAATTAGTTTCTCAAAAAACACTTGTTATAATGTTTTACTTTAGGGTACACAAAAACATTAGATAATGGTCAGGTAATGATTAGCTAATTAGCATATCCATGGTAATTATTTGATATGATGCTTGATTCAACAAAGTCCAAAAGATAATTAATACACAATAATTTGATACTCAGTAAAGTGGTTTTTCATAAGCTGTGACTTAGCGTTTATAAAAAAAACTAACACAGAGAATTTCTATTCAAAATTTGAGGTAACAAACCAGTTGTCCCCTCATGGGTATTGGTTGAGTACCCTTTTGGCTGCATCCATATCCACCCTAACCCCTCACTCACTATATGGAGGGGAAGACTATATAGTGGACTTTATATTGAACTCAGTAAACTGATAATTCAGACATATCACAACTACTTTGGTCATGTGACCTTTGCTCCCCACACAGTGCCTGCACCATTTCTGTTCTCTCTCCCCCCAACACAATTCCCAAGATGCTCTGTGAGGAGAGCTCTTGCAAAGCTTTCTGGGATATATCTTCTCATCTAGTGACCATTGATGGACACAACTTTTTAAGGTGCATTGTGGTAAATCTTGAGTCCCCTACTTTTTAATCCACTAGACATTTGGACACTCATATAAAGTGGCACAACTAATATATAGTGGTGTAAATAGGGGTTAGGGTTCACATTCGAAAACACCCTAGGTTTATTATTAGTTCGTCTTTGGACTCATTGGTAACTAATCATTAGTTCCTGATTTTTTTGTTTTTGTTTCCTTATCAATTCTCTAGGCGTTCTCTAACAGTTAATCAAATAAGGAACAAACAGGTACGTACATACCTAAACGGTCCCTAGTGGGTCACACCCAAAGAGTAACGAAGCAGGACATAAAGTGTAGTTAACAAGGAAGCATTAAAAAAAAATTCCTGATTTGAATATATTGATGGTGTTCTGCAACACCTATCATTACTAACAACAACTATGTCACTCAAGGTCCTGGAAATGTGATTGTGGAAAAGTGCAATATGCTGAGACTGCATTTTTTGGTGCCATTTTTTTTAGGCCTTTTCTGTTTTCTTGTAAAGTTATGAGTAATATTATGTAATGCATATATTTTTTTATTTTTCATTTTATTCTATTTTCTGATTGATCATGACCAGCGTGACCAATAGGTCGACCACCATACTACAGTGCCCAAGATGCATTCCATTTCCGTTGTCATTTTAAAACATGAAGCGACTCTGTCATGTAAAAATGTTTCATTACGGCAAATTAATTGAAAATCTAGCAGTTTATTTTTCATTTATAAGTTGCTCTGGAGTATAGGATTTATCCCTGGCGATAACATGTAAAAAAGTATTACTTAAACTCTGAAAAATATGGGATTTTTGACAGGCTTTGATGCCGTAGTAGTTGGAGTTAATGTTTTAAAGATGAATAATACTCACCTCTGCTAATGTGCAGGTTATGTGATCAGTAAGGTTAGTACTGTAAACAATTACCCATAAAACAAGTAAAGTCAAGAAAAGGAAAATAAAAATATTCTTCTGAAGAAGACATTTTCTTGAAGTTTGGCCTTCCATTATCAGTGATGACTGGACCCAATCCTGTGTTAAAATACAAAGACAAAAAAAACACAATTTATATGAGTCTTCCATGACTTAAATCCAATAATTCTTTGTCCAAAGACAAAACTTTAATTGATGTGCTTGCAGAAAAATTGCTATTCATGAGCAACTGGCAAGATTTTATAGGAATTTACAGTAACTCTCATGGAGACATGCCCACACACAACAACCACAAGAACATGTGATTTTTAGCATTGTCTCATTTTGAAGTTAATGCTGGTTACAAGGCAAGTTGCTCTATTAACTCTGATGTATACCTCTTGTAGTTAGGATTGTAAAATGCTAGTATAAACAGTTCAGCTCATTAAGTGTTGAACAGAGATGGCAAAAGTACTCACTTTCCGTACTTGAGTAAAAGTACAGATACTTGTGTTAAAAAAT
>NW_015150481.1:681402-697325 GCF_000732505.1 Cyprinodon variegatus
ATATATATATATATATATATATATATATATATACCGGCCCCTGAGACAATCTAGCTCTGTAACTGGCTTTGGGGTCTGGGCCCTCTACTGAAGCTGTTACCCCTGCGAAGAAGCGGAAGAAGATGGATGGATGGAAACAGTGACTCACTCACTAAAATCCAGATCGGCCATGCTAATTTGAAACTAGCAAGCAGCAGAAAGAAGCGCCTCCTATTTGATGACACTGAAGCAAAAGGACTGCAGCCTATTGCCTCCCATGCAAATTGCTGCCTATATGTCTGGTGAGTGACAGCACCCAAATGAGTGACTTTGTTGCTAGAAATATGTTTTATGAAAATGTGCCATTAGAGAATGCAGGTAATGCTGGTAACTTCTTTTTTTGTTTTACATACATATGCAATAGATAAAAAATAAAAAATTAAATGTATTTATCATATGTAACTATAACTATTTATTTATCCTAAACCTGGTGTATCTTGTTCTTTTCTTCCACAGTGATTGTTGTTGTTTCTTATTATAATAGGATTTGAAAATATTAGCACAACAGAGAAAATCAGCAGCCATAGTCTTATTAATATAAAGGAAATAGAATAACCTTTTCTACTTATTTCCTCTTAAGTAAATACAATTGGGGAGTGTTGGCATAGTGGTTCGAGCAGTGCTGAGAAGGTTGCAAATACCCAGTTCGTTCCCCATCTTGGTCTCTGAACAAGACCCTTAACCCCAAACTGCTCCCTGGGCACTGCACAGTGACAGCCCACTGCTTCACAAGGGGATGAGTTAAATGAAGAGAGTTAATTTCTCCATTGCGAGATCAATAAAGTTCAATTTCATTTCTGTTAAACATCTTTAAGCCCAGTTATGGTAATGGAGAATGATTAATACTCAAGCAGATGATTGTTTACCTGTGTCATATTATCATGATCTGGCCTGTTTGCTCCTCCTTAATTGGAAATTTCTTTCACCTGCAGTTTTCCCTCCCTGCCTCAGTTATAATGTCATGATCATGGCGCAGATGGTTTGGTTTCTTCCTTTGCTCCTTGCTCTCCTGTTCTGCGGCTGATTATCGCCGATCATTTCCACCTGGTTCCTGTACTATTTAAGTTGTGTTTTTGCCTCCCATCAGCGCCAGGTTATTCGAGTGTTTTGGTGAGACGTTTCCTGTCAATCTTTAGTCTGTCTGTTTTCCTGATTTTGACAAGTTTCTGCCCTGAGGATCTCGAGTTATGCCTTGCCCCTGTCTGCTCTGTTTGTCTTATCTGATCTTGGATTCTACCGTCTTCTGAAGCTGGAACTGTCTTCTGACTTCGGCCTTGGATTTCCCTTCTGGACTCTGTTGCTGCTCGGCGTCGGCTGGCGCCCGCTCCGCTCACTCTCTAGGAACTCTGGGGGCGTCGCCCGCCACATCCGCGGTCAAACCTCCCTCCTGGACTCTGCTGTGTTCTCCGCAAACGGACTGAAATTTGAATCAGGCCAGTGACTAGCTCCAAGTCGTATTCAGCGCCACATCCAGTCACTGACCTGTATTCTCCTATCCCTGCTGAGATCCGCCCCGCAGCCGAGGAGCAGCCCGCGCACCTGTTTGTTTAATAAATGCTTTGAACTTTCCCACTTTCTGTCTCGCCTTGAATTCTGGGTCCAACTTCCTAAGATCATTACATATTATTTATTCCTCTCACCTGTTTCCTCTGTTTTATATTCTGTTCAGTCTGAGCATTCAGGGCCAAATCACCTATTTGTCTTTCTATTAGTCTGTTTAACTGTTTTGCTGTTAACCTGTCTGTGCAGTTTATTTCTTGGTTCATGTCCTGGATCCTGGCAGGCAGTGGAAAGAGGGTTTTGTGTTTGTCTCGTCTCTTGATCGTCCACTGTTTCTCCCCCGCTGAGTCCTCTGGGTTTTTGGCTCTATATGTGGGGAGGTTCAGTTTTTATCCCAGTAAGCCTGGCTCCAAGGAGGAGACCAGTTTAAAGGTCCTTCATCAAGTTCTAGTTCCACGTCCTGTCTATTCTACCCTCTGCCACTGAGCCTGCCAGTCTGCACCTGATCCTGTCTGCTCCTGTGCGTGACCGTATGGCCACGCTTCTGAACTCTTTCAGACTCCGAACCTGTCTGGAAGCCTGGATACTACCACCTGTCTGTTCCTGCCTGATCTGGGTCCTGTCTGATCTGTCTGTTCCTGTTCTGCCCTGTATCACTGGCCTAAATCGGCTTCCTGCAACTCCTCCCTAACTGCAGTACCGGTGACACTCTGGGTGACACGAGCCGCGTCAGCTGTCAGCCCATTGGCTGGATTGCACCCCCCTCAACGGGTATGAACTGAACTGCTAAACCAGGTAAGTGACTCACTGAGATCATCATCTTCAGTCAGATGATCGTGGTCACTTACCTGTGTTTCTCCCACAGTTATTTAATAAACTTTTTGAACTTTCCTACTGACTGTCTCTCCTTGAATACTAGGTCCATCTGTCCTCGCTTCATGACGCTTATTGAAAAAGTAAATGTTTGTGCCACAAAGCTAAAGTGTTTTGATTTGATCTTATTAAACTACACTGTGTGGAAATTGAAATTGCCTTGTTTAGTTTGTCAACTTAAGACTACTACAAATTTGGTGAGTGTCTAACTAACAAAAGCCGGTTAAGTTATTAAGCACTTTTTAATTGATTTTACTAAGTACAGTTAAGTTCTTTTTATATAGGTAATTTAAGTTTGTAAAATTAAATATTTGTTTGTCCTTATCAACACAGTAAGATAATTCCTTGGTCAGTTTAATTGGGAGACCACAGAGTTATTAAAAAAAAACAAAGCTGATCAGATAACTTAGAAATGCCTGATTTGGTTATGTTGGTTAAATATCCATTATCCAACTTCAAACCAACTTCACAGCGGTCGTTAGTGACTGAGAAGATGGGCCGCTTCCACCAGATTCTGCAAAACTACATTGTTGACATCTGTGTCCATGTGTGCCGCTAACTGAAACACACAGTCTGTCAGAGCGTCCAAACAAAAAATAATAAAGTCAGTACTTATAATGTTAGCATGGTTTTCAAAAACAGTTGCTAAATGTCTCAGCTCACTGACAACTTAATCGTAGGTAGCCATGTTTGTTGTGACTGTGGCTGGTGGCTGCTAACCAACCAATGTGCAGAAGTTGAGCCCTTAAGAAAGTGGTGTCTGCTGTGAAGCGTGTGCTGTACTGGTCTGTTGTGGTGAAGAGAGAGCTGAGGCAAAAAGCAAAGCTCTCGATTTACGATCTACGTTCCTACCCTCATCTATGGTCATGAGCTTTGGGTCATGACCAAAAGAATGAGATCCCCCTGCCTTTGGCAGGAAGTCCTCCTGCGTACTGGAAGTTTGGTCTTTTTCCCCTGGAAGGATTGTTTTCTGAGTTCACACTGAGCAGGGGAGAAACCTCCACATGTGCCGTTGGACTGTTTACTGAGTTCACACTGAGAAGGGGAGAAACCTCCACACGTGCCGTTCAAGTCCCTCTAGGGAGTCCAAGTGACAGTCCGCTCCAGTGCTCCTCCGGGTCCAGAGAATGTCTACCTGTCCACTCTTCAACATGTCCCCTCTTCTCTGGATCAACCTACACAGACTAGATGCAAAGTGAGAGAAGAATGTGAGTCCCTCACTAGGATTTTCCTTACGTCATTCAAGATTCCCACGGTCGCTGAACTAACCATTTTTAAATCCCCTCTAGACTTCCTAGTTCCTGTTTACCAGCTCCCTGAGTTCCAGACCATACCCTCCTTCTACCCTTACCTCAATAAACCTGTTAAACCTTTGCATTGCTCTCTGAGTGGTTCTCTGCATTTTGGGTCAGACCTCTAAAACAAATCATGAAAGAACACTCTGGCCAAACCGTGACCCAGCAGAGACCATTCAGAGAGCCATCAACCAACAACAAACAGACCTAACCAGACATGATAACTCCTTGGTTGAATTAGAAAACCAGCAAACTGAGTTAAACTAGTGTGTGACTGATTTAACCTCGGGCCCAGCCGGTGAGCTAGCCCCGCCTCGAGCTAACCTAGCAGTTTTTCCTCCCATTTTTTCTGAGTGTCAGCTGTCCAGTCCACCCTGGTTCGACGGGAACCCCAGGAAGTGCCAGGGTTTCCTCAAGCAATGTTTCACCCGGTTCAACCACACTCCAAGTATGTTTTATTTGGATTCAACTAAGATCTCCTTTATTATTGCTCATCTCACAGACCGAGCTCTGGAATGGGTAGGGGAGAGATAGTTTTCTTTGTCTTCTGACTATGGCTGCACTTTTGAGGAGTTTCTTTTTGATTTTAAGCAGACTTTTAACCAGGATCCAGATAAGTCACTGAGCTCCCATGATTTGCTGAAACTAAGCCAGGGACAGAGGTCTGTTTCTGATTTTGCTAATGATTTCTGAATCCTGGCTGCTGCTTCTGTCAGGAATAACACTGCTTTCAAGTCTGTCTGTTTCAACACTCTCTACGATCCCATAAAGCAGCAGTCCCCAACCACCTGGTCTCCCTGTTTGGTCTTCAGCATTTGGGATGAACTTTAGTAAAATCATGACAACCATATCCTACAACAGCATATGGTGAGATCACACAAGGACTTATTTATTTCAGAGACACGTTTCTTTTTCATAGGGGCTCTTGTACATTTTTTTAGACTGTATGGGGAATGTATGATCAGATTGATCATACATATACGTCATGTTCATACGCCAACTAATGAACAGATTGGTCATACGTACCTCATAATGTGTGACCAGCTGTTTTAGGATGTGCATATGTTTGTGTTATTTGATTATCAATGTATTAATTACTTTAACCAGACTTTATAGTAATTCATTTTTTTTTAGATAATGATGGGTAAGTAATAACTTGACTGTTGGTCAATTGATTATAGAGTGACGGTGAGAGCCAAAAAATTGGAATCTAACTACTAATTCTCCTTGCTGAGGCAAAATTACCAATTGATAGTCAAATAGGATAGATTCTTAAGTTTTTTACTGTCCCACATTGGGGGAAGGTGAACTGTGTTCTGCTACTGGCGAAGGTTTTACACCAGCATGGCCCTGGTTCTTCTGCTTACCTTAGTCACTCTGAAAACTTAGAATCAGTCCAGATTTTGAATAATCTTAACCTTAATATCACTTAGGGAGCTGATGAAAGCAGTCATATTGCAGCTCAGCTCTGTGGGGGTTACTGTAGCACTCCAAAGGGGAAAAGCAAGGTAGCGGCTCAGTGGTGCAAAGCAATGCAAAAAGCAGCAGGTGAAAATGAAGTCATTGTTCAAACAGGCAGGACCTGAGCATCATCTCATGGGGTTCCTCATCAGTTTAATTCTATCTTCCATTACAGAGTAAATACTAAGAGGCTCTTTGCAGCTGCTTCAAATGTTTTCATCCCATTAGTAGCGGTTATCAGTCCCATAGAATGGCTTCAGATTGTGCCTCCTATCTACCGTTAGGCGTAGTAGTAAACTCTCTTCGTGAATCAGTTTCCCTGATTTCAAGTTTAGAAAAGTTAGAGTTTTCAGTAAATCTGCTTTGTGAAACAGTCCCCTGTGATCAGTCTGGCCAGTCATAACATTGTAATTTATTGTTGTTTTTATCAAACAAGGTTTGGTGATATTTAGAAATATTGAATATTGCCAAATTTCCCATGTAATAATGCTATACATCCCTCAGGATAAAGTGATACAGCCATGTGTGCATGGTAAAGATTTCTTCTGGGTAACATTAATTACACATATTTGTGTTTTGCAGAGGAAGAGAAAACATTTTCTATTTTTCTGGAGGCAAATCACTGCAGTCTCTCCATGGTTTCTAAATTAACTCAGGTTTAGCTTTGAACCTTCATCACAATTGATGCCTGTGATGGTGCCTTCACATCAAATGCAATCTAGCATTTGGACCAAGAAATTTAGATGTTATTTTTATATAAAGACACAATGGTGCAACGGACCAGCTTCAAGCCTGGAGACAGGCATGAATAATCTGATTAAATAGAGCCATAACACGTGCAGCAACAGTTGCTGGAAAATATGAGTTGAAAATATGAGCAAAATTTCGACAACCTATCAGTAACTGCATGTTGTATTACAGTATGATGCCACTGTTCAGATTTCTGTGATAGACAGTGACTCGCCCACTAATATCCAGGTCAACCAATTTGAAACCAGCAAGCAGCAGAAAGAAGCTCCTCCTATTTGATGACACTGTGAAGCAAAAGGACTGCAGTCTGTTGCCTCCCATGCAAATTGGTGCTGATATGTCTGGTGAGTGACAGCACCCAAATGGGTGACTTTGTTGCTAGAATTTTGTGTTATGTGAATTTGCCATTAGAGTATGAAGTTGATGCTGGTAACTTCTTTTTTTTCTTTTACATACATATGCAACAGATTAAAAAATTAAATGTATTTATCATATGTAACTATATCAATTTATTTATCCTAAACCTAGTGTATCTTGTTCCTTTCTTCCACACTGAATTTGTTGTTGTTTCTTATTATAATAGGATTTGAAAATATTAGCACAACACAGAAAGTCAGCAGCTAGAGTTTTAATAATGTGGAGGAAATAGAATAACCTTTTCTACTTATTTGCTCTTAATTAAATACAGTTGGGGAGTGTTGGCCTAGTGCTTAGAGCAGTGTGCTTATGCTCTAAGAAGGTTGCAAGTACCTAGTTTGATCCCTACAGACCCTTAACCACACACTTCTCCCTGGGCACTGCACAGTGACAGCCCACCACTCCCCAAGGAGATGAGTTAAATGCAGAGAGATAATTTCTCCATTGTGAGATCAATAAAGTTCAATTTCCTTTCTGTTTAACATCTTTGAGCCCAGTGATGGTGATGAAGAATGATTAATACTTAGCAAATGTTTGTTTACCTGTGTCTTATTGAAAAAGTAAATGTATGTGCGATAAAACTAAAGTGGTTTGTTTTGAACTTATTAAACTACACTGTGTGGAAATTGTTGAAATTGCCTTCTTTAGTTTGTCAACTTAAGACTACTACAAGTGTAACAAATAAAGTAAGTTAGGTAAAACCAAATTTGGTGAGTGTCTAACTAAACCCAGTTAAGTTAGTGAGCGCTTTTTAATTGATTTTACCAAGTACAGTTAAGTTCATTGGATATAGGTAGTTGGTAAAATGAAATATATTTATGTGCACATTAACCAACACAGTAAAATAATTCCTTAGTCAGTTTAATTGGGAGAGCTCAGAGTTATTAATAGAAGCTGATCAGATAAGTTAGAAATACCTGGTTATGTTGGTTAAACACAGGTAAATTTTCTGTCTCTAAATAATCATTAAAATCATAAAGAAGAAAACTCTATTGAGTGGAAATTGTCGTTGACATTTTCGAACAGGCAAAAGCAGTCAAGCTGCCAGGAGTGAATTCCACTTGTGATAGCTCTGCTCGGGTGTGTATGGTAACAAGTCAGCAAAAGGGACATTCCAATGCTTAACCTATGATGACGTGAGTGATTCTACCATCACCTTATATTGCTTAGGGAGAATGTAAGAAGAACCTCCTGTTTGGGTGTGGCATTTTCTGATAAATTGGTAAGCATTTACTGGATTTTGGCCATAAATCTGGTCCCACAGCTATAGTCAAAAAGGTATGCTGGACACAAAAATTGTGAATACCGTATGTTCTTGTGATGGATTGAAATGTGGTCATTATAAGTCAGATGTATTTACTGTTTCTGGTTATATTTGCACACTTTATGTTTTACAAATGTGAAAGTTATTTTTCCATCCATCCATCCATTTTCTTACACGCTTGTCCCGAGTGGGGTTTATATCATATATACAATATTCTTACCAGCAGTTTGGTTTAAGTACAGTCATGTTCTATTTGGTTCAGCACATGTAGTGCCATATCTGTCCAGTAGGGGGAGCCTAGCGTCAGTATGCCATACTAAAGAGCACTGGAACTTCCTCCTAAACTAATACATGCTAGAGCAGAAGAAACAACGTGTCTGTGGCTCATTTACTCACTTATCCCCCTTTTCAGGGCTTTTACATTCTCTGCAATTTCAGCTTACATAAATTTGTTTACAAATAACTTTGTTAAATATGACTGGAATAAATTCATATAATACTTTTAAATGTTTCCTTCTTTATATACACTATCTGAGAAACATTTTATAACATGAAATAAAAGATGAAATAAAATTAACTCTTCAGTCAAATCAGACACGGAGGGGAAGGTTTATCCATATAGCAAATTTAAAGAAGCAGAAGACTCAAATTACTTTGTGATAAACACATGAAAAACAAACATTAACAGGTAAATTGCAGTCGCATAATAACTGAAAGTAAAGAAAATTTTACAAACCAAAATCAAAGATATTTCAGCTAATAGTTTTAATTAAAAAAAAATTAATCATGAATGTTTCATGATTAAGGGGTGTAATCTTTAGTCAATATGTTTTAAACTGGAATGAATATTTTGGCCAGTGTTCACAGTGACTTATATTTTGGCATTAAAAAATCAAATGCTGTACAGTATTAGACTAAAAGTAGGCAGCTGTACTTGAAACTTTCTAACCATTTAAGAAAGACAACAGCTTTCAACTGAAGTTGGTTGGAGAATAACCTAAATGGTCTTTGTTCTCCGATTTTTCACGATAAAGTAGTCAACATTTATAGCTTTGATTACTAGGCTTGTGTTTTCAAAAGGTAAAATCAAATAAAATAAAAGTAAAAAGAATAAAATATTTTTTTATTTACCTTTGCATTTGTTTTCTTTGCTGTCCTCACCTTGTCATTTCCACCGAAATGTTTAAACTGATGTACCGGTATATCTGCATCTCATGTCTTCCCCTCCTTAAAGGGTGAGGCTACATTTACATTTTTTCTAAGTATTGCATAGAGCTGTGTAAATAGTGACTGATGCAATATTTTTATACATATATACTTCTATATTTATACTTCTCTTCTTACAAGATGCGGGTGCATTGCAATAAAATTGAAATCTAAATAAGTATTTCTTTTATTGAGGAGATATAACAGAGACCTTGCCAAAGCAAAGACAATTTTACATTTAAAATTAGAGAATGCAGTTATCTTATTTTAAGTGCATGTTATCATATTATTTGGCAAATCCTCATATTGACCCACTGATATTAAGGGTAAATACACTTAATTTAAGAATTTGCCAGAAATTATTTTTAGATTGTTTTTGCAGTGTGATAGTGCTGCTCTGACAGTACTTGTTGAGACTTCTTAGGAGTGATTATTTTACCTTACAAACTTAAGCCATCATGAATGACTGTCTTGAAGCAAGAATGGTTTTAATAAGTAATGTGAGAGCTAAAATAGAATAATAATGTCTTTACATATAGCCATTATGTATTTAATAACTAGTACTAATTCAACAGATTATTAAAAAAAAACTTTATTGATTTCATTAAGGCAGAATACAATTTTCATTTCTACTAATACAAATACTGCCCCTTTTTAGTGTATTTAACATTTGTCTTTTCTCATTCTACAGTGCTGTGTTCACAATCAATTCTGTTAGAGACCTGTGGTCTGACATGTTTAGAGTTGAGCTGAAAATGTTAAGTTTCTTTAGCAGTTAAGCTTCTACAGCAGGATCTTTTTTTTATTCACGGCCATTTTCCTCCACCCTCAACATGCAGGCTGACCTAAATTACAAACATTGCAGCCTCTTAGCAATACCTGGATGGGTCGGAATTTTAACTTCTTCTGTCAAAGAATAATAAGAAATAACTGTCATTACAGCACTAACAAACCCTGAGGACAGCCAGCATAAAGAGCAGGCTGTCAACATTCCAAAGTGAGTTTTGCCTGTGGCTTGAGGCATGTTTCTCTATTGAGACTGTTTATTGCATATGAACATTCTGTCAGGATTTGGTTGTGGTTTGAGGACCCAGATGCAGAGGCAGGGAGGCAGAGGTGAGTTTCTTGTAGATTTAATGAAAGGTAGACAACTGAGGCAGGAATACAAATAAAAATATACAAAAATCCAAAAAATCAAACATGAAAAAAGTAAAACAAACCAGAAACCATGGAGACTTCAGGGGAAAAACATTATGACGAGGAAGACACAGTAAGTTGGATAAGGTTAGATGAGGAACCAGCATTGAGGAACTGCACAAGGAGAGTATTTATGGCTAACTGAACAAAGAGATGACTAACGAGCAGATTTGGTGCAGGTGTGAGGAGAGCAGTCTAGGAGCTAGGGAAAAAGGAGACCAACACAAGAGGGCAACAGAGGGCAACAAATAAAAACCTAAGAACTGAAATATAACCAGAAAACACAACAAAATAAGAACTAAACCAATAAAACTAGAAAACATGGAGCACGGTTAAACTGAATACTCAAAAGAAAACAGAACAGAACCAAGATTGTGGCATATTGCTGTATTTCCTTGTCTCTCCCTGTAGCACAGCAAGAATCCTGTTCTATTTAAAAGCCACTTAATAAACACAAATATGTTGGAATGTTGGGTTGGGCGTACCTTCCCAATACTGCAAGGGTACATTAAAAGGTACAGTGTGTAATATTTCCAGGTATATACTGACATAAATGTAATATATTATCGATATGTATGTTATTTATTGTTACCTATGAACTGAAAGTCTTAATCTTTATGTTTCCCTTAGAAACTATTATTTATAAATACACAGGAGTGGGTTTACATCTGAGGAGGTGGACAGTAGAATAAAAAGAACATAACACTGTATTGGAAGAATGAAAAAACTTTGACAAACTCCAGGACAGAAAACAGATATATAAATTGTGTGATGACTACACACATACACAAAAAAAACAATGTGCATGCAATCTTATCATTCTCAACTCTTTATGGAGAAAAAAAAAGAAAAACTGCAATAAACTTATTAGTAGTTCTCCTTATGTTTTTACGTAGGCCTGCGTTTTTGCCTCTTCGACCGCACGAGCCCTAGAAAGCTTGGCCTGCAGGTACCCCTAAGCTGACTCCGGAGTCCCACTAGATAATGAGGCCAGGTAGGCCTCCTTCTTCAGTTTGATGGAGAGTCTGGGAGGAGTTCGGCGAGGCCATGGTGGAGGACTATCTGTCGGCCTCTAGAGTGTTCTGGCAAATCATCTGCCAAGTACTCCACCATGCAGTGGTGGAAGGAGTCTACTCCAAAGGTCTACTTCAGGGTGCTGCAGAGGAGGGTCCAGCCGATTGTCGAAATTCGGATCCAGGAGAAACAATGCTGTTTTTGTCCTGGACCAACTCTATCCCTTCATCGGGTTTTCAAGGGTTTGTGGGAGTTTGCCAAACAGTCCACATGTATTTTGTGGACCTGGAGAAGGCTTTCAACCATATCCCTCGTGGAGTCCTGTGTGGCTGCTCCGGGAGTATGGGGTCCGGGGCCCTCTTTTACAGGGTGTTCGCTCTCTGTATGGAGCTTGGTTCGCATTGCCGGCAGTAAGTCAGACCTGTTCCTGGTGCATGTTGTTCTCCACCAGGGCTGTCCTTTGTCATCGGTTCTGTTAATTACATTTATTGAGTGAATTTCTAGGGGCAGCCAGGAATCAGAGGGTGTCCGGTGTGGAACCTCAGAATATCATCACTGCTGTTTGCAGATGATGTTGTCCTGCTGGCTTCATCAAACCAAGACCTCCAACATGCACTGGGGCGGTTTGCAGCTAATTGTGGGGCAGCCGGTATGAGGATCAGCACCTCCATATCCGAGGCCATGGTTCTCCACCGGAAAAAGGTGGACTCCCTTCTTCAGGTCGGTGGAGAGTCCTTGTCTCAAGTGGATTAGTTCAAGTATCTTGGGGTATTGTTCACGAGTGAGGGACGGATGGAGCATTAGATTGATAGATGGATCGGTGTGGAGTCGGCAGTGATATGGTCACTGTATCGGACTGTCGTGGTGAAGATGGAGCTGCGTCTGGGGGCAAAGTTCTCAATTTATCGATTGATTCCCTCACCTATGATCATGAGATCTGGGTAATGACCAAAAGTGCATGAGTTTCTTCTCAGCTGGGTGCACCTTTCGAGATCAGGGGAGGAGCTCTGTTACTCCGGAGAAGCTCAGAGTAGAGTCGTTGCTCCTCCACGTCAAAGGAGCCAGCTGAGGTGGCTCGGTCAGCTGTTTCAGATGCCTTCTGGTCACCTAACCCGGGAGGTGTTGCATGCATATCTCATTGGGAGGAGGCCTTATGGAAGGCCTGGGACACGCTGGTGGGACTTTGTCTCTGAGCTGGCCTGGTGTCAACTTGGGTTCCCCCCAGAGCAGCTGGAGGAAGTTTGTGTCGATCGGGAAGTCTGGGCATCTTTGCTTAGACTGCTGCCTCTGCGACCTGGCCCCGGATAAGCTGAAGAAAATGGATGGATGGATCAATGGATATGAAAATTCTTTAGGGGGCTTCAACTTTTTCCAGATCAAGGAACCCCTAATTATATATATTGTATGAAACAGTGTTACATCAAACTGGTCCTATAGTCACTCTATTACAAATTGTGTCATGTAATGAAAGTAATTTCGCCCTGGGATTATTAAAGTATTTCTGATTCGGATTCCTCATTGATGGTACAGTTGTCTGCCTCCATTTATCTGTTTACTACAGTGTGTTTAATTCATGTTAATCTGTATTAAAGGCATTTTAATTAGTGGATAAAAGTGGCAGGGGGAATTATAAAAAAGTCTAATCAAACAAAACTTTCCCAACCCCCATGCAGTACCTCTGTGGACCCCCTAGGGGTTGTGGGCCCCCTGTTGAAGACTACACTCTAGGGTATCTGTTCTAGTTTAAGATGCTACGCAGACTTACTGGTGGTTTATTTAATTAATTTATTTCTAACAACTTTTTTATTATCTGTCCAACTCAAATGTGGGAAATTGTTTTAATTTGTGTGCGGCAGAGAGAGACGTGAAATTTTTTTTACACAGATCTGCTCATCCTGCCTAGTCGGAGCCTCTCTAAAAGCTGTATGACGTGAAAGTTATTCGTATCAGAGTTAAAAAAGGGGTACGCAACCGGTTTGAGCCTTTATTGTGAAGGGGAAAAGAAATAGGATGACTTCAACAAGTAATTGTTTATTCTCACCACCATGTTTTTTGGGGATTGGGTGTTTGGCCAATACATTGTTTTCTGGGAAAAAGTCACAATTTAGTCTTATCTGATTAGAGAACCTCCCTCTCCAAAGTCAGGAAATCACCTGCATACATATTTTTACATTTAGAAACGAGCAATTCTTTTTTATTGGAAATTCTTTCGTTAAGGCCCAACCTTTTGAATGTAGGCCAACTCTTTCATACTTATCTTTGGTCTTTCTGCTGCCTCTCCCATTATTTTGTTACCTGACAAACAGGAGTGAGAGTATAGTTTTACGTTTTTGCAGATGCTCTAAGGCTGTGATTTTCAACCTTTTTGAGCTACGGGGTTGCATCTACAAAATCCTGGGACACACCACCATCCAAAATGACACAAAATTACATCCTAATACAGTACATATTATCGATACATTTAATAATATATTTTCTAAATGTATTTACAGTATACTCACTTAGTGTGAAACCTGGGCCTATTTTGATGACACCAAAGGGATATCCTGGGAGGAATGGTAGAAAGACACAAACAAAGCTCTTCCTCAATAGTTCTCTCTTTGTTTTTAGTTTGTAATTGTCAAGCTTGAGAAGCTCATTTCACATAGATATATAGTTGAAAACAGGAGGAATGTCAAAATAGCTTTGTTGGCCAGAATTAGGAACTTAAACAATTCAACAGATAACCAAAAACAGTTCACTAAAGTCGTATGAAAATCAAATTTAAAATGTTAAATCATTCTGGCTTAAACATGTATATAAATGTACTTTCTATCAGATGATATTGTTCCAAAATTTAAAACATTTCTATAAAAAAAAAAAAATCCTGTCTTGATATCTGTGTGTTTTTTTCGTTATGTTATGCAGGTCAGTTAAATATACGTCAGCCTGTACACCTATTATATCATATATATATATAAGCAGTCATCTGTCGATCAAATTTTTTCCGTCAAAGCATCTTGAAAAAAGAAATAAGAATCATTTACTTTATCATTGACTTACGTCTCACTGTTCATGGGGATGGACGTCTGTGTCTTTGGCAGGCATAGAGCTAACAGAACTGGCAGCGCTGCGAGGCAAGGGCTCAAAAATGTACGACTGCTAGCCTTCTACACCAAACAAAGCTTCTGCCACCCTGGCGTCCTCTTCCACAACATCTACATCCCCACTTTCTTCCGCTAAATAAGAAATGTATGATGGAGGAAACTCATCCCCAAACTCCAACACAAAACTCTTCTCCTCTTGCATGCTTCTGCTGTCCATAGCGTTCCTTGACAGTGTCTTTTCTAAGTCACCAATTTAGTGCTACTTGGTCCCAATGTAATTTCCCATTGGGAACCTACTAGCACTACAGTATGTTGCTAAATGGTTAGCACGATGCTGCCGATAAACCGGCCACAATCAAACTTGGTTGCGAACCTTCTGCCACAACAATACCGCCTTCTCGATAAACAACCAATCACATTCACTTTAAACCACAATCTTGGTTTAGTTCAGTGAGTTCCTCTTGCTCTTTTAAAGTCATGTCCTTTCCAGTAACGGATGCTAAGCTGTATGGGTCCCTGGTCTAGTCAACACATTCTGTGAAAGCTGAAGAGAAATAAAATAAAAACTTCTCCTCAAGAGTTGTCAAATTTGTGCCAATCACCTTGCACATTGCAGCAGTGTTGCCAGCCTGAAATTTCTCAGTGAGCGGGAACATGTCAAGGTTGCCATGCAGCACATGGAATGGTGTTTTGTTTGGAGATACCGTTTAAACTTGCTTGGCACTATGACGTTTTATCTCACCACACATAAAGCATAGCAGAGTCAATGCTCTGGTATCCCCGGTGAGAGTGCATCCAAATGAAAGACAGCTTTAGCTGTATGGCCTTGTGCTCACCATTTTGTCTTTTTACTTTTGTTGACCACTCATACTAGGACCTTGTGATGGAGAGCAGAGGCTCCATCCCTATTAATTGATATTTATTTATAGAACAGATAGTTTTTGTTTCATTTCTTTATATCAGTTTGTGTTGTGTTAATTGGGGTTTACCTTCCTGGTGTCTCTCCTTAGAAGGGTGGAGCATACCATGTGAGCTAAGAAGGATAATACTCTAAAGTTAGGTTATATTAAGTTTGATTTAATTTCTTGATTGACTTTAGGATTAGTTGTTTTTAAGTTGCATGCATGTAAATATTTATTTGTACCCTTTATTTTGTGTTGGGTTTGTAAATGATTTATTGTTGTTTTGTCACCCCTTTACCTGGTGTGGAGTGGAGTGGCCAAAAGCTAAAGCCAGCTGCTGTGCTTGGCAGTAAAAAAAATGGGTGTCGGTGTATTGGTGAACTGCAGCACCAATAAAACATATTCCACCAAGTCTTGTTGCATTGCCTCAACTCCTTCTAATGCAGTGCCGCCCTTGGAGAGTGACAGACCTTCATCTGGGTCAGAATTTTGTCCAGGGGCCTGTTCGACATTAGCATTTTTCCTTCTCAAAAACTTTCCATCATTGTCACTTGCTCATCCTGCTGTGATCCCAAACTGTTACTGTCAATCTGTTGTCTTTACAGGCATGTATCCCCCTCTGCTGCCACCTACTGAAATAGAAAAATATCACATTATCTGGCACACTTAATTACAGGACAGACACCCAACAATGGTTAATTAGGTGATATTAGATAATCTTCCATGGCACACTTGAGGATCTCTCACGGCACATTAGTTTAAAGGAATAGTACACCCAAAACATGATTAGCCTTCATTTTCTACTCACCCCCATGCTGAACAACACTCTGGAGTACGTTTTTGATATCTCAAATGCATCTGGAGATCTGGGAGGCTTCTTGCTGTCTGCTGACATTCAAATAATGGAGGTCTATGGTGA
>NW_015150481.1:698125-717647 GCF_000732505.1 Cyprinodon variegatus
TATATATATATATATATTTATATATATATATATATATATACATATATATGAAAACATTAATACATATGGGGGGTGAATAGTTTCGTGGTTTTCATGGCTTGTATTTAAGGGTCTGCAGAGCTACGAATAATTGCTCATCCTCACCATCCTAGGTTCATGGTGCCTAAAAGTAGATGTTACCACTTTTCAGGTATATGGTATAAACTGTGGGCACCAGAATAATAAAAGCAAACATATTTTGCCAGCAGGTTAAGTTAATTTACGAGGTAATAAACAGTTTCAGTAGAGTGATCATAGTGCTCTGCATCAGCACCACTGTCTGTCTCCCTGTCAGGTTGCACATCAACTTCGCAGATGATGTGGTGAGATAAGGAGCAAAAATTTTATTTATCCAACTCCAGCATCTGCTGCTTGTGAAATTTTGAACATTCAAGCGAAGTTTCCAGGTGAAAATTAGGGTGTGCCACCATCAGTGTGTAAGTGTGTCTGTGAATGACTAGTATAAAGCGCTTTGGTCAAGTCACCTGACTTGAAAAAGTGCTATATAAGTACATGCCATTTACCATTCTATTGGATCTATTCTGAACCAAAGTGCAGCATGAATGGTTCTGAATAACAGCTTCATAGAAGACAGCAACCCCTGCTCTTCCTGATCCGCTATACTGGCACAGAATCTTTTAGTGGTACGCAGTACTGAACCGTACCTGCTTACTTTCAACCCTGCTGGCAACCCAGATTACTAATGTGTAGCAGTCTCGGATTTGCATGTTATCTATCCTGGACTGTTACCATTTAATTTATTTGGGGAAACAAGGGACATATAAGCAGAACTTTTCAAGCTGATTAGGTGAATTGACACTTATCAAACTACCAAAGGTTGATATTAATAAATCATGGTATCAGATTATTATCTGTCTTCTGCTTGTAAGCTTAAACTAGTCAATGCATTTCTTGCTGGCATTTTTTAAAATATAAAATCAAACAGATGTGAGCAGATGAACAGATGTAGCAGCAGCAACTGTCATGATCTTAGCGCTGATGATTGGCTGGATTACTCGTTTTATTCACCTGCCTAACTCCGCCTGTTTTCTCATTACCGTTCATATGATTAATCCTGCTTACTCGTCATTTTAACAAGCCTTTAATCAGTCATTAGTGCCAGATTATTTGAGCCTTTGGTGAGAGTTCTCCAGCATACACTCCTGATCAAAATCTTTAGACCAGTCAAAAAATTGCAAGAATTTGTAGTTTGCACTATTCAATCTAAAGAAGGTTCTAAGTAGAGCTTCACAATGTTAAAAGAAGAAATCAGCGTAAGAGACAAAAACTTTTGAGCGAGTAATTAATTGAAAACTGCATTTACACTCAAACATGATTTTTTTCAGCTGATCAAAAGTTTAAGACCATGGCTCAAAAAAACCCAAAAACCCTCAAAAACAGAAATCAAAGTGTCAAAAAAAGGAATCAGTAGATCCACCATTCTTGTTGATGACTTCAAACAATCATTTAGGCATGCTTGATGCCAGTGTTTCCAGGAGGGTAGTGGGAATGTTGCTCCAAGTGTTAAAGATGGCTTCATGAAGGGCATCCACTGTCTGGAACTGATGTCCATTTTTGTAAACTTCCCTTGCCATCCATCCCCAAATGTTCTCATTTGGGTTTAGATCCAGGGAACATGCAGGATGGTCCAAAAGAGTGATCTCTTGGAAGAACTCCTTTGTCAGGCGGGCATTGTGAACTGCAGCATTGTCCTGTTGAAAAAACAATCATTGCCACACAGATGAGGGCCCTCAGTCATGAGGGATGCCCGCTGCAACATCTCCACATAGCCAGCTGCTGTTTGATTCCCCTGCACAACCTGAATCTCCATTGTTCCATTGAAGGAAAACGCACCCCAAATCATTATGCCGCCCCCACCACTGTGCCGTGTAGAAAACATCTCAGATGGGATTTCCTTGTCATGCCAGTAATGTTGGAAGCCATCAGAACCACCAAGGTAAATTTTTTTCTCATCAGAGAGGACAAGTTTCTTCCACCTTTCAATGTCCCATGTTTGGTGCACCCTTGCAAAGTCCAAACGGGCAATTTTGTGGCGTTGAGGAAGTCTTGGCCTTTGAAGACGTTTTTTGTTTCTGAAACCCTTCCTACGCAAATGGCGTCTGATGGTTATTGGTCTGCAGTCAGCACCAGTAATGGCCTTAATTTGGGTAGAGGATCGTCCTGTGTCTTGACCGAAAGCCATTCGGATCCTGCGGCTCAGAGCTGGTGAAATTTTTTTAGGTCTACCACTTGACTTTTTTGTTCCATAACCCTCAGGATCATTTAAAAAATGCAAAATAACTGTCTTACTGCGTCCAACCTCAGCAGCGATCGCACGTTGTTAGAGGCATTGCTTATGCAGCTCAACAATCCTACCACGTTCAAAGACAGTGAGCTTTTTTGCTTTTGCCATCACGAGGTCTTGACAGTGTAAAGACTTGACAGAAAATTACATGGAATCCAGATCTTTGCACAGCTTTTGGTTTTAAAGACTATGGTCTTAAACTTTTGATCAGCTGAAAAAATAATGTTTGAGTGTAAATGCAGTTTTCAGAAAATTCCCTGCTCAAAAGTTCTTGTCTCTTGCACTGATTTTTCCCTTTAACATTGTGAAGCTCTACTTTGAACCTTCTTAAGATCCAATAGTGCAAAATGCAAATTCTTGCAATTGTTTGACTGGTCTTAAGATTTTGCTCAGGAGTGTACCTGAGTGTTTATGATTGCCTGATCCTGATTCGTTCTGCCTCTGAACCTCTGAGCCAGCCTGTTACCATTCTGATCTGTTTGCCTGCCCTGTTCTCAGACTTTTGCTTGATTCAAGCTGTGTAATGAACCTGGAACAGTTCCTGACACCATTCTGAATTTCCCAACAGCACCTCTTTGTACCTCTAATCTTGACTCCCAAGCAGGTCCTCCACACTGGCTTTGGCTTCTCCCTCTGTTCCCTGTTCTCCGACCTCTAGGTATTTGGTGTCTGGGACCCACTGACGTCGGGGACGGAGAATCTTGTTGGCAGCCATCTGGCTTGAACAAACCTGATCCTCTCGGCACGGACTGAAATTTAACACCAGGTTAGTGACTTGTATGTTCATTATAATCCTCCACCAGATAAACGTTGTCAGTAAACTGTGCCCCCCCCCCCCTGCAGAGATTCCTGCCTTAAATGCTGACGCTGTTCTCTGCAGTTCCATCTTAAATAAACATATTGTTAAACCTAACTGTCTTAGAATACTGGGTCCTTTTGTTCAGAGCTTGACAGAATAATCTGGCCAGACATGGATAGGCAGACAGACTGTGTAATTCTGATGTTAAAAAATGTATTTTTTAGCTCCAGTTGGGCATGCAGGAGATTCTTGCTTACCTGCGGAGCCAGGCTACTTCAGTTTTTACAACAGCATCACCTGTTGTCAGACCGGTTTGGCAGGAGCTGTGTCTTTCACCCCCTGATCTGTTTATGGATGGTCTTGGTCAATGTTGGGTTTTTCGGACACTGTGGTGAAGTATATTGTTATCCTTTGAGAGTACCAGGAATGAGAACAACCTCATGGATGTTTTTATATTTGGCTTTAATGAAAGTATTAAGGATAACCTTTCAACAAACGACTACCCTTGGACCCTAAAGCATCTGGAGGACTTTGCCACCCTGATAGATCTGCGTCTCAAGGAATGTTGCAAAGAGCAGAGAGCTCTGAAGTCGGCAAGTCCTCGACCAGCTCATCACCCCGCTCCTTTTACACCTGTGGCGGTTCTTGTTCCGGCCCAAACACCAGATCCCCAACTGATGCAGCGGGGATGCACAGGCTTGTCCAAATAAGAGAAGAAAACTTTGTTGGCTGAACCTGTGTTTCTACTGTGGCAGAGAGGGACACAGAGTGAGGTCTTGTCCGATAAAAGGGACAGGCTGAGTATAGGAGGAGACAACACTACTGAGCCATACCAGACTCTGCTTCCACAGATTTCCTGCTTCCACGGTCTCTGTTGGTTAATTCAAGGAGTCACAACCCTTCTGCATCCATGGACTCACAGCGTTCCCCCTCCAGAATCAGAATCTGAATAATTAGTTTCATTTGGGGGGGGGGTAAGGAACACATATTTCCCTTCCTGTGACCTCTATCAATTTCCTGTCAGCCAGCTTTTCTAAAACCAGAGCCCCTTAGTGTGAAGATCTCGGCACTGGTGCTGGCTTAATGCCCAACTCGGCACACCTGCTCACTCCACCCAGGCTGCTAAAAAAAAAAAAAAAACACACACGAAGCAAATATCCAAAATAAACTGAACATTTTGTCGTACAACACATTTTTTATTGCTGAGTTATGCAAGTCCTTTCCAAGCAAGCACATGCATAATTGTACAACTTTTTTTTTTTGTTAAAAAAAATCCCAATGTGGCATACTGTGTGTATTGCCATTCACTGTAATCCAGATTTTAAAAGATCTCCTCAGCTGCATTATGTCTTGATATGCAAATTTCAAAACTAGAAGCTTGCATTCCTCATTATCCTTTGAGGAAACAATGTTCAGTCAAAATACAACAGTTTAGAGGCTGGCAGGTTTTAAGTTCATGTAAAATATGACATCTGAAAATGTCTACCACAGATGAAATAATAATGGGCATCTAAGCTTATATGTTTTTAGTTTTTTGGGGAACTAGTAGAAAATATCAGACAGTTAGCCGACAGGAAAAACGAGTTGAAAGAAAATGGAACATAAAACAAAGGTAAACACACATTGAATGGCCATGTCGAGGACTGTGGATTTCTGGACATCACTTGCTCTAACCATTTTATCTACGTTTAAAGAGACTTGATAAGAAAGGATAAGAAAAGAAGAAGCATGAAAAAAAATGCCAGGCAGAGTGATGTCTTATTTTTCTTATATTTTGATATATATATATATATATATATATATATATATATATATATATATATATATATATATATATATATATATATACCGATGCTGCAATGACATATAACACATTTTATTTTAAGTGGCTAAGTGTGGCATGCATTTATAGTATGATTCTAGGAAAACTAACCCTCACACTGAGCACACCTGTAGCTCAGGTGGTGGAAGCATTATGCTGTGGGGATGCTTTGTTTAGACAGTCGGGCCTTTTCAGTGTTGATGGGAAGACACCAGGAAATTGTCCCTAATCGCTCCAATTTGTTATTATTAGCTGTGCTCTGCTGGACTATATAGTTCAGCGCATTGAAGACCTCCAGCCACAAGATCACCAGCCACAATAACTACCGGCCAGTAGCACTCATGCCCATATTCATGAAGTGCTTGGGGAAACCACCTCACATCTGTCCCCAACTCTTGACCCCCACCAGTTTTGCTACAGAGCCAATCAGTCCATGTAGGACAATCAACACTGCCCCACACAGCATGCTGACTCATGTGGAGCAGTGATGGAGCTGTAGGAGGCTGCTCTTACTGGACTTCAGCTTGGCTTTCAACACTATCATCAGGATCTGGTTGGTGAGCAAAAATCCCAGAGGGTGAAAGTAGGAAAGCATTTGTCCTTTCTATTGAGGGAACAGCATTGACTCTCCACAGGGCTGGGCGCTGAGCCCCCTGCTCCACACGTGGCTGGCTCCAGGTGTGTAGAAGGCTCCAGCTCAGGAGACCCACAGCGCTCTCTGCTGGAGACTGGTGGCAGATCTCCAGATCCCAACACTCATCTTCTGTCCACAAGGTGCATGGACAACAACCTGAGTCTGAACACCTAACTCAAAGGAGCTCAAGGTTGACTTTGGGAGGTGTAAACACAACCCATTACTATCAATAGCCTCAGACTGGAAGTGGTGCTGGACCACAGGTTCCTAAGCATCCACATTTATTTATTTCTTATTTATTTATTTTTATTTTCACAACAAAAACATAAAAACAGAATAATGTTTCACTGAAAAAGAAAATGTGATGGACAACTGCCCTCAACTAAGTAACATTAACCCTCAAGGGGCTTAATGAGTGGCAGTCTCCATAAAAACAAATATATTTCACCATTTCAGACATCTATATGATATTGTGTAAAAAAAACAAACAAAAAAAACAACAATCTTTGTATAAAACAATTTCAAATATCATTTAGTAACTTTTTTGTTAATCAAGTGCCGAGTTTTTCCTAGTATACCGACCACTTTGGCTATTTTTGTACTTATGGCACTAAAGTGAGGTTTCCAGAATAAAGAATCATCTAGAATAACACAGAGGAAACGAGCAAATCTAACATTATTAATAGAAGTATTATAAATTTGAATTTTCATTGGAGATTTAAATGTATCAAACTTATAATCAAAAAAATATATAACTTGTTTTTTTTATTTTAAGTGACAATTTGTTGGACTTGAACCAAGAGGATAACTTGTCAAGTTCTTCATTAACTACCTTTATTAAAATTTCAGGGTTTTTATGGGAATAAAACACACTTGTATCATCTGCAAATAAGATTTTAGAAAGTTTATCTGAAACATTGGGGAGGTCATTAACATATATTAAAAATAACAGGGGACCCAAGATGGAACCTTGTGGTAAACCGCACTGAAGAGGAAGGAGAGGAGATTCTGTCCCATTGTAGTTGGCAGTTTGATACCGGTCTGAAAGGTAACTAGTGAACCAGAGTAGTGACTTATTTTGACTACCATAAGTAAGAATCTGATGTGGACCATTAATACAGCGATCCTGAAGAAGGTGCAACAGAGGCTGTACTTCCTGAGGACTGTCAGGGGGAACAACCTGAGGTCACAGCTGTTGCTGTCCTTCTAATGCTGTTCTGTGGAGTTCTTGCTGAGCTGCGGGATTTCTCTGTGGTTCTCTAGCTGCACAATAGCAGAGAGGAGGCCAGGATCATTGGCAATGCGCCTGACTCGCTGCCGTCTCTCTTCCCTGAAAGAGATTTACTCCACGCACTGCTTAGGTGAGCCCGGAGCACCATCAGGGACTCCTCACACCCCGGTTACCATCCCTTTTCCAACTGCTCCCCTCGGAGCTATTCATGTTTGCAATTAAGAGGTTCATAAGAATTTTTTTTTGTCTTTGCTCTTCAACAGGAAGCCTACCTGTGAAAACTGAATGCCTGGACCTTCTTCCCTTGGAAGGAATTACTGAGAATACACTGAGCAGGGGAAAACCTCCACATGATCCGTTCAAGTTCCCATCGGAAATCCAAGTGACAGTCCGCACCATTACTCCTCTGGGTCCAAAGAATGTCTACCTGTCCGCTCTCCAACTAGTTCCCCCCCTTCTCTGGATTACCCCCACACAGACTGGATTGAAGGATTAACAAGAGCCGCCTCAAACGTGAGTCCCTCTCCTGCATTATTCAAGCCGCAGTCAAATTTCCTACAGTCCCTGAACTGATCTCTGTGATCTCCCCATCAGACTTTTCAGTTCTGGTTCACCAGTCCACTGAGTTCCAGATCCTACTCCTGTATATGTTACATCAAAAAAACTCGTTAAACTTTTCCCCGTGTTCTCTGAGTGGTTTCTCTGCATGTCGGTCAGATTCCTTAAACCGATCATGACAAGTTCACTCCTGTCCCTAGTTTAAACACTTTTTATACAGAAAAAAGGTGATTTATTTCCATGGTACTTAGGCAGATTTACAAGAACAATGCCAAAATTTGTTTAAAAAATCATAATTATCATAACATTTCCAAACTAATCGGAAATAGCCATGTTTTTATATGCACAAATGCACAATGGTTATTGCACCCTAGACTTACAGAAGAAACAAAAACAAAATTGTAAAAGGTAATTTCTATAAAATGTCATTAATGTTTGTCAGAGATGGCCCTTAGCGGCTGGATTAAGAAGGAGACTTGATGCAGAGTGGGATGCAGATCAACCAGGTATTTATTCACCAACATTAAACATTTTCCTTTTTTATTGTGTCAGTAGGGAATTTTAAATCAGAGACCGGAAAAAATCCCATGCAGAACTTCCCTCCTATTCAATATCTACACTCTCATTTTAGCTAATATCATAGCAAACAACAGATCAGCTATCATAACTATACTGATGACGCACAGCTTTACAGCACATTGTCACCGGGTGACTATGAACCAATCAAAGCGTTGGCTAGACTCAGTCCTTACTCTTCAGAGGCACATTTTATCACCTGAAGAACATTTCCAGGATTAAAATACTAAAGTCCAGGCATCTAGAATAACTCACAATTCATGCACCAACACCAATGTGTTAACTGCGACATCATTAGTTTAAGTTTGTGGTCTAACTGTTTTATGTTTTACTAACTGCTTTAATAGTTTTTATCGTTACTTGCTTTTATTCTGCTTGTATTTTCACTCTATTTTACAGTTTCATTCTTGTAAAGCAATTTCAAATTGTCAATCATGCCAAGTTCACAAACACTTGTTCTCTTGCACTTGCTCTCTTTAAATGGCAGTAGTCATCATGTGTGACCTTGCTCTATAACTGATTTAATGCATTACCCTCATTTGGATAAGAAACTATGCATAAACAGTACAAGAAAATAGAAGAAAAAAAAACACCAGAGTAGATACTCAAGATAACTTCCATAAACAGTTTAACCCCTTGTAAACATTAAAAATACATTCAACTACCTTCAGACTTAACAGTTTTCTTTCCCTGAATAACAGCTCCCACCAATGTAGTTAAATAAATTTCTTTCATTTAGTGCAGTGGATTCATAATTTTAAAATTGTAATTCATCCTGTACTTCGTAGAATTTAATACAATAATTTAAACCAGAACCTCTTCAACTTTATCTTCATGTTCCCCTATTTCCAGATCTATAAAACAGAGCAATAGTTCATTAAGCCTTCATATGCAGATGCAACTGTTTCCTGAATCGGGGGGGCCTGCTGCAGAAACGCGCCCCAGTCTGGACAGCGAAGCGGTAACTGGGTCTGGAAGTGGTTCCAAAACCTGAAGACCAAAGGAGAGAATTGCTTTGTTTAAGAGAATTCTAGAGATCCTTCAAAGTTAGATTTGAAATGTATACACATTATACATTGAGAGTTTTTTTTGGTCATACTTGTGGTGGTAAACATCAGGATCTCTGCTGATGCGGTTCTGAAAGCCAATGTAGAGGTCATCCCAGAGACATCCATGTAGCACCACGTACCTCATCACACCAATTCTGTTTTTAATCTGAAAATAAAACACAGTGAAACTTTTTTTCCCCCCTGGAAGTCACATAAAAAAAACAACTAGCTGACCCACTCAACATGAAACATCTTTGAAACCACTGATCCAGTAAGTTTTCCTGACATCCCTGCTTTTTTGGCAGAACTTTAGAGATGTAGTTATTTATATATTACTTGCACGAAACACAATTCAGAGCAATATCAGTTTGGAGAACCATGGGGGAATTCTATTGTTATAAACATACTGATTGATCTTAGAATCAGGTATTTAGATTTCTGTTCACCCTGAAATTACCACATTAAAAGCCTTGATTTCACTGATTTTAGTGGTAAGAGGGAGCAGAAATCTTTGTTCTTTGAGAAATCTCCCATCGGCTTTTATTCACCTGCACTGGATCTGTATCTTTATGGGTCTGCTTTTGATTAAGTATTCAGGTGTTAAAGTAAGCCTTTGTCATTTGGAGGGTTTCCTGAGGATGTGCTGCATTGACCTGACCAAAACTGTCATGGTTTTGGTTCTGTTTAAGTTTTATCTCTGAGTTTTCATTGGTCTAATTTCCATTTTTGTGTTCTAGCTATTTTTTAATGTATTGTAGTTCTTAGATATTTTTTGTTTGCCCTCTTGTGTCAGGCTCCTTTTCCCAAGCTCCCTTCTTGTTTCTGTTCACACCTGCTACCAAACTGCTAATTACCCTGGTCTTTATTTCTCTCTCCCATTTACTCTCCTCCTGTTCAGTCAGTCTTTGCTGGTTTGTCATCATTTGTTTGCCCCATTTTAGCATTAGAAGGACAGTAGTTCTCAGTTTTTGAGAATCTACTGGATTCATGTTTTGGCTTTTGGCTTCTGTTGAACTTTTTAGTTAATTAAATAATCAAGAAACCACTTCAGCTTTTTGTCTCTGCATTTGGGTCCTGTCAAACCTCCCCAACTGTGACAGTACAAACAGCCAGAAATGGACCCAGTAGACTCTGTCTCAGTTTTGGGCGCTCAGGAGAAATAAATGGAGAAAGAGGAGGAGCACCAGGCTTTATTAAAGGAGGATATCAATCAACTGGATGCACGACGCGGCAGGTTCATGTTATCGTTTTTAAAAACAAATCAACTTCCTTGTGGAGCAGATCCAAATAATTCAGAGCTCCTCTGGTCAGCCTGCTGTTAGCCATATTCCTCCTTGCCTTTTTCCACCACCCAAGACCCCTAGCTTCCTCCCTTTAAGGTTAGACCTCTCGTGTGTCCTCTCTCCAAGCTTAGTTCGTCCTTAGTTCTTCCTCTTCAATATAAGACCTCTTTAGTGTTTCCTCTCCACATGAGGCCACAGAGGCCCCTCAGCCCACTCTGTGCCATCCAGGGGCCTGCTCTGTGCTTTCCAGAGACCCCTGAGCACGCTGAAGAACTGGTCCATGATTTAGAGTTTGGTGATAGTGTGTCCCCAAGGCCCATCATCGGCAACTCCTCACCTCCAAGGCCCTTCAGCAGGCGCTCCTCACCTCCAAGGCCCCTCAACAGGCGCTCCTCATTGCCTCTTCTTGGGTCCCCCAAGTTCGCCTGATCCTGACCTGTTTTTGCCCCTGGATTCCTGAGATTTGGTCTGCTCCTCTTTCTGTATGTTTCTGCCCATCTCCTGTTTCGTACTGCTGTTTGTATTCTGCCTGTTAGCGACCTGGGATCTGTCCCCTGATCCTGGCTTGGATTATCCCCTTGGTACCTGTCATCTATCTTATCTTCTGGTCTGGACCCAGCTTTGTTGCTTGCTCTGGATTCTGCCTGTGGACCCTCTTGTTCTCATCTATTGGCTGCTCTGCTCTGCTCCTGGAACTCTCTGGGCAGCACCCGGAGCATGCTGTGGAGAAATCATGTGACTGGCTCCCACTCCTGAACTTATAACCAGAGTGAACTTATAACCAGAGAAGCCAGCAAACCGGGTCCCAGCTGACGAGTCGCATAATCCAGAGCTTTCAATTAAAGATTTTTGCTATGAACTAACCTGTTCTGTCTGCCTGAATTCTGGGTCCATTTGTCTGAGCCTCGACACTTAATGGGAGAGACAACCAAGGAGGACATTTTTTGAATCAAATCATAAAAAGCCAGACTGCAATTTACCAAACTACATGTTAATAAGCCACAAAGCTTCTGGGAGAATGTCTAAAGGACTGGTGAGGCAAAAATTTTACTTTTGGTAAGACACATCAGCTATATGTTCAAAGACAAACTTTCCCTACTGTTAAACATAAAGGCTGTTTTGTGCACCTTTAAACTCAGCAGGGTTCAATGAAATTGCAAGAATATCAATAGATTCTAAATAGAAATGTGCTGCCCAGTGTCAGAAAAGTTGGTCACAGGTCATGGTTCTTTAAAAGGATAATGACCAAAACAGACACCTAGAAACAGTCAAGAATGGCTAAGAGGAATTCTTAGCTTGGTATTCTAAGAAGCTTGACACCAAAAAACTCATGAGATATTTGATACATTCTTGATAGAATATTGTATTGTGATGTTTTTACAGAATTCCACTTGAAAAGTGAATACAGCCATTCAAAATTTTCTCCACTTTCCTTGTTGGGCCCTGGGCTAATCCTTGGCTGGTCCGGTTTAATTCATTTCTAAACAACAATATTTGTACTAAAATATTCTTTCTGTCATGATTTATGGAGATTAAGATCTAAAGAGAAGCATCATCCACTGGTCAGACCCTGTAATTCAGTAAAAGGGTGGAGTCAGAGGTAAAAAAAAACAATATGCAGGAGAGGGTCACTTAAGTGGCTGGATGTTAGAGGGGTTTTCGCTGGGATTTGGAGGGATGTGGGCTGCCCCTTGGCAGGGCCATTTTGAATGGCTGCTACTTTATTCCTCTTTTTTTACCCAAACTTTTAACTTTGCTCTGAGTTCTGAAACTTGTTCTTACCTCAATGTAGGAGTGCTCTCTGTCAGGCCTTGTGGAAGGAAATGTCAAATCCAGAAAGTCCACCAGGTAGTCATAGCCGTTGTTCAGTGGCTTAAAGCTCTCATCTGTTTCAATCATCTACATGGAAAACAGCAGTGAGAATAATTCAAATACCAGTTATATTTATTCTTAGTTTGAAAATTAAAGGGATCAAAAGTAAGGTTTGAGTAAGAAGAATAAAGAAGTGTAGATTAGAAGACAGCAAAAATGTTTATCCAAGTCTACAGTTGAATACATTTAGACTTACATCTACCAGGGTTCAGCAGAGACTCCTATGCTCCAAGTAAAGTTTGTTTGATAGGTTGTCATATTTTACAGGAAATCTGTTTTTCAACTTATGGAAGTTATGTTTGACCTTCAGCTTTCATCTAAAACTTCACAGCCTCATGAATTGACCATTGTACTGTATGGTTAGGTATTGATAGCTTTTTTTTATCCATCCAGTTTGGCCCAGATCCATTCAGTGGGCAAAGTTCAGGTCAAGAGCCTTCCCCAATTTACTATCATTATATTGTAAGAATAAGCTATGATCAAACCAAAGAGTTTCAGTCTGAATTACTCTCCCATTGTGCCACAGTTTTCTCAAGGAAATATATTACTATGACTTGTGCTGTATGACAGCACTGCAGAACCACACTGGTATCAATGAAGATTTCCTTCAGCGTTAGAAGCAGGTGGGTGTAAGTTGTTAATAGGTACTGGCAAGGAAATACCTTTTGAGGCTTACCTTATAAGAATAATTACAGTTTTTTTATTTTTTGTCAGAGAATATTTCTGTATTTCTAGTAAAGTATTCATTGTGGTGCGATTTCCTTGAAAAACATTGCTGAAGAGGCCTTATGTAGGTGCATCTCTACAAACTAGACCCATACCGTCATTCTCAATTTCGATTAAACCCATTCATGGGTTCCTATCCAGTGGCGAGCATGAATGCATTCAATAAGTTATGTTTATAAAATATATTTATATTTTCATTGAATTATAATTCTTTTTAACTTTCCTTTATTATCCTTTTCTGGGGTCCAATAGTTTTGTGAATTACAAATTTTCCTTTTTATTCACCTTTTTTCCTTTAGTCTAATGTGTTATCTACAGTAATTTATGTAAAGCACTCTGAAATTTCCATGTACTGAACTGTGCTATACAAATTAGTATACAAATATTAATATAAATAAATATTATTAATAATTTAATATTATTATGTTAATTTATTATGTTAATTATTATGTTAATATATTTATTAATATAAATACGATTTTTATACAAATACAAAGCCTTGAACTGAATGGATTAGTTTTAAAGTAATTGGAATAAATAGCATGATATAGTATGTTTACTTTCATTTAATGCTGCATTTCTATTGCACTTTAAAGGACCTGGCAATCTGTTCCATACAGGGAATCCAGTTTCTCAAATGAAGTTTAAAAGCTATTTTAGTTTATTATAACTATTTGCTGTAGTATATAAGTATTTTTTAGAGTACAAATATAGTCAGGAGGAAAAAGAAAGCCTAAATTAATGTGAATGACTTTAATTGTTTACCTAATGCTGCTTCCTCCTTACTTTTTGAGGATGCTAAAATTTGTTTGTTCAGTATTGTACACTTAGAAGGGTAAACTCCAATTAAGCTTAATTGCTCGGCTGCTACATGTTCTTTTTTTTTTTTGGAACAACTATAATGTTAGGATCCTTTTTTATTGTTGATTTGCCGGTGACTTCCTTTTGATGATGTAAAACATTTGGGTTTGGTGTTAACACTTTGAGCAGGGTAAGCCTAAGTTTACATGACATAAAGCAATCTTTAGTTTAGTGTAGCAACTTAGGAACTACAGTTAAGTTAGTTCAAATTACAATGGATATTTTTTTTTCATGTTAGATTTTTTCAAAAGAACCTAAATATATTTGTATGTGTTTTTAGTTCCTTGTGAATTGGCTCATGCAGGCTAGATAAAGTTTTCCCTGCATGTATAGTATACCAAGATTGCAACTGGTATTTTAATCTTCACATAGAGGTTTTACTGTCTAAGCATATTTTAATTTTAACAGATGAACTTTAACTAGTTATCTTTAGGAAGGAGGAACTTAGGTCATTATTTGAAAAGTGAACTATTAACATTAGCTATTTTATTTTTATCTGTGGTAACTGAACTATGTGCTTCTTCTTTTTAATTATTATCTGGCACAATCTTGTGCTTATCAACAACCCAGCTGCAGTCAGTGTAGTTATTGGAGTTTTGTAGCTTCTATTGAGAGAAAATGACCTTGCACTTGTGTAAACATTATAGAACATCCAGTTAATATAACTGGTGCAAAGTATGTGTTATCAGTGTTGTTGTGTTGTGCCTCATACTACTGTGTGGATGTTATCTGGTCCGAAGATAAATAACCCTGTCAAAAACCTGAATGGGTTTAATGGTATTACAAGCCTTTTAAAAAAACTAAGGGGAGGAATACATATGGAGGCACTCTGAGATTGACATGCATGAAAATAGTTTCACCACACAGGAGGAGTCTTAAGGTTTTCACTACCAGAGAAGGCTGGTCTATGTTGAATTGGATTCAATTGGGGAATCTCTTTACTGAAAATAAAACCTTTGCAGTGTTGTTGGTTCCTGTGCTGTATGCCTATTTTGAGCTTTAGTCTTTTCCTCTGTGGTCTGTGGTGAGCATGCAGCTGAACTTTTTGAGAAACTGTGTCTTGGGAACATTTTGCTGTAAAAACTTGGTTTGTTTTGGCAAACAAAGATTTCAGAGTCCTTAACACCATCACCCAGACATCCACAGCAAAAAACACAGTAGAAAAACAAGAAATGCAGCAGCCATAAAATAAACCCCAAAAACATAAAGGAAGAGCAGGGAGTTTCAGGCCGAGGAGTTGAAAAGTAGAGCTGATTCCTCTGGTCAAACATATTTACCCGAACCACCAGGTTGTAGTTTTGAAATCCTGCCCATGTATAATAAAACTGGATCCAGCTCTGATGTTTAAATATCTCACTGCTGATAGCGCTGTTCAGCTCATTCACATACAAGTCAAACTCCCAGCTGTCCTTGTAGATTTTGGTATTTGCTGGAGGATCAATGATGGCCTCACTGTAATTGATCATAGCAAAGACAGCAGTGAGGCTTGAGATTTTATAGTTTGAATATACCAATACACTTTTTATCCATTATGGTCTCTCAGGCTAGGTGTTAATGACTAATTTCCGTCATCATGTACTGCCTCATCCGTTTACCAGAAGCAAGAAATAATTTTAGAATGTGAAACTTCAAAACTGTGACAGAAGTACCCATTTAAAGGTTTATTTTTAGTCTAATGAAAAACGCCTTAGCCCTTCACAGTGATCTGCCATTCTGTGGCACCCAGGTAGCATTGTGGGGTTAAGGGTCTGGCTCAGGAACCCATAGTGGAGGCTGTGGGGATCGAACCGGGTAGCTTGCAACCAATAGTAGTTCAGGTTCAGTGTCATCAACCAGGTATTGATAAGAATGTCCTCTAAACATCATGAAGAAGATCTGAACTTTCTCACCCTCTAGGGAAAGTGGTATCATGGGGTGCAGGTTAATTCAAAAGCCCTTGATGTAGATGCCACATTGCAGCTGCAAAAAGGGGGATCTTCTGACTTGTCTTGATTAGTGAGTTAAACAGCACTTCAGCTTTTTCAACTTTCTGAATGCATTGAAAAAAATAATGCATCCGCTTTTGGCATTTAATTTTTTTTTAAATTATATTTAGTTACTTTAACACAATTATTTCATAGTAGCAGGGTAGAACAAAACAGTTGTGTGAAAGTAACTAAACACGATTAAGTAAATGCCATTAAAGGTTGCATTATTTTTTTCGGTCAGTTTCCACACTAAAGGCACAATGAGCAAAGCTTACACCAGAAAAGCTGGTTAAAAACAAGTACACTGTAGCTTTAGTCCTGGCTGTAGAATACAGAACTTAAATATTAATTTTGCATAACTGCTGAGTGAGTTTGTCGTTCACACTTTATGTGTTGTGGATCTGTGGAGGGCTTTTTTTTTGGTGTCGCAAAAGGGCGAGATCTTAACACGCTCATGGTTGAAATCAGCAACATCTGTAGGCCGGCTAGAATCTGCCTTGAAGATGTATGACAAAGAGCCTTCACCAAGGCTGACCTGATAACATGGATGTCTAAGTTTCCCCTCTGTGCTTTCTTACCCTCAGAACTGATCTCAGATAAAAGATACAAGGGATGGATTTATTTGTGTGACTGTATAAAAATAGATGCATAATTCTTCCATTGTTTTAATCAATTTGCTGTGTTGATTTTAGCGATCATGTGGCAAACTTTAAACCAGGTCAGATTTATTGATTATTAGCTTATCATTCCTACTTTATTTAACCAGGACACCTTTTTTTGAAGACTGGCAGTTTCTCCAAACAGCAGTTTCTCCAACCTGAGCGGAAGATCCCAGGGTCTTGTTGCAGTATCCTCTCCTTGCATTGTCAGTTTAGGTTAACAAACTTTTCTTAGTAGCCTTGGAGCCAAGCCATACCCTTTCTGATTTTAAATGAAGGATTGTAAAGAGCTCTACAGACCTTCAAGGCTGAGGATATTGCTTTATAAGTCAACCCTGCGTCTAATCTTTGCCGAACTTCCTTCCCAAACTGTCTGCTGTGTTTCCTTGTATTTTTTCAGTTTGATACAGCTGGATTCATATGCAGAGTAAATTAATCGATAGACACCCATTACTAAATAGATGACAATAGGATACAACATATTTTATCTATAGAAGGTGCGCCTAAGTAAAAAGGGATGAATAAAGGTGCATTTTACACTTTCAGGACATCTGCTCACAAACATACTTAAATTCCATCCAGTATTTTTGCTTGAAGTTGAAACTAAGTGATTAGAGTTATAAATATCTGATCATTATTAATTCACATGAACACTACTATGATCTGTCTTCCTTGCATATTACGACCATTTGTAGCATATCTTGGACTTTTTGATTTCTAATCTATTCCGTGCCATTTGATGTCTCCTCCCAGTACGATAAGAAGAAGAACAAGGTTTTTAGAAAGTTTATAATACACCACTACTGTCACCTGAAAGTTCATTTTTTATGATTCTGCTGCCAAGGTGTACTTTTCTCAGCCTATGCAGGTTACAAATTAAACAATCAGAACTTCTGCCTAACTTAAAGACAAACAGACAACTTTGATTTATTGCCAACCTGCTTGTGGGGTCTTTCAGTGCAAGGCCAAGGTCCAGCACGGCGCCAGGCTTGGGTGTCCACGTTTTTATTTCTGGTGCAAGCTTATTGATAAGTGCATTGAGGTCTTCTGCTTTGTTTTTGGTGTTTGTATCTCTAATGGACCTTAACACAAAAAAAAGAAAAAAACTTTTGAGAGATCCATGTATACTATCAAACATTTATAGGTTACTGTTTAGGTCCCATTGTTTCTGTTATCCATGTTGTAGATTATCTTTCTAAGATAAATGGCAAATAAAGCTGCATCTTTTGTGACCTCAGGCCAATAGAATGTGAAGGTTGTTTGATTTAACCCTTTGGTTAAAATATACAGTTTTCTATTAACCTGCGTCTGGATTAAATGCAAAAAAGCTAATTAATGAATCAACCATTATTGTTGTACAAACTCTGACCAACCCCTGTGTGTAAACTCAACTTGTCAGATGGGTGAGCTTCTACAAAATATCCAGCAAAGGGACAGTAGATCCTTGGCTGCAGAGATTTGACCAGTGTAGTTTTGTAGTTCAATAATTTCTTCCTTTCAGTTTTGATGAACTCTGCCTTCCAAGAGTCTGAGAATGAGGAAACATACACACAAGCATAAAAAAAACATTTGTAATAAGATAACAGTGGGTTTTTTAAGTAAACAAACAAAAAAAACCATAACACCTTAAAACCAGTTGGTTTGCAGGTTCAAGACTGTTCTCTCAAAGCTGATTTTTTTTCTATGAAAGGTCAAACTTTTAAATCAACAACATTTATTTTTTTAACCAGGCCAAACACACAAAAGCAGATATTATGATTATAAAATGCTCTAAATTATCTGTAGTCATCCCAACTCAATATTTTACAATAAGTGACATAAACTATCATTGAATTGCAAAAAACTGGCATTGCTGTCCACAAAATGTAGTTAAGTTCACCAGTATATTTCCCCCCTTGAAATGTCATGGGGAATCCAGATGCACCACCAGCAAAGTCACTCATCATCAGATCCACATTCTCTGGTAGTTTGCCACCATTTGGTCTGGTGCAGTCCACCGTGTTCAGGATCATGTGACCTGCAATCAAAAAAAAAAAATAAACAAAAATGTACTTTCCCCATTTTAAAAATTCACTGTCAACTATGTAATGTTAACTGCTTTTTACCCTTGTATTCAACAATAATGCAGGTGTCCATTTCAGGATGGACACCATCCATCAGAATCATGAACCTCAGGTTTTCATCAACCTGTCAAAAAAAAGTCCCAAGAAACCCATTTAATTCCTAGTTTAGATAAGCAGAATGAGCAACATAAATAGAAGCTTACGTTTTGCCAAATGCCAAACGGAGTAACTTTGATATTGGTCAGCTTGACTTTGCTTTGCTCCAAATACCTGAAATCCCAAAGCAAATAAAGAGGGAAAATGGAACAAATTGCAGCAAGTATAACATGTGACAATTCTCAGGTAACACCGACAATACTTCAGGATGCCAAATATTATTGCAGATTAAATAAACCATTAACTTATTTTAGACAAAATGTCTCATGGCTCTAAAATGTGGCCATTGAAAGCAACAAACTATGCATGAAAACATGCACGCTTAGGTGCAGTTGAATGACTGTATAAGCCCCTTGTTAAGTCCTTGTGTGTTGTTACAGAGCTCAGCAAAACATTTCTGAGGTTTCCATACCTAGGCCTTGACCTGCCTTACCTGAGTGTAAGCCAGCAGGGACCTATAGTTACACAGGTATGTTAAATGTTTTCATTTCTTTAAAGGTTTGAATAATGGATATAATGTACATACAGTAGACATTATAGCCGCCCTGTGAAAGACGGGGGACATGTCCAAGGAATAGCCTGATTTTCACCCATAGACTTCTGGGGATGGGCACCAGCCCAACGGCAACCATTACAGATAAGTGGGAGATGATAAATAGAACATTTTCCCTTTTGAACTCAAGTTTTCACTGCATCAAGCTCCACTTTATTCCACTCCGCTCTGCTGTAAGCTTCACAGCTAATATGCAGCCATTATAACCAATAAGACGATTCACACTGCCTCCACATGGAAAAATATAACTTGATTCTTATTTTTCAATGGACATTAGAGCCAGAACAGAGTAAATTTGTAAACATTTGATTGTATCAACAAAAAAACAAAAAAAAAAAATCACAGCATCAGGATTTACAAAAATGTAAC
>NW_015150481.1:720467-723030 GCF_000732505.1 Cyprinodon variegatus
TCCAGACCCAAGTCCAATTTCTTCAAAGATGTTCCTTGTTCACTCTTATGGAACTTAAGCTTTTTGAAAAAGATGAATGGGTGTTAATGGCTTGTAGTTGAGGTGGCACAGGTTATCTAGTGCTCTTTCTATAGTTATGCTGCTACAGTAGCAGCCATTCAAAATTACCCTTCCTAGTCAAATGCCAGGTGCCAACTTCCCTTCAGCTCCCTGCTTAATCTCCAACTTTCAGCCACCTGAGTGACTTCCTCTTGCATATTTTCTTTACTCTGACTCCAACTTTCACTGAATTACAGGTTCTGGCCAGGAGATGATGCGTCTCTTTAGAGCTTAATGCCCACAAATCATGACAGAAATAATATTTTAGTACAAATATTGATGTTTAAAAAGGAATTGTAGGGGACCAGCCAAAGACCAGCCAAGGGCCCATCAAGGAAAGTGGGGAAATTTTGAATGGCTACTACTGTATAGGCTTCGACTGCTGGAGGACATAGGGATCCCTTTTTCATCATTCTGCTCCACTCTATCTATCTCTGTATTCCCCCACTCTGTAGAATTTCTTAGTTCAATCTCTAACTATGTTCTCTCTGCTTTTTCTCATAGTAGCTTCATCTGGTATGTTCCTGCTTGGCTGTCATACCATCCTGGAGAGAAATATCAGCTGTGCTGCTGCCATCAACATGTTTATAGATGTTTGAGATCAGCCTGTTTTCAATGTAGTCATGTTTCTCTGACTCTGACTCTGACTAACTGTATGTACTCTCTTCATCCTCTGACATGGGAGCTGGCTTGGAGCTCGTCCGCCTGGTTGTGTGTTTCCTGGACTGGGCCACCTGTGAAGCTGGTTGACAATTGCCTTTTGTATCTCTGCTTCTTTCTGTATGTCTGCTTCTGTCTCCTTGAACCCCAATCGGATATTAAACATCTGTATGGTACAATGTAATTACCCCTGAAACCCTACAAATTCAGAGTTTTCTTGTAAAAAAAAAAAAAGTTGAAAAATTCAGAAGTTGTTAATACTTTAGCAAGACGACATGTTTTCTCACTTAGAAAATAATCTATTTTTATGTGATATTTTTTCTTGTCCAATGGTGAAAAAGTAGCGACAGTTTTGATATTAGTTAAACAGCAGCAGCATTAGAGTGTGTACCTCAGGTGGTCAGAGTGCAAGTGGCTGATGTAGATAAGATCGGCTGCACAGAGTCTATCCAGACAGTCTGCCGGGGGCTCGTGAAGAAGCCACCAGCCTCGGGCAAAGGCAGGGCCCCTCAGCCATGGATCGAACAGGAAGCGCTTCTGTCCAAATTGCAGCTCCATGCAGGCGTGGGTGAAATATGTTATCTGAATGAAAGTTAAAGCTTTAAATGTTTGTACAAGCAATCCATATTCTTTTTAGAATACTTCCTCAAAGCTTAGATGAAAAAGCTCCTACTTTTACTTCTCCTGGCTGAAGCTCCTGACACTCTCTGGGATCAGTTAGCCACGGATCAATGGGGTTCAGCTCCACTAGCTGCATCCCTCCATCATCTAAGAGTTCAACCTCTGTGAAAGTGGATTAAAAAAATTATATCTGCAAACCTGATAAATTATATCCAGTTTTAAATGTTCTTGTGAGCTGTTTGCATGTAGATAATTATTAAATATGTAATTTTCATAAATTCAGAAACCATTCAAAATTGAATATAGAATAAAGTTGCCTTTCACTCATCTTACCAAGTTCCTCCTGAAGGAAGCTGTCAGGCGGGTTCACATATTTCATTGATGAGACGTTTAATTTCCAGTTATGCTTGGTGCATTTAACTGTCCTGTAAGAGCAGACCAGTGCATAAGTTGTAATTAGAAGTATTCATTTCATAACGCAGCTTTTTTTTTTTTTTTTTTTTTTACAGATGTGTCCTCACCTGCCATCCAGGTCTTCTATGTCCTTGATAAACAGCCCCCCTTGATGTTTGCACTGATTTTTGCATGCTTTGAAGCCATCACTGCTCTTGAATATGATGTAACATTTCCCATCATTGGGGTTTTTCTTGAAGTTCACGCCATCTTTGATTGAGTTCACATCTTTAGCGTCCAGTGACAGCACAACCTTGGATGTTTGGGCAGCCATTTTTTCCTAAGAACATAATTTAAGAATTTAGGAGAAAACTAAATATTTACTGGTCCTTTTACGAAAGTTAACAATAAGTTCTGATACACTGGAAATTTCTGGACACAGCTGTTCATTTTTTTTTTTATTATATGTCAAAGTTGTGACCTATGAGACAAATTGTTCATATTGGGTCATTAGGATCTCTGACATAAATCTAACTCTTTCCTTTGAAGCATTTTTCCCTAATTGGAATGGTTATATAGAAACTTTCTTCACCAAATCAAAAAAGTAGCTTAGGTAATCAGGTATTCAAAACTCCACACAAACTTCCTGAGTCTTTTTAGTATTAACCAATTGAGGATTTTTCCCACTGCTGGTTTATAGTTTACTTCGACTTATTTTGAACAAGATAAAGCATGCACATTACATTTATAATGCAACAAGGTTTCATATTACCATAAAAAAAAAAAAAAA
>NW_015150481.1:724326-726673 GCF_000732505.1 Cyprinodon variegatus
ATATAGCAACAAAATCACTAAGCTGGCAACACTGCTCTTTGCACTGTTTGTTTTTTAAATGGTTTGGTGCTGTCTGTTTGGACCTTTCTGAACATGTGCAGCAAATGGACTGATCCAATATGGTGGACATTGAAGGGTGGGGGATTGACACACACTTAATGTATGTTATAAAATTTCTCAATGGCATTTTAGCAAAATGATTTTTATCAAACACATAATTAAAACAAATAAGGAATAGTTGTATTAACTATACATATCAACAGAGTTTTATGGGGCCCCCATGTACTTTGGGCCCTAGTATTGCCCAATGGTAAATCCCCCCCTGATCTATGTATAAGTGTGTACACATTATTCAAGGTCTGGTAATACATTAAAATGAGACAGAAATGAATCAGTTAACTGATTTTTCATTGTCGTCGTTTCATTGTTGGAAAAAAGTATTCAACTATTCACTCCAGTTAAATATCCTTTATTTAAGATTAAAACATTGTGGTCTAGTTCTCATTATAAAGCTAGAAACAACTACGCTATTGTACAGCGTTTCCCGTCAACCCCCTACAAGTTGCACAGGAACAGAAACCTTTCATTCCAGATTAATTAACTCATCAACCAACTTCTGTCGGCACACTTTATCTTTCCATCTCAAAAGGAGGAATCTGATGCAGCAGGCTTTAACTGAAACCAACGTTTTAATGTGCCTATAGTTGGCAGCTTAGATCAGCACTTGCAAATCTACAGGTAATTATTGTAAGACGCCCAGCAATGACATAAGCATTTAGGCTAAATTCTTTTATAATTAACACCAGAGAACACTGCAGGTCTCAGCAAAAAGACATAAAAAAATTATCTTAAGAATTAGATTAATTAATTAATCCTAGTAATAATACCTCTCGTTCAGATTTAAATCATCACCTCATCAAGATTAAACTTGTTTTAATGAGATTTTATGATTTTGAGGAATATTAACTATTGAATAACTCTGTAACGGTTAATTGTTATGTTTCTCTGTGAAATAGATCAGGTTTAGTCACACTGGGTGAATAATAATCATTTTAATCATTATTGCCAAGCATTATCACATTAGTTCACTGCAGTCCCTGCCGTACACTTTAATCAACAAACAAACAGAAAGAGTCTGATCCCTCGCCCCATGGTTTTCCATAAAAACTTGTATAACCATTTTATTCTCAGAACTCCTATTAATTACGCTGTAGCAAACGTGTCAAGTTGTTTTGTTTAAACAGGTATGGTTGGTCTATCACCCTGATAAAAAACAATTCAATAAACAATTTTAATACCTTAATAAATTAATGAAGACATACTGATTAGGAATGCAGAAAATCCTGTGATGTAGATATTATTGCAAATTCCCCTTCTCATCTGTATTCTGGGACCTTTAACTTTTTATGTCATTACTTCTATCTGGGCTGAGTTTGCACCAACTATTCTACACATTTGTTCCTTTGCATATCAATATGAATAGTGGGCGCACTGATGTTGTGATGACAATACAAAAATTAAAACACCAAACAGGGGAGGGTCATGTTTTCAGGTTAATTTGAACTCTAACTATACAAATATTTTTGTAAGTCCTACGTTTGCGAACAGGCTCTCGCATTAAATAATAATGATTTTTTTTATTTTTTAAGAAGTTCTTAAAATGAAATCTAGGGGTAACTGAAGAAACCTAGCCTCACTTATTTATTCAGGATGTCTACAGACAACACAACCAGGAAACTTTCCTTATTACAGTAAAACAGCTTAAGTCAACAGGGTGCTGTATGAGTTTCAGTGTGCAAGTAAAAATCTTTTTAACAGGTTGTTTGAAAACTATCCTATCTATTCCATGGAAAAACCAAAGTGTACCTGTACCACAAAGCTAATGCTAATTAATCCACAACAGTGGCAATCAGGATCGATGGTGCCATTTAAGCTGGTTATGAACTTGCTAAATCAATCCAGCTCTGAATGATCACGAATCTGTCAACGCGGAGGAGATAAAGAGCTGAATTCCTCCTACAAGGAACAAAACTCATGTAAGGAACAAAAATTTTCTTAAAAAAATACGAAGAGAAAATACAATTCTCAATGAATACGAAGAGAAAATACAATTCTCAATGAATAGTGAGTTTAATGCATGGTCATGTTTAATTCCATGCATTTAACACGGCCATGCATCCCAATCAATTTATTGCATATCATTTGCATAACCCTTGAGTGTCAAGAGGACTTAGAGGCAGATAAAGATAAAACATAGAAACATCATTACTGGCTAGTTGGACTTCTAATTCTGCATCATAACTGCATTACATTGGTACAAGAAGTGATCTGTCTTATCCTGAAAAAT
>NW_015150481.1:727563-728440 GCF_000732505.1 Cyprinodon variegatus
GTGTGTGTTAAATACAGAAATGGGACACATAACTGAGAGTGCGCCTTTTAGTACGGTGCGCCTTATGGTCGTGAAAATACGGTAACTTTTTATGTTATTACTTCTATCTGGGCTAAGTTTGCAAAAACTATTCTACACATTTGTTTCTACACATTTCTACACATTATTCTACACATTACACCGAGGGGGGGGGGGGGGGGTCTACAGTCATGTAAGTCCTCCCATTAAGTAGTAATAATTTTTTTATGTTTTATAAAAATCTGGGGGCAACCAAAGCAACCTTGCCTCCCTTGTTTATTCAGGATGAGTACAGACAACGCAACCAGGAAACGTTCCTTATTAAAGTTAAACAGCTTAAGTCAACAGGGTGTGGTATGACTTTCAGCCATTGAGTAAGCATCTTTTTAAACAGGTAGTTTGAAAACGATCACATTTGAAGCAACCCTGCTTCAAATGATTGTCGGTATGTATTTAGGTTGTGGACTTAAAGTATAAGAAAAGGTTTAAAATAGTTAGTTTTCGAATATTGTGGCTAATTAATATTTCAAAATAAAGGAAAACAAAACACGGAATAGCTCTTTATTCAGACCAAACAACGCGCATACCAACTTCAGTGTAAGGCGTATGCTCTGCAGCCCGAAGTGTGCGTCCGGACGAAAGTAGTGCTGAAATCCACTAATATGAAATCCGACATTGTGCGCTTTTTAGCTAAACTGTTTAATTATTTAAGAGCTTTGAGTAATTATATATTTACATTATATTTAATCTGGGGTTCGTTTAAAAGAAAAACAGCCGCTATATGTTGGGATCGGGCGCTCCCTGCTGAGTTTGGCCCTGAAAATAAAAAAAGGGCATGAAAAGGAGCTTCCGTCCTTTA
>NW_015150481.1:730491-733519 GCF_000732505.1 Cyprinodon variegatus
CTAAAAAAAAGTCAGAATATTGAGGTTAAAGTCAGAATTCTGAGATTAAAGTCAAAATTCTAAAAAAAAGTCAGAATATTGAGGTTAAAGTCAGAATTCTGAGATTAAAGTCAAAATCCTAAAAAAAAAAAAAGTCAGAATTCTGAGGTTAAAGTCAGAATTCTAAAATAAAAGTCAAAATTCTGAGGTTAAAATCATAATTCTGAGATTAAAGTCAGAATTCTAAAATACAACTCAGAATTCTGACAAAAAGGCAGATTTCTGACCCTTGTCTGTTTCTACATTAAAAAACAACATATTTTTACCAGCTCAAGAAAAAATACTCATAAAGTGACTTATTTGTTTACTGTCTCTGTGTTTGGTTATGTGTGCAGTACTTTTCTTATGTTGATTTTTATACCTATGATCTAAACTTAAAGAGTCTAAAGACCCTTAACCCCCGATTGCTCGCCGGGCGCCTCACGACAGGGGATGTGCTAAATGCAGAGGTAAATTTCCCCAATGTGAGATCAATAAAGTTCAATTATTATTGTTATTTTTATTATTATTATTAACTCTAATACACTTGCAAAAAAGGCTATAACTTTAGAAGAAGCTTCAAAAGGGAAAAGAACATGGACTGCATAAAAAAATCTTTAAAGTATATGCTAAAAAGGCCCTACAACTTGAGTTTGATATTGCTGTGTGGGTTAAGTGTATAAATGGGAGCTGTAAAACAATTCCTGGAAAAGCCTTATCTTTATGCTGTGGTATAACCAATAAAAAAGAACAGAATGATCATAAATTAGCAGGTGGATAAGTTTTGTTAATTCACTTAGTTGCATCTGGTAAAAAAACAAAACAAAAAAAAAAAAACAAGAAAAAAACAGAACATTTAGGATAGAACTTAATGGATATGTCACCTCTCCAAAATTATAGGTTGCCGCAGACAGGAGGCCTCCGATTGGTCGAATCCAGATCCAGTCTACACTATTTCCTGTTTGGTACCTTACCTGCTTCTTTTGTTTGTATGACCGCCATTGTAGAAAACGACTCGAGAAGATGGACAAGCTAGAAGAGCGAGGTGCACAAGAATGCTGGGACTCTTTTTCCACCTGGTTCTTCGCTCTTTTTCACCCTCATGTCCCCCCGTTGTCGCACAAACTTGCCCCTTGTGTTTTTCCACTTCCTCACTGCTAATATATTTATAATATAATGCTTACCCTGTGCTCGTTGATAGTGATGCGCTGTGTTTCCTGTTTTCACCTCCCAAAGTCAATGATGAGCTCCTTTGACTTAGGTGTTCAGAGTCAGGTTATTGTCCATGCACTTCGCAGACAGTCGCTCTAGCTCCCCCCTGTAAGCTCCATCATTAAGTCCACAAACTTAATGAGGGGGTTGCTCAGTGGGATGAGGTGGAGTCATGGATGTAGATGGTGCAGAGCCAGCTGCGTGTAGAGCAGGGGACTCAGCACACAGCCCTGTGGAGAGAGCTAGTGCTGTTCCTCAATGGAATGGACAGATGTTGTCCTGCTCTCAACCTGTGGGAGTCTTGCTCACCAGCCGGATTTGGACGATAGTGTTGAAGGCCAAGCTGAAGACAAGGAAGAGCAGCCACGTGTAGCTCCATCACTGCTCCTTCTGGGGTCAGCGTGATGTGCAGGGCTGTGGCAAGCGTGAACTGGTTGGCCCTGTAGGCAAACTGGTCGGGGTCGAGAGTGGGGGGCAGAAGTGAGGTGGTTTCAGCACTTCATGACTATGGGCGTGGTCATGAAGTGCGATCAGGCACGGTGGGATGGTGCACTGGGAGAGGGACTGGTTAAAGATGGTGGTGACGATCCACCCTCTCAGTCACCCCGTCCAGTCCAGTAGCTTTGCATGCGTTCACTGGCCCAAAGACTCTCCTCACCTGCTGTGTCTCGCCAATGAATGTCTGGTTATCAAGGGTTGTAGAGTGAAGCGTGAGACCTGCTGGTGGATAAACCTCAAAGCAGGCAAAGAAGTGGTTAAGCTCCTCTGCCAGTGAGGCACCCCCAGAGATCACAGTGGTGTTGCTGGATCTTAAAGGGGAACGGGTTTTTTTTTTTTACATTGGGCACTTTGATTTTACGAAGCGGGCATGTATGACATCATCCGCGCGCTGGACTGGAGTTGTGACAGGCAGCCCGGGCCACAGGCGGCTACGCTGTACCCCTTCTATTCATTCAGCTAGCTAATCTAAATCGTTCAATTCCATTTCGAGAGCGAGATCATCTGTGGTAGTAGCACTAGACATCTTCCAGGCATGTGAGTAAAACTAGCAGCAGTTCAGCGGACAGGATGAATAAACGGTAGCCGGCGCGGGCGGATGACATCATAGATGAAATGCTTTGTTTTTAAAAGATATAAATATAAAAAATATAACAGCGGATGTCTGGGGGACAGTGAATCGCCTACATGTTATGAATGCTGGCATACCATAAATTATAAATTATGAACAGTTTAGTTTGTGCCTTCAAGTTGTTGCCCATAGGAAGACGTTACGGAATATCTTCAGAACAGTGAGTAGAACATGATGTAATAATGTCAAGTCAAGGGCCAAATGTAAAAAAAACACATTCCCCTTTAAAGGTACACTATGCAACCGGTGTTGATTTTCCAGCGAGTCTCCCCCCAGAGGTCGAAAGTAAAAGTGCACTGTCGTAAATATGCACAGCTGTTCTCCTGGTTTCACCGTCAAGCTTGAGCTTAGCAGACAGGCGAACGCAACGAATGACTAATGCTGCGTTCACACCGCAGCTGGCGCGACAGAAGCAGCGAGTTTACATGCAAAGTCAATGGTTGACGCGCGTCAAGGCGCAGCAAAAGGTCCCGCGGCGCGTTTTGAGCAGAAGGCGCAGCGCGTCTGAGCAGCTGAAGCAGCACGTCAGGCGCGTTTAATCATCTGACGCAGGGAGAGAGACACAGCGCTAATGATCAGAGGCTATGATCTCTCCTCTTAAATAGTTTATTGACGCCTAAATTAACTTAAAATGCAGAAATCAAAAAATAGAATATGCAGTTTGGATTA
>NW_015150481.1:733776-741788 GCF_000732505.1 Cyprinodon variegatus
GAATTATATCAAATGATTAAAAAAAAAAAACTATGATGTTAAAAAAGGTTGTCCTTCAATGCAATTGAGAATGCTCTTAACTGTATAGTCCAGTAGAGCCAATCTAATAATAACAGATTGGAGCGATTAGGGATGTTTTCCTTGTGTCTTCCCATCAACACTGAACAATAAAGAATTTTCACAACAGAATAACATAAAACAAATCTGAAATATGTCTTAAGAACCATTTTTTCTTTTAATTAGCTTGGAAATTACATGTTTTATCATTATTTTAAAAGCTAAACAAACCAATTAACTGTAAGCTGTTTAAGATTGGAACAGATTCCCTATGACAGATATTTAATAAAGTGATATGTTGTCTTTGATTAAAGAGTCATGTTGTATTTTGCAGCTCTAAATGAGTGGATATGAATTTGTGGATATGAGAGGTGCAGACCCGTGGTTTAAACAAAGCATCCCCACAGCATAATGCTGCCACCACCTGAGCTGCTGGTGTGCTCAGGGTGAGGGTTAGTTTTCCAACAATCATACTATGAATGCATGCCGCTCTTAACAGCCACTTAAAATAAAATGTATTATTTGTCATTGCAGTGTGGGGAAAACATAATGTAAAAAAACAACAAATTATAAAAGATAAAACATCATCATGCTCAGTGTGGCTGTGAAGGATAAAACATGCAGACTCTTTAAGAATATTTTTTTGTGTGTTGCTATTTGAGGAACTGTTTTTTGAGACTTCTTTGGGCATTATAAAGATTCAACTACAAAGATTCAACTACTCTACTCTACTACCTGAAATAATAGATATATCATATAGATATACATAAATATATATAATGATAGATTGATGCTGCAAAAAATATTTTACAAAAGATACCTACGTTTTCATGTTTCTTATCAAGTTTATTTAAACGTAGATAAAAATGCAGAGCATGCAATGTCCAGAAATCCTCAGTCCTCGTGACGATTCAGTGGGTGTTTGCCTTTGCTGCATGTCCCATTTTCTCTAAACTCATTTTCCCTGTCAGCTTACTGCCCGATAAATGCAAATACTGCCCAAAACTGCTGAAAAAATATAAGCTAAGAGATACATTATTTGTGCATTATCTATAGCAGACGTTTTACAACATTATATTTTACATGAACTTAAAACCTGCCAGCCTGTAAACTGTTGCATTTAAGAGGGATCTGGACATAGTTTCCTCAAAGGACAATGAGGAATGCAAGCTTCTAGTTCTGAAATTTGCATGTCAGGGCATAATGCAAATGAGGAGATATTTTAAGATCTGGATTAAATTGACTGGAAATACACACCATATGGCTCATTGTGATTCTTTCACAAAAAGACAAACAAAAACAGTGTCATGATGCAAAGTTGGTGCAATAATGAAGCATCACTTTTGCAAAGGACTTGCGTAACTCAGCAATCAAAAAATGTGTTATAAAAAAGCTTTTTTTTTTGTTTATTTTGGATTTTGTTTCTGTGTGTTTCTGTGTGTCTCTATAGGTGAAAGATTATACCTGCTAATCTTCCCAAACATGATGCATTGATATAGAAAGTTCACCCCCCCAACCATAATGTTTTATTTTTCTACAGAAACCCCACCATCGTGGGTTAATATGGAATCAGCGGAAGTCACACAGGGTCTGACCTTAAAAAGGTATATGTACTCAGCTAGCTCACTAGAAAAACTGTTCAAACCCAATTGTTCTTGTTATGATTAATGTATGGTATGTGGTGAAAAAACATCTTGGAATTCCTAATATCTATCTTGTTATTGCCCCATTTGGGGTGATATAGACTTCAAACCAGGAAAGTGGGATGCAGGTTTTAAAAGTTGGGCAGATAAGGGGATGAAGATTTGTATTCTTCAAACAAATTTAGGTCTTTTGAGGAACAATTTAATACATTTAATATACCTAAAAAGCACTTATTTAAATATTTACAAATAAGGAACTATAGTTATTCATGCCAGTACTAAGCAGCTTCCCACCAATACAGAATTATAGCATCAGAATCAAAAGAATTGTCAGTTAATAAATTAGAAGCCTGGAGGAACGACTTAAAAGAAGATCTATGTGAGAGTGACTGGACAGAGGCATGTAAGGAAGCTCAGATTCAAACAATAAGTGTATGATTGAAATTATTGCAATATAAATGGTTAATGCAGGCTTACATAACTCCAGCTATTCTACATAAGTATAATGAAACTATTCCTGATACCTGCACAAAATGCAACACATTCAAAGGTGATTTTTACCATTGCATATGGGAGTGTGAACATAGAATGTTTTTTCTGGAAAGGGCTGAGGGATATGATCAATAAAATGACAAGTATTAATCTACCATTATCAGCAAACATATTTGTTATGCACTTATATCCTCCTGAAATGCCTTTGAGAAGAAAGGAACATATTTTTATTGACATGTGTTTGTTACAAGCTAAGCGTCTTATAGCTCTGTTTTGGAAAAAAGTCCAAGCAACACATGTAAATGACTGGCCGAAAGAAATGGCAACTAACATGGCCATTGTAACTCCCTCCAAGATGAATTACGGACACAAGGCGTTCTTAATGTTTACTGGCATTTAATTCGACACAGATGTCATCAATGATGCCGTGAGAACTGTACAAACAACATAAAATAATCAGTTTAAATACAATAAGGCATTCTCATGGAGAATAAACAATTAAACACGTTTGTAACAACATAACAACATTTATTTATTTATTTATTTATTATGTTTTGTTTTTTCTGTTCTTAATCTTAATTTGGTGTATGTTTGGATTTGTTTACATATACTGTGCTGTACTATCCTTCAGTGTGTGTTAAAATTTAATAAAAAATATTTGGAAAAAATAAAGAAAGAAAGTTCACCCCTTGGCCTTTATATAGCTCAGAAAGCATGTTAAACAGGTTTGACTGAGGCATAATTATTTTGTAACAATGTTCCGACGGCATTTTTAAAGGCAAAGGTGTTTTTCCCAAAAAGGATGCAAACACGTTGGCTGGAAGGTAGCTTTGTATAGGAAGATAATATATTTGCACCCACCTGACACTGGGGTGGAATGTTCCCTGCTTGAATTAGGAAGCAATTCTGCTCAGCTTCTTTAAGTCAGCCTTTGTATTAATGTCTAAATTGGACGTTACCAGAAACCGATAACTTAATACAGAGGTTTTCAAACGTTGGAGCTCCTGACCCCAAAAAAAGCATGTAAATGACTGGCCGAAAGAAATGGCAACTAACATGGCCTTGGAAAAAATAACTTATATACTGCATGGTAAATGCAACAAATTTGAGGAGATATGGTATCCATTCTTATCCTTTCTGGAAGAGGGTGGAGGTGGGATGTCCAGTGTAAGCGATACTGATACCAGCTGAGAAGCATTTTATTTATGTATTTATTAATTTATTGTACTCCTACTGTACTATCCTTCAGTGTGTGTTAAAATGTAATAAAAACATTTGGAAAAAAAAAAAAAGAAAAAAGAAGTTCGACCCTTGGCCTTCATATAGCTCAGAAAGCATGTTAAACAGGTTTAACTGAGGCATACATATTTTGTAACAATGTTCCAACAGCATTTTCAAAGGCAAAGGTGTTTCTCCCAAAAAGGATAATAAGTTAAATTGCTTTTGCAAACACGTTGGCTGGAGGGTAGCTTTGTATAGGAAGATAATATATATGCACCCACCTGAAACTGGGGTGGAATTTTCCCTGCTTGAATTATGGACACAAAAACGATAAGGATAATAAGTCAAACTGCTTTTAGCTGGAGGGTAGCTTTGTACAGGAAGAACAAAGATATATGCACCTACCTGAAGCTGGGGTGGAATGTTCCCTGCTTGAATTAGGAAGAAATTCTGCTCAGCTTCTTTAAGTCAGCCTTTGTGTTAATGTCTAAATTGGACGTTACAAAAGGTCGATGATTTAATACAGAGGTTTTCAAATGTTGGATCTCCTGACCACCCAAAACAAGTAGCAGAATGATCTAATAACCCAAACTGTTAGTTTGTATGCAAATATTTCTAAAAAATAATAATAATATTAATAATAACAATAAAAGCTATTAATCATGCAAAAGTAAAAAAAAAAACGAACAGCAACAAGTAATGGATTTGTTTTTTGTTTAAATCAATTTCTCCCCTTGTTGACATCTGTTTGAGTTTCTTTCTAAGTTTTCAGTTCCACTTTGATTTATGTTATTTAATGTTTTCTTATTCATTGCTTTCTTTTCCATTTTTGTGTTATATTGAATCAGTCTTGAATTTTTTAGTTGCTCTGTGTTGCCCTGTTGTGCCGGTCTCCTTTCCTTTATCTCCTTCTGGTGTCTTCTGTCTACATATATACACAACACTCTTTGCATTTATGTTTGCGTCCTCAACCAACATCTACCCCACCTTGACATTAGGATTTATAAATACATCCGTAGGGAGATTTTGTTAATCCTCTGCCAAACTGCCAATCCTCAGCTACCTTTGAAATGTCCATGGACTTGTTATTAAAACAAATTCCAGGAAGGAGGGTTGATCACCTGTTTTTTTAAGTCCTCCAACTGTTGCAGTTGATACACTGATAACACCATCCTTAATTTACAAACATGTCTTGTTTACCAACCCTATATTGCTGTGGCCATAGGATAAATTATTAGTCGAAGTCTTTTTGAGAAAATGAGGAATGAGAGACAGATTCTTAAAGACTGCCATTAGACTGCTGAATGTTTTGTGAAATGGGTTTATTTTATTGTATTTTATTATATTCATTAAAAAAGAAAAAAAAGAAATTTTAGAACTGTGAAAATACAACCATATGTTTATATTACTGTTTTTATGTATTTTCTACTGTTTTCAAGGCTGCACTTTAAAAAACATGAAATTGTCTAGATAGCTGTTCTTAAAAAATGTCTTTATGTTTATATTTGAGTATACAAAATGAAAAAATAAATCTTTTTAAGTTTAAAAGTCTAAGAATGGATTAGTGTGTCTCTGTCAGAGAAACCTGAAACCTCTATATAAAAGATACAACTTTGGAAAATGAAAGTGAGGAATAACCTTTTGAAATGTATCATTGCTTTCCACACATAAGAACAGTGCAGCTGAAGGAAATATTCATGTGAGATTCAGACACACTACACAGGCTTTAATAATTTACCAGACATTTACTCATTGTTTAAACTGTAATATCCACTCAAAATAGGGATTACGGGTGTTCTATTTATCTCCTTGGCATGGGTGCCATCTATTTTGCATGCAGCTTCCTTTTTTGCCAGCAGAGGGGAGTCTTAGTTTTAATATAGCCCGCAGTTTGTGATCCAACACCTCTGGATATGGAAAAGGATTAGGGCCATTGAAAAACGAAATAATAATCTGAGTTTAATCCCAGAAGTCTGAATTTAATTCGGATGGACAGAGCGAAACATTCTTCAAAATTTGGAGATTCAAGTCAATTAATAGAATAACTCAGAATTTAGAGATTAAAATAAGAATTGAATGGCCCTTTTTATTGTGGTCGTTTTTGTATTTTATTTTATTTATTTTTTTTGTCCAATGGCCCTTATCATTTTTGTATCCAGAGGTGTTGGACGAGGGGTGAGACTGCCCTCTGCTGGCCAAAAAGGACGCTACATTCAAAATCAACACAGGTGCCATTATTACCTAGCCTGGGTGCCAGTCCGAACTTAGTCAGGCTAATTATTACCAGTTGGAAGTGAAATAGAAAATACAAATTCATATTCCCTATTTCTGAGTGGATATTACATTTTAAGCAACCAGCAAATGTGTGCTAAATTATGTTTTTTTGTTGTTGTTGAGAAATTCATTTAAATCAACTTCTTCTTAATCCCTTCTTCTGATTATTTTTGTACTTCTTGAAAAATTTCAGGTTGTTTCAGACAGTAGTGGGTTTATTCTTGCCCTTCCTGTCACATGCAGGCCACTTGTTTCTAAGTTCTTGATCGGTGGCAGGAGGATTCTGTTACCTAGTTCTCATAGGTGATTCCCAGAGATACTGGAGTCTTAAAGCATTTTTAGTGCATCTGATTCTAAAGCGAAAATTTCCATCAACTGCACTGCTCCTAGCTGTCCTTTTCTTATGTGTTAAATACCTTTCAATGTAAAGTAATAGTGAGAGATTTCATTTTTTTTTTTATTTCCTTAATTTTATCTTTCTATAGTGGTGGGTATAGAGGTGAGGTCAATTAAACTTTTTTTGTCACAGACATAATGTTATAATATGTCCATCCTTCCATTTTCTGACACACTTAATCCCAAGCAGGGTCAAGAGAAGGGGTGTAAATCACACCCACCATGGCGATTTGATTCAGTATCAATTTCCTGACCCAACGATTCGATTATTTTCGATACTCAAGAATACAACACGATATGATTCGATTAATTGGTTAATTTTTTTCAGGCTAGACAATGTTTCAAATTCTAAATAAATCAATGAAAGCTGTAAAACCATTATGCATTTTAATTGAGTAAATACAGCAAACAAAAGAAGTAGCAAAGTTGTACTCCACCTAGGCCTATGAAAACCTCATTCACTGAAAAATAATAATGCCCCTGTTTTATAGATTCTGAAAGCCCTTGCAGGAAAAAAAAACATGAATCAATACTCTTGCTGACGTGTCGAGGCATCGATACAAAACGATTATTACTTACATCCCGAGTCGAGAGGGGTATATAATATGTCGCAGAAATGTAAAAACCTAAGCCATGAAATAATATGAAGAAAATGCACAATTTTTTCATCTAAACTTAAAGTTAANTTTCAGGTTGTTTCAGACAGTAGTGGGTTTATTCTTGCCCTTCCTGTCACATGCAGGCCACTTGTTTCTAAGTTCTTGATCGGTGGCAGGAGGATTCTGTTACCTAGTTCTCATAGGTGATTCCCAGAGATACTGGAGTCTTAAAGCATTTTTAGTGCATCTGATTCTAAAGCGAAAATTTCCATCAACTGCACTGCTCCTAGCTGTCCTTTTCTTATGTGTTAAATACCTTTCAATGTAAAGTAATAGTGAGAGATTTCATTTTTTTTTTATTTCCTTAATTTTATCTTTCTATAGTGGTGGGTATAGAGGTGAGGTCAATTAAACTTTTTTTGTCACAGACATAATGTTATAATATGTCCATCCTTCCATTTTCTGACACACTTAATCCCAAGCAGGGTCAAGAGAAGGGGTGTAAATCACACCCACCATGGCGATTTGATTCAGTATCAATTTCCTGACCCAACGATTCGATTATTTTCGATACTCAAGAATACAACACGATATGATTCGATTAATTGGTTAATTTTTTTCAGGCTAGACAATGTTTCAAATTCTAAATAAATCAATGAAAGCTGTAAAACCATTATGCATTTTAATTGAGTAAATACAGCAAACAAAAGAAGTAGCAAAGTTGTACTCCACCTAGGCCTATGAAAACCTCATTCACTGAAAAATAATAATGCCCCTGTTTTATAGATTCTGAAAGCCCGTGCAGAAAAAAAAAACATGAATCAATACTCTTGCTGATGTGTCAATGCATCGGATCATTGGCTGTTGGATCGATACATCGATACAAAACGATTATTACTTACACCCTGAGTCAAGAGGGGTATATAATATGTCGCAGAAATGTAAAAACCTAAGCCATGAAATAATATGAAGAAAATGCACAATTTTTTCATCTAAACTTAAAGTTAAAGGGATACGAGGCGAAGTGTGGCACATCCTAAGTTTAAAATAAAGAAACTGAAGAAAGAGGAGCAAGTTAAATTACAAAACATGATAAATAGAGCATATTTCAGGTTACAGCCTGTGTTTAAAAATGATTAGGATAATATTTGATAACATAAATCCACATGCTCCATTCTATTTCTAAGCCTTGTGTCCTTTTATATCTCCCATTTTCAGGGGCCACCACAGTAGGTCCTTAAAGACATAAAAACAGCTGTTTAATAAGAAATACATCCACTCAAAAACATTCTTTAAATTTGAATTTATTTAATATAACCTTCATACACTT
>NW_015150481.1:744553-750060 GCF_000732505.1 Cyprinodon variegatus
TATTGCCCCAATGTTTAATTCACTTTACTTTTTATATGATATTGTTATAAGTTATTATAACTATAAATTTTTCATATTTCTCACATATTTTGGTTTAAAGTGTTATTAAAATGTGTTATTAAAGTTTCGGTGCAGCCATGCCGGAGGTCTGACTTGAATCTGATAGATTTGTGAAATGAGCTGAAGATTAGGGTGAGGCCTTCCATCTTACAAACTTGGAAACCATCACTTTAAAAGTGCTGAAAGTTTGCAAGAAATGCAGGGTATGTGTAGGAGGTATTTCTTTTGATTTATTTATTTGTTTTGGGTTACTCAGAATAAACGTGTAGTTCAATATATATATATATATATATATATATATATATATATATATATATATATGTTTTTTTTCACATCAATATCAAGGCTTTAGGCAGCTGTGTAGCCACATGGTTTTTAGCAATCATTCAGCCACAGTAAGTCACTCAACAGGTGGTGAGCATGTGAGGCAACCTGTGTATTAATACAGTAAATGTGGATGGGGTAAGGAGAATGTAGGAACGTGAGATCCTGTTAACATGTATTGTTTTTTTCTTGCCAGCAAACTTGGATTATCTCCAGTGTGGAATTGCGATCTTTGATGTTTTATGGGACCCTTTTTATACTTGTAAACCAACATGCACCATGTGAATATTTGAGTAACAGTAAAGTTCAGTTTGATCACTTAAAGGTCCCATATTTTACAAAATTCACATTCTAAACATTTTGTAACAGTCACGTATCCTGAAGCACGTGTATGATATTCACAAGTGATAATAAAAAACTTTCAACTCTCTGACTGCCTCTAATTTTTTAGCTTCTGCTCAAAATGGTATGTCTAAAAAGCAGCCCCCCTTATGATGTCATAAGGGAAAATACGCTGTCCAGAGCGGTCTGTAGCAGCCAATCAGTCATTCTCTGGCCTTATTCCTCTCTCCACTATCTTTAAGAACTCTAACTTGTTTTCATAGTAGCAGGTTGTGTGGGGCCATACCCTTTGAGAGGATGGTGCAAGGAAAGCCAAAATATCTTCTTTAGAAGAGGACTGAATTTTTGAGATTTCTGGTACATGCTGTCTGTCCGCCCAAATTGCAAATACATGCTCTGGGGGTGTCATTCTTTATATATTTTTATTTTCAGATGTAGCATAATATGGAATTTTTATATTTATTTATTTATTTCTTTTACAGAAACAATAGTCACAACTGTATGATGCCTTTTTCCTGTCAGAAAAAAAAACTTCGCACTGAATGAAAATATTTGCCATTATTATTATTATTATTATTATTATTATTATTATTATTATTATTATTATTATTATTATTATTATTATTATTATTATTAAATCATTAAAGCTTCCAATTTATTTTGAAATAGAAGCTTTTATTGCGAAGGTTTGAATTCCGGAAGTGCTCCCAGTGAGCTAACAGCAGCTAGCAGCTGCGCTGTGAGCATCATAACTGGCGTTTAAGCGGTAAAGAGCAGATTGTGTATCAGTCAACCCTGCTATCCTCAGAATATCTTTGATCCTAGGTCCATTTATCTTGCGTATTTGTGTGTTTTTTGTTTTGTTTTTTCTTTTTGGCGGCTCTCCGCTGCCTGTTGGTCCCAGCCGTTGGTCGCCTGTCTCTCAGCAGCAGTAGCGATGGTTTTATCAACATCACAACAAGTAGCTCTAGCGTTCACGGCGGTGCTCTTTACATTTGTCGTCCTGCCGAGGTTATTTGGAGTAGGCGGTGGCACAGCGAAGGAAACTAAATATGACCCTCGCTTCAACAGAAAAGGTGAGGAGTTTAGGTTTTGTTTTTATTTGGGTTTCTCTCCAGGACGCTGCTGTCCTGTCTGAGTCTTCGTGGCCTGTGTTTGGTTTGATAACTATTAGTTGCTGCGTAATTCCTCCTCTTTTACTGGAACTCTAAAATGCTCTTATGTCAGGGTAGTGATGCTTTTTTCAACAGCTAAGAACGGGGACAAGGAATTATGTTTAAATGTAACATTAAGCACTTGGCGAAAAAAAAAAGTGGAAAAAACTACAACAAACTTATTAAAAAACAAAAGTTGTTATTGATTAATATTTTCTAAGTAGGTATTTTCCAAGTATATTGGATTTTTAAAGCTTATGAAAACCCCAAACCGGAAATCCTGGTTGCTGCTGTCCATGGTGCTGATATTGTTTTTAAATTTAACTTTCTTGTTCCTTTTGTTCCCAAAAGAGAAGGTTAAGGGATATTTATTTAGTTTGGTAAAGCAGTCTAACCTAGTTTGGTCTCTTTAAAGTTTTAGTCCTCATACAGAATTCATCTGTGTTTCTTTCAGTCTGATATTAGTGAAATATTATGTTAGTAGACACAAAAAGCTGTTTTCAAATGATGAGTTCAGACCAAGCCCTTTGTAAACAAGCTGTAAAAGTGTCCACCTGAAATCTATTAACTAGTTGCAAAACTCTTTAAATTGTTGTAAATCCAGACCTTGTCTAAGCCACTCTAAAAGTTAATGCATTTTTTTTTTTATAACAACCTTTCCAACACTTTAATTCCGACAATTTATTATAGGAGTTAAAATTCTATTATCAGCTCTTTCACATTTTGGTCATGCAGACTCAAGTGAGGAATCTTGGCCATGAAATAAGTTCACCACGCCTTGTAAACTAATTTTCTCTCTTTAAAAACAGCATTTTAATGTTACGTGCTTTGTATCATAACATATGCCAGATTAAATACAGAGCAGGGAAATGCTTGCCACACATTTAAAATTGTTAGCTGTAAAAACGGAAAACTACCACTTTGCTTAATGTCTGTATTTCATATTGAATCCATGTACAACATGTTCATTTTGAAATGTCTAATATTGTACATGTTGGGAGTAATGGTAATAATGCATTTGTCTCTGGGAAAAGTAACCACATGGATGATGAAAACTATGAATAATTCAGTAAATCAGGCATTAGCAGCACAAATTGTTTGCCCCCAGCCTTGTGGCTTTTTAATTGGAATGAGAATGGCTTTTACTGTACTTGTTTTTATTTATGGCTGCAACTTACATTTCTATAATGGCTGTGCAGAAAGTCTGATTAGATTTATGAAACAGACCCATTAAGCTAATCGGATTAGAGTAACCCCACCAATCTTGCATTTCCTTTTTCTATGTCCAGTTTTGTCAAATCTTTAAAGACAAACAAGCGACAAATGGAAGGTAAGCCGCAGTTGAAGTGGGGGAGGGAACAGGGGGAGATGAGTTATCTTGGAGAGAACTGAGAGTAAGAGTTTTTATTTATTATGGATTTTTACTTGGTTCTGATGCAATATTCCCAGAGATCTAATGTGTTTCTATTTGAATTTTCACAGGCTCTGTTCTGTTTTTTTTGTTTTTTGGCTAAGTATTCTTAAAAGAGAGAAAATGTTTCTAAGTTCCCTAAATCGAGGCGGTAGATTTAAATCCAACAAAAATGTTTGTATTTAAACTTAAAATTAAAATTCTGCCCCTTAAACTCAAATCCTAAATGTGGTTTGGGCTATGAAGGTTGCTCTATATTGTCGGGGCTTGTAGCCGGTTTACGGGTTTACCTGCTTTGACAACCTTAACAGCACAGGGTTCACATTTTCACAGCACACCCCTGATGTCTGTGCAAATAAGAAAGTAAATGTATTTTTAAAAGTTTCCATGGATGTTACACTCATTAAAAGTCACGATGTCAGCATATTTCATTGTAATTCTACAAGTTTGAGGCCATTCATGCCCCCGAATTTCCTGATCTAGCAGTTGAAGATCCTATTTCACTAACTGCCCGTGCAAACAATGGGGAAATTGTTTAAGTTTGCTTTGTGGCTGACTGATTATACCTCGACCTTTTTCATTACAGCTGAACAAAACAAATACACACAAATACACTGGCTCATATGTATTTCAGTCATTTTAATATTTCCTTGTTGCAGGAAACCACGTGCTTCTCGCATGAAGGCATGGTATTCAAACATTACAGTTCGGTGAGATATGGGGTTGAGTTCATTTGTGTTGCATCAGTAACCTCAAATATCACCTTAAAGTACTGCAAAAGACAAGATGATCCAGTCCATATCCAGAAATCTTTCATCAATCTGATATCATGCTATCACATAGCTCATATAACAGCTTCGAAAACATACAATTCTGCTCTACTCATGAATCAAATTCAGACATGCATTTTCACTTTCTTTTCACCTAGCCTACTTCATGTCGCAATACATTTGTATTTAAGTCATTTCTATTTTGCTGATAAGATGGATTCTTTTATCACATAGAGTCAAGTTGATTGAGAAATTAATAATTAATTGACAGTTATATTTATTATCGATTTACTAAGGTAATTCATTTCGGATATGGAAAAAGGTTTTACAAAAAACTTAAAAAAGAAGAAATCATGGCAAAAAACACATTTAAATGCTCTGTAGTACGCTTTAAAGAATCTGTATATCTGGGTTCACAAACTACGATTTTACTCCTTTTCAATATAGACGTCTCGCTTAATTTTTTTTCTTTTTCTTGCAGTGTCTGATTCATGCTGGTACAGCTCTGGAATATCATCTCTTTTTTTTTTTTTTCTGATGTTATAGGTCCAGGTCCGGGCGCCTCCAGGGGCCAGCCCGTCAGTTTGAACTCCCCAGGCTCACATCAGAGCGCTGACAACATCCAGCAGATGAAGAAACGCATGGAACAGGAGATGAAGAGCGACAAATACAAGTCCAACAGCAACAAAGGCTACGTGTTCACGCTAATGCCCCTCTATGCCATCGGAGTGGGAGTGTTTGCAGCTTACAAGTTCCTAAAGGTAAATACTTCTTTGGCACACGCTCCAGAGTTCTGCAGCTCTGGAAACACAATATGTTTAAAAACCTATATTTGCTTTTTCTGCTGCAGATCAAGTCATCAGATGATAAAGCACAAAAGGATAAATTTATTAAAGGGGCCAAAAAGTCAGCAGAGGCAGGTGTGTTTCCCAGTTTGGCTTTGTTTGAGCTTTGGTCACGTGTATTTGGTTACCGCTGATTATAATCACCGCTGTTTGTTTTACACAGAGAACCAATTAAATGAGTTGGAACAAAGGCTGGCACAGACAGAAAGGATGTTGAACTCTATCCTCACCCAGCTGGACCCGCTCACAAACTGGTGAGGCGTGACGCACAAACAGATGCCTCTTGATAAAGAAGCTCCAGTTCTGTAACCTTCTACGGTAGAACAGGATCAGGGCTGTTCAAAGAGAACCTTTTACGGCCCACTGATAGCAGTTAATTCACTTCTAGTTCACATGTTTGGTGTTATGTCTCCTTTTCTTTCTTTTCCCTTATCAGTTTAATTTTACGCATCATAGTAATAAACCTAATTTCTTAGGCTGCTTAAATTAAAGTAACAAGTATAAGAACATGTAATTCTCAAGCTATAAACCTGTTTTTGAGATAACAGGTCACAATTTTTGTTCTTTATATATACATATATATATATATATATATATATAT
>NW_015150481.1:750200-780734 GCF_000732505.1 Cyprinodon variegatus
GTGTGTGTGTGAGTATTTTTCGCTGAATGAAATCACTAGTAAGTCAAACTTTGCTTGATTTACAATAAAATGAATTCTGCACCTCGTTCAAAACCACATTTTTAATACCATCTAAGATAACAACAAAAATGGGTTTTAAAAAAGCAAGATAAAAACACTACTTCTGAAAGGAAAGTATTTTAAAAAAGATCTGTTTATCCTGTAGGATGATGTCGCTTTGCAAGAGTTCTTGATTTATGATTAGAACCTTTGACACTTAAAATGAGAAATTTATGGAAGTAAAGAGCTAGCACACAATCTAAAAGTATTAAAGATGTTTATATTGGTGTGAGATACTTCTTTTGATATAAGAAAGTTCTCTGTTAAAGGGACATTTAGCCTCTCTGTAACACTTTTCATTCATGTCAGTTCTGTGTTTTCGTAAACAATTAAAGTTAAAAGATCATTGTTAATATGTAACATCTTCCATGAATAAAACTCAATGTAAGACATCTGTCAGCAAATCAAACTATTTTATTATTGTAAGTAAACATGGTTTGATATTTTACTTTCACCTCCACTTTAATCAGTAGTGGTTTTCATGCTGTATACTTCTGAATGTTTGTTGTGGTTTTCTCAGTTTCTGATCTCTTTACCTGTGCAGTGTGAAATCAGTCGCCCAGGATCAGAAGAATGAGATCATGTCACAGCTTCAGACCATCCGCTACCTGATGAAGAAGAGGGGAATGGATTGTCCGCCCATCAACGGCAGTGGTGAGCTTATTTCACTAGCCAATCTGAAGGACACCAATGAACTTAATATTTACACACATACAATCCATGCAAAATATAAATGTATAGCATTGGTATTTTATTTTTAAATGAAAATAGCATCTATACATGTTTGAAAGGAGGACAAATAGTTTTTCAAATATTTTCAGGTAAAAGTGAGATGCTCTGTTCAGAAGAGACCAAAGTGTATCTTTTAGCCAACATATAAAAGGCTTGGTTTGGAGAAAAGAAAGACATGAACATTGCACATGACCCTAAGCATTCAGTAAAACCTCAATGGTGAAACAAGGTGGTGGAAGCATGTTGTGGGGATGCTTTCCTCAGCTCAGTCAGGAAAGCTGATCAGCTTTGTTGGGAAAAGGTAAATGACTGCTAATCCTGGAGGAAAAGCAGGAGGTTTAGCCCATAAAGACGTCATTAAGGCAGAGTGTCGAGACATTGTGACAACCGGATTGGAGTCCTAAATCCAACTGAGAAAATGTGACAAGACTCAAAAAGTGAGAAAATAGATGCTCTCCATCTCAAATGACTGAGGTCTTCCAAGGTAGGAGCAGTCAGCAAAGCTGTGGTTGCAAAAAGAGTTGATACTTTAAAAGCTCTTTAGAGAAAAAAAACAAAACATTATTTCCTTCCAGTTTGCAAACAAGTGTTGCTTGTTTTGTCCTGGTTTGCCACCTCAGATTAAAAGGAATAGCTCCTTACCAGCCCCCTGCAGAACTTTATGACTCACTAAGGAAGGAATTCAGCAATTCATTTATATTGATTAAAATACAAGGATCATCTAAAACCCAAAAGACACCAGCTTTTTTCGTTATAAAATGTGAAAGAATTAAATGGGTAAGAGTATTTTTATGAAGCCCTAGACTCAACTATAGCAGAATGTAGCCCTTGAAACAAGGGTCTATACTGGTTTTCTCCACTTTAATAGGCAAATTGGTCAAGTATTCTGCATTCAGTGGATCAAAGCTTGGATCACTGCAGACTTGTAGCAGCAGATGGAGGTTGAAAGCCTCAACCACAATGTTTGAATTCAGGCCAAGCAGCCTCGCTTCTACGTGTTTTAGTTTTGCAGGAAAGACAGCCTTTCTCTTTGTGGTCGGATTTAAATTTGCAAATAAATCAGTAGAACCCAGGTACTGTCTCATGCCTGTTTTACATTAAAGCATGTGGTTTGTTAGCACATGAAGACTAAAACCAAAACCAGTCGGCTTGAAAGCTTATTCTGCTGTTGTTTTTTTGTTTTTCCTTTTAGATGTTTCACAAGGTCGAAACCTGGATCAGCTGATTGAATCCATTGGAGCCAGTCAGACCTCAACAGCTACAGACACAGACAGCGTAGAAGCTCCTGAGGTTTACGAGCCGCCTTCTGATGGCAAAGACGAGGCTGCAGCAAAGGGGGAGGAGATGATGGAGCTCCAGCCAGAAGAATCTGTGAGCGAAGAAGAAGATTTAGAAGCAGAGGCGATGGATGATAAAGCAGAAGAAGACATGGAATGCTTGAAGCCGCCTGAGCTTGAGTCTGCTTCGTTGTCTCAGACAAACATTGAGGAAATCCGTGCAGAACCCGCAGCAGGACTCAGACGGCGCAACAGGCCTGAATGAACTCTGGGAGGAGATTAGAGATGTGACGGTTTACTTGGAATAATTCTCATCAGAAAGGCTTCCATGACTCATCCAGGCTTTATGTAGTTCTGTCTGCATGTTTAGGTGGAGGACACCAAGCAAAGATGCATTGAAGTTTTTAGAGCTTACAGGTTTATATCAATACATTAGAATATTATCAAAGATACCTATATTTTAGTCATTTCTAAAAAAAAAAAAAAGATTAAAATAAATTACAACAGATACAAATCTAGGGTTTATTTCCAATTTTGAAAATAATCTAAGACCAATGAAAAACCATTTTTATTTGACATATTACATGAATTACTTTAAAAAAAAAAGTTTTCCTTCCTTTAAATAAAAAAAAGAAATTATTTAGAGTCCATGCTCTTTTCTGGCTTCCCTATTGCTGGAAGTTAACATGGCTGCAAAGGACACTGCAAATTCCACATGAATGACTGTCACTACCCGATCCGTCCTTGAAGCGCAATCCCTACCATCGGCTCATTTGTGCATGTGCAAGCAGATATTCATCCAGGTCGCCATAAATAATGTAATCATGGTACTAAAAGTACTATTTTCTATCCTTAAATCACAAGAAATGCTAATGCATGTCTTTTTTTTTCATTTTCTATCTTAAACTTCTTGTCTGACATCATCGGACCTGCTCAGAGTAGTGCGGCAAAATATGATTAAACCATGTTTATCTGCATTTTAGTTGTTCCTTTCTTTAGATTACGCACCATGATGTTAACATGAAAGGAAAAATTCTTTTTTAATTGATGTTTAAAACAAAAGCAGAAAAAGTTAGCTCCTGGAAGTAGCATAGGATTACATTTCTAGTAGTATTTTTAACCCTCAACACATTATAGTTCAGTACGCCTACTATTTTCAAGGAAGGAAAAACTTTATTTAGGTCTATTTTACAAAGTGAAATACAGGCCGACCTGGATGTATATCTGGCTGCACATATGCAAATGAGCTGATGTAACGGATCATGCTACCGGTATGGATCGGGTAGTGACGTGACATTAAGCAGAAACAACTTTTTCACTGAAATTCATAAATATTTAATTCCATTTTCTTACTTTCCCCTAAGAAACTACATATGAATGAAATCTAAAACTTTCAAAATTCTTATTTATCATTATCATTTACATTTTTACCAATATTGTTGCATATCACGTTTTCCTAATATAGTAGAAATCCTTTCACACCTGAATACCAATATTGTGGGTTTGAAATTTCTGCTTTAAAAATCCTTCTCGCATGTTTCTTTTATAATATTGACGTTTTAATAGGACATGAATTCTGATCCTGCATTAGCTGGAATCAGAAATTATCAAAGCGAATCCAAACCAGATGTAATAATCTGTAATATTTGCACCTTGTTACCATGTAATAATCAGTGATGCTCCTGTTTGTTTAGATCAGGTCTTCAAAAAGGTTAAAAAAAACCAGGTTAATTAAACAAAGGTTTAATTAGCCGCATTCATTTGTCTTGTGTAAACATACTATCAGAGCCAACAATACTCCACACTACCTACTCGCGCTCTGACGCTAATGTTACCTTTGATGTTTGTTTTTTTTAAATCTGTCTGTTGAAGCCGAGCCTTTTCCTTGCCTTATCAAACACCTCTTAACACAAACCCCTCTTTAACCACCCAGTTGGTTGATAGTAAAAAAAAATAATTAAATAAAAAAGGCAATAGAGTAATGCTGGCTAGACCCTCCCCCACCTGTTGCTGTGCACTAGCAGTTAGCTACCTGAAAGTAGGATTTTGCTGTTATAACAGCTTTTAAATATTTTAAAGAAGACGATGCAGCTGGACGCTGTTAAAAGTCAGAATATACTGATTCTATAAATTCGAGCTTTGTGGCATGGTGTACATCCAAACCCAACTGCTTTAGGTTTACTTTTATTACTGCATGAATGGGAAATCCTTAAATCTACTGTACTACAAATGCACCCAAACTCTTTTTATGTATGTTACCACTCTGCCTTAGCTTCCATTTATCATTATTGTTGACCTGATATACGATTAATAAAAAAGAAAAAACATCTGTTTTGTCACACGACTTCACTGTAAGATTTTAGCAACATTTTCGCTAAAGTCAAATGAGTCCAAAATTGATAGGTTGTGTTAAATGGAATTTCTCCCCCATGGCAGCATATTCGGAGTGATCCACTGTCTTATCTGTCACTTGGAAAGAAGAGTTTGCCTTATTTATTTTGTCTCTGTTTTCATAGCCTATTTCCCATATATGTGTGTGTTGTTGCAAGCCTGCGATGACTGTTTCATGTTGGGGCTGAGCAGACAAAACTCAGCTTGCCTTGGTAGAAAATAAAATTTGAAAACAAACTGTTCATAACGTCTTATTTTAACCCTAAAGGGTAAGAGAATGTTGGATTCTGAACTTGTTGTGGTTCTTTTTTAACCCTCAGGGAGAATTTTCTATATATTACAGAAGCAGTTTTTAAAACTCGAAAAGTCAAACTTTTAACAACTTTGTATTGTTGTGACCAGTGGCGGCTGGTCAATAGAGGGCACTAGTGCGTCGCCCAACCCACTCAATGACCTTGATTAGAACAAAAAAAAACATAACATTTAAATTACAAAATTAAATAATAAGAAATAATATAAATATAAATAATAACATTTTGAAATATATTAATATATCTTTCAGATGTGTGAGATTAATATTTAATCTTCAATGACGAGTAAAGCTGTTTCGTTTGTCGTTGGATCTGTGACGTATTTCCGCCCCAGGGTGCAAAAATCTTTGGCCATAGACTTTTTTTTAAAGTTGTAAATTTGCAGCAGCTCCTCTGCAGTGCAGAAGGATAGGAGATCTGCAGAAGTTTGAGACAATTGGAGAGGGAGAGAGACAGAAATGAGGCAAGAAAAATGTAATTAAAGGAGAAGTCTGGTCATATTCAGAATACAAACTTCTTAAAGTACTTTAAATATGAGATTATTACATACCGTCCAATAAATAAGTGTTTTTTTTTAAGAGTCATTTTCATTGGAATGTGCTTTACAGGAGGCGTCCATGTTTGTCAAAGAACTCTACTGCCACCTACTGGTTTGTGAAGTCACGGTGCGGTATCGGCTGTTGAGCAAGTCCCAATGCTGTATCTGGTGTTTGTCACAATTCATCTTAAAAACATTGTTATTTGAAATGTTGGCTACATATTACATGTTTTTTCTCTGGCCAGAAACTCGATGGCAAACCCTCCCTCTTCAATTTGGCAACGACAAACCCGGATCATAAATCGGAAAGGTGAAATAACACATTTTTTTCACTTTTACCTGATGAATTACAACATCCGACTGCCATGCATGTGGGCATTGTCAGTTTAACTATACCCGTCGAGAATTTCAATGGTGAAGTCCTTGTGAAATCTTAAATAATTGTTGTTGATTGCAGATGTGTCCACTAGTTCCCATTGATTTTGCCTTTGGCTTACCGCACCATGACGATACTGCCGGAAGATGTCAGGAGTGAGATGTGACTATATTTGGGCACAAATGGCCTGTCCCAGACTCTGTGATGGTGACAAAAATAATTACTTTTATTACTGATTAACGTAAATTCATTAAATCACGGCCAACATATTAGTTTTAGGTATAGGTAATGATCCTTTGATTATTACTTGCTGACCAGACTTTTCCTTTAAGTGAAGTCCCTTAAAGCAAATTTACCAAGAGAAGCTGGAGGTGAAAGTGTTTTTTTATTATGAATGCCTGAGTGATCGGTGGAAAAAGGAGAAATAGAGCTTAGACTGACACAAAGTTACTGACTGTAAACAGTTCATCGTGACCTATTATGTAGGCCTACAGTTCAGAATTCATGTTTATCTGAATAAACAGTTATTAAACAGAAATACAACTTAATGAAAATTATTTATTTTCATCACCAGTTATCATAGTAGAAAGTCTTTCTCAAGCAGTTTGTGATGAATTTTGGAAACAGGAAATGAGCCCCTGATCTAACGCACCACCTGGATTGAGAAACCTGTTCCAAGACTTTATTTTACTCATTATTTAGGTAGCACACACATATCATCCTCATCTTATTTTATTCTTATATCTCATTTGTACTTATCTTATTTTTCTCTCTTCCTCAAATGGTTGCACTGCAAGAAAAAGGTTTTACACAAGGGATTAATAAAGTAATTCTGAAACTGATTTATGAAGCCCTTTGTTAGAATTCAAATCAGCCATTTTAATCTAGATTTATTCCAAGATTACAGTGAGATTAATCTAGATTTAAAAAAAATAATATATGCCCTTTTTAAATGTTTTAAAAATATTAGTGACATTAGAGAGAAAGCTTCATGAATATTAAGGTACACAGCTGACGGGTTAAGAATAATGTTGTGGGGAGCTGCAAAGATCCAAAGTCCAGGAAGACGAATAAAAAAAAAAAAACAATTGATAAATAAAAATCCTCCTGTAAAAGCCTAGTCAACAAGGACTTAGGTAAAGCTGAATACAAAGATGATTCAGTTATTTATTTCTAAATATCATGGGAAATGTTCAAAAACTTGTTGTTCTGCTTTAGTATTAGTATTTGTTTGGTATGTATCTTTATTTTTTATTTTTCTTATTCTAATGACAGCTGCTACTATGCACTTTGCCCTTTGTTCCATGACAAATTTATCTATAGGCTACAATAAATTCTATTCTATTCTATTCTATTCTATTCTATTCTATTCTATTCTATTCTATTCTATTACATTTCTAAACGATGTAGTCCTACTATTGTAATGATTTATCAAAGAGCTGTATTTACGACTTCAACCTGCAGGTGGCGCCAGTAGAGCATGGTAAAACCCATCTTGACCAGGTGAAATTAGAACCACTTTGGCCAAATTCTGGAACATCAGACTAATAAATGCAACTTTTTAATCTACAATATGAGAGAAATTTGTTTTTAAAAAAAAGTGATATTTAAAAAGTAATTCAAAGAGTCAAAGAGTTATTTGGAATAAAAGCTGCCTTATGAATAAGTATTTGGAGAAACGTTTCTGGAGCATCTTTGCAAATTGAACCCCCTCTTCTAATCATAGCTCATAATTAGACCATGCTGAGTTTGTTATTGTCTTTCTTTCATATAGCACCAGAAAAAGATCAGGGATTTATCGCAAATTAGCTCAGCTCTCAATTAGAAATGGCAACATTTAATCAGCTTACTTGTTTTCCCTTGGGATTCCCGCCTAATTCTGCTCAACAGTCTGTGGTGAGAAGCAGATATTTTATGAGCTTCGCTGTTATGAATGAGACTGAAGGTATTTAGAACAAGGCATCCACGCACTGCAGATGAACTCATTCCCAGAGCATGCTCCCCTCAGGGGCCATGTAGGACTTAAACACACCAAAGTGATCCCAGGAGTGCTGCAGCATTTATAGGGTTTCCATGCAAGAGTGATGTTTATTGCCACTGTTTACATTCCCATGGATCACCATCCTTATATGACTGTAAATCTGGCTGTGCCTGGTTTATCCCATACTCACACATTATTGTACAACCCTGTGCAGTGGCACTAAAGCACCAAGTTTTCCTTATTGTTGGTAAAAGGAGCAGTGATTTTCATAAGTAGGGCCAAATTTAATGAAGTCTTTGGGACACAAATAGTATTAATCAGCCAGGGGCAGCTATATGTGGGGGGCATGGCCTCCTCTAGCCAACCACTGGCCACCCCTATGACCTCCACATCCAGGTGATTTTAGCTCCCATGTGGATGTAATTCACCACACCTGGAACAAGCAGTTCTCCTCTAAACCAGAGGGTGGCAGCAGTGATAACATCACATGGAATGCCTTAATTTGACATTTCAAAGTCAGAATATTATTTTAAAAAAATAAAGCACCATATTATTTTCAACAATATGCTACACATGACTGATATAGAATCATTGCTATTTTACAATGTATCTATGTACTTATGGCTAAATAGAAAACTATATATACTATATATTTTTTTATCTATCACCATATATTAATTTAAACAGCACTGATATGTATGTATAAATATGTCCTGTTGATCCCTTTCTGGGCACCCTAGTCCATGGTTCTAGCCAGCATATTCAGCAATCTTTTTTTCTTTTTATTAATGCATTTCATGCAATTGAGCATTTAGGAGAAAAAACAAAAAATGGCAGGTGGACTTTCAACAAACTTTGTTCTGAGGCAAAGGGAACTGCACAGTTCGCATCTTCAGGTAAAGCTTGAGGAAATTTATATCAAATACTTTCCCAAAAAAGTTGTGTTACACTGATACCGATACCAGTATTAAGCGGGGCCCCGATCCAGTGCTAAAATGGTGGTATCGGCGAGTACCAACAAACACCGATATTGTTTTGAGAGCCAAAAGTTTATTGAACTATTATCACCCATTCCAGGTAGGCAATAAAAATTCTACTGGATTCACTTTGTATTAATCTTTTTCCTGATTCATAAAGGTAGGCAGCAGCTTGACAAAGCCATAATGGCAATTATTTTACTTCCAAGTAATATGCAGTTCTTCATATATACACACACAACAATTTCAAACAGATGGTATCGGCCAATACTGCACAGCCAGGTATCGGGTATCGGGGCCAAAAAATGGCATCAGTGCAACACTACAAAAAGTATGAAGATTGATTAAGGTTAAATGACATTGTTGTTTGTGCGAGGATGGGGGGTGGAGGACCAATCTTGTGAGATAAAATGAAAATAACAACAGATCAATTCTTCCCTCTAACACAGAAATAAACAAACTTGAAGAGCAGTCCATTGTATTTAGAATAGTCTGATGTCTTAGGTAAATATTCAGTTTGTCATAGATTTAGATCTTTAAAAAATATGTTGAAGCCTGCAGTTTTTTTTCCACCCTTTTCTTTTGAGGCTTTGCATCAAGCTGTCACTGAAACAGTTGTGAACTCATCCAAACAAACCTGTGGTTAGATGAGGAGACAGTTGTCAGACCAGGATGTGATATGTGTGTTGTTTTGATTTGTTTGCCTTTCATGCTCTCTCAAAGGGAAGTAAAAATAGCTTCACTTACTGATAATGAAAGAGACAATCTCCCCTCATAAGCAGTATTTTTTTGTCGTTTTATGAAGAGACAACTGAAATGGTTTTAAACAAAGCAGTGTCTTTTTGTTTCCTGGTTGCCTTCAGAGTCAGCAGGATTTGGGAGTCAGAGGAAAGCAGAAATCATGTGCCGTATCAGATGGGAAGCAAGCCGAAAGTGTGTGCTGAGCTTTTATTCTTCTTCTGTTCTCTTGCTCAGTGAGGTTTCATTTTGATTGACTTGCAAAAATGATTAATCTTGACCGTTTTTTGTGTTGTTGTTGGTAGAACAGCTCAAGTTCAGTCAGAATGGTCAGAGAGGACTTGTGGATGTCAGTATTCAAGCCATGGCTTTTGGGTTTAGGTCTGGACTTTGACTAGACCATTTAGACATGTTTTCATCTAAAATTATCCATTGAAGGAACAGTTATGTTGTATTACTGCGATTCCCTTTTCTTCCCATCATCTCACATCATAATGCTGCCACCACCATGGAACACAACAGTCAACACTAATCTTTAATAAAATCTTTAATAAAAACCTGTGTCTTCAGGATTTTCATATTATTACTGGTAAAACAAACTTTCAAACAAACAAACAAACAAACAAACAATCTTGTGTTATTAACGTTGTATAATGTGTTTTTGGAGGCATTGTTTTCCTATTTGATAACCATAGCAGATCCATTATGAAATTATCCTCTTCAGTCCTAAAATAGCTTATGTTCAGTTATTTCAAGTAAAAATATTTCTATGGAAAAAAAAACAAAGGCTGTGCTAATGGCCTTTATCTCCCTCTGAGACTCATCCCGTCGAGCAAAATGCACTGAGAAGGACTTTCCATAGGACTTTCAGTCATTTTCCCCCCTTTTTAAGCCCTGCACCTCCTGATAAAGATCAGCAATCGGGCTGTTCTATTTTTAGTCGTGATATTATGGGGGGAGGAACGCAGGATGCTGCCTGCATCATTCAGAACACTGATGGCTGTTTATAGGGAAAAACTGTGCTGAACCTCTGGTGTCCCCGGTGCTCTGTGATAAATGGCCTTATTAGTAAAACATTAAAGGGACTCAATATCATATGTTGAGTTTTTTTTTTTTTTTTTTTACCAGCTCTATCTTTATTTGAAACAAAAAAGTGTATAAATGAATGAATTTATCACCCATATTTTTTTTTGGTCTGCAATGGAAAGCAGATTAATCTATTAGCTGAATCTGTTAATACAAATATAGGTTATGTGATTGTGTCCTTCTTCCAGATGGATCTTGTCTATAAGGGTAAAAAAGTGAAAGTTAGACCCAGTTTGCATTTCTTTGACACTGCTTATTAAAGGTGATTGTGTGGTTGCAGCATTCACATTTGGATGTTGATGATTAATTACCTCCATGCAATCTTTCACATGCAATAAGAAATTGGGTCACTCAGCGGTTGCAGTTCAACAAACAGGTCTTACATCAGGGGATAATGATACATATGATTATAGGAAAATCACCCGCAGTGTCTCCTCACTGATTGAGCTGTGCTCTGATTCCCTAAAGATGTTCATTTTCCCTCCTCTCACACTGTGGTGGCTGTCAGACGATGGGCCTTCTGCTGATGGCAAAAACTGCCAGCTGATGACTGGGAATCAGATCGCCTGGCTGTCTCGCTGGTAGGAACCACCTGCTACTATCTATAGCAACAATTGAGGACTGATGATTCACATGCAGTTTGATGAAAAAACACCCAATTTCGAATTGGGTGTTTTTTTCCCATTTTTTTTCTCCATCAAACCAGCCTGCACTGCATGGGGGGAAAAAAGCACAATCAGAATCAAGTTTATTGCCAAGTAAGTTTGCAATTACAAGGAATTTGACTCGGTGTTGATGGTGCAGAGAATTAAATATATATACAGAATACAGAATATATAGCTATATACAATATAAAACATACATTATACTATATAAGATGTATAGCATAGGCATATATCATACACACAGTAGACTGCGTTAATGTAACGCAGGAGGTCTGGAGATGGTGTAGCTTCTAGGTCCTGAACGGGGGAGGGAGAGAGGCAATGTCAGTTTCATGGGGGTCTCTGGGCCTTGTTGAACCAAAAGGAAGTGACTGAAATTGTTTGTCGCTGGCGTGTGAGGGATCAGACCTCAATCTTTCCCTGCACGCCTCATAGTCCTGAAGGCGTGCAGATCCTGGAGAGATAGAAGATTGCAGCCAATCAACTTCTCTGCAGACTGGATGACAAGCTGCATTCTGCCCGTGTCCTCTGCGGTGGCACCAGCGTATCACATGATGATGGAGGAGGTGAGGATGGACTCAATGATGGAGGGGTAAAACATTGTCTTAGCAGTTTGATTTTTATCAGCCACTGCAGGAAGTACATCCTCTGCTTTTGTTGATCTTTAACAACAAAACCTGATTTTTTTTTTTGCCAACATCAGGCCTGGTTAGACTCGTTGACAGCAGCAGATCATAATGCCAAAAATTTTAGGACTCAATCCAACCCCCCATAAGAGTCATTATCCACAAACCGATTCAGATTGAAACACCTCTGAACTTTCAACAGCGTGGACATTTACTCCAAGAGCACAAGACTCATCCAGGAGGGCACAGAAGATCCCAAAACAACGTCACAGCACATCAGGCCTTATTTGTCTCACTCATGGTTTGAGTTTGTTATTCAACCATAAAAAAAAATAGATCTGAAGCCAAAACCACAGCTGAGAAAAATACCGTTAAGACCTGTCTTAGACTGATGTTCCCAAAGAGTTTTTGAAGAATGTTATGTGGAGTAAAAGACGTTGTTACATCTGGTACAGGCCCCTATGTTAAGCTGATGTAATGGTGTATGTGTTTAGACCATTATAGCTTTTAGTTGTGATAGTTTGTTAATTTGGATTGTGCTTATATCCTGCTCCGTGCATTTCTGTTAAGTCCCTTCTGTTGGTGCTTTTAAAAAGCTTTTTGTTTGTTATGTGTTTTTCCTGTGCCAATTTTTCACATTTTTCTTGGTTCCCCAACTGCGCTGCAAACAGATGACGACACTCGCCGGGTTTCCATGTCACTTGTGGCTCCTTTTCAATAAGCTCCTCTGATTCTTTCTCTCACTGCTGAATTCTACTGATTTTTGTTTGTGGTTTCTGTAAGTTTACAAATTGTCTCTTTAATTGAAACCTTGTCCTTCTGAGTTAGCATCTGCATTTTGGTTCCATTCACAAAACACATAACAAGCTACTGACTTTATTACCCCATGATGTGGTTGTATGTGGTTTGTTATTTTTATACAAATAAGTTATTTATTCTAATGTGTGGAGGTTGAAATTTTATGGATGTGTAATACTGCATGTAACTGCTGTACATTTTAAAAAGATGTCCTGTTTATCTTACATAGATAAACATAGATTCATAGATAATATATTTTAGCCTTCTACAGTTTTGACCATTTACAGAAATGCCTAATAACTGTTTTTTCATATTTGAAAGTAGCGGGTAGCCTTGCAGCAAGAAGGTTCCAGGTTCCCAGCCCGGGGTCTTTCTGCATGGAGTTTGCATGTTCTTTATGATGTATGGGGTCTCTCAGGGTACTCCAGCTTCCTCTCACAGTCCAAAAACATGACTGTTAGGTTAATTGGCTTCTCTAAATTCTCATTAAGTGTGTGTGTGTGTGTGTGTGTGAATGGCTGTTTTTAATGTTTGTCTCTGTGTTCCCCTGCGATGGACTAGGGACAATGTCCAGGTTGTACACCACCTCTTGCCTGTAGACAGCTGGAGATAGGGACCAGCACCCCTTGCATGACAGAAAATGGATGGAAAATAATCTGAGCATTCTAAACACTAAGATAAAACAAAAGACATAGCAATTTTAAAGGAATTGCACTGTGCTAACTGATATGCCACTTAGATCTTGTTTTTGCCGTTCCATGTTCTCTGCAGAAAGCTCACGTCTAAGTTCAGGTTTTCATTTATTATTTTTTACCCAAGGATTCGAATGAAAGCCAAGTTAGTCTTTTTTTTTTATATTCTCCTCTAACCAAAGAACATTCTTCTGCAGATTCGGGATGTGTTCTATATAGGTTGTAGTAAACAAGGCACTTTTCCACATACAGTAGACCATTTTTAGAGAGCAAACTTATTACGGTAGATGAAAAATAATTAACCAAACAACTTAAGGATGACTTCTTATTTTGAGACAAAATACATTCTGTCCTACAGCATTTTTTTAAAAGCTAATTTCTTTCTATTCCACTTCTAAAGGTAACCAATAGATGACCCTTAAGACCTTCAGACTTCATTAAGTGTTGCACAAATACAGTTAGAAAAAAAAAGTTAAGGCTGCATCATTGAGCCTTCCATGATCTAGTCCTTAATAATGAGATGTGACATTAGTATTTACATTGTAAGATGAATTTGATGCAAATTAAGACATACAAATGGAAAGTGGGAGTAAATGCAACATGAGGAACTGAAGGAAGAAAGGAATGTATTGTGAAGGGCATGACGATGAAAGGACGCAAGGAAGGAAAAAGACAAATAAGGGCAAAAGAAAAAAAATACAGTAATACAAGAGGCAATAAGGGAAAGAAGGAAGAAAAGGAGGGCAGGAGGGAAGGAAGGACAAAGTGAAAGGCATAAAAACACCACTGAGGGACAGAAAGACTGCATGACCTCACAGGATAAAGTGTGGCCACAAGAAACAGGATAAAGAAGAAAGGAAAAGTATTAGAAAAATGACAGAACTTTATTTATTTGTGGAAGAATTAAAGTCTCACATCTTCTTTTCAGTCTTAATCAAGAGAGTAAATGTTCAATCATTTTAAAAAATCTGTAAAACTCTGCTTAGTCTTTCAGTTTCTGTGTGGCACCCCAAGGCAAATCTAAGCCAGCCTTTTTATGGCAGCAGGCTTGGTAAGATGAGTGTTGGTGTAGTAGCTGGTGGGCGGTGGTCTTGTCTGCAATTAAATGCATCTAGTCAGATCTTAACGCATCGTGGAGCTGAAGACCTGTTGATTCTGTTCATCCTTTATCGTTTTTTCAAACGAGAAACACGATTTTCTGTGGAAATTTCCCCATCAGGCGTTTCTGCTGAGACTGGCTCAGAAGAAGAAGGGCGCGGATCGGATTCTCTGGAAAACAATCATGTGAGGGAGCGCAAACAGAGAAGAAGGAGCGAATTAGTTTTCAGACAGCCTCTAATGATGCCGTCATCGATTTCAGAGAGGAGTTGCGTTCCTCTTTTTTAGGCGGCGTGCCGGACGCTGAGCGGCTGTGCGTCTTGGAGAGGGCAGGGAGACGCGCAGCATCAGCACCAACATCAGCAGCTCCTCACAGTCTGCCCGGGTTCGGATCATCCACACACACCGACCACCTCCATCTCTGCGTCTCTCCCTAAGATCCCATCAAGTCATGTCTGAAACAGAGCGATGGGCAAGTTCGACGACAACGAGAGGATAATCCTCAACGTCGGGGGCACCAGGCACGAAACCTACAAAAGCACCCTAAAGACCCTGCCGGGGACCCGACTGGCCCTCCTCGCCTCCGATTCGGACATCGACTCCGTCCTGGATCAGCTGCAACAAGTCCCCGGCTTCATCGAGTACAACGCGAGGACCAACGAGTACTTTTTCGACCGCCACCCAGGCGTCTTCGCCTACGTGCTCAACTACTACCGCACCGGGAAGCTCCACTGCCCGGCGGACGTGTGCGGACCGCTGTTCGAAGAGGAGCTCTCTTTCTGGGGCATAGATGAGACGGATGTGGAGCCCTGCTGCTGGATGACCTACCGGCAGCACCGGGACGCGGAGGAGGCGTTGGACGTATTCGAGCTCAACGTGGACAACGGGGAGGAGGACGACGAGATTGGGAAGAGGCTGGGGATCGAGGACCTGGCCGCGGAGGGGAATGTCAGCCTGTGGAGGAAGTGGCAGCCTGTGATCTGGAACCTGTTCGAGGATCCCTATTCATCCAGGGCGGCGCGGGTAAGGGCGCACCGCCGCGTAATAGTCCAATCTTTATTTTTAATTCCTGCAGAAAAAAACAACAACTTTTGTTTACTTTGAAAAAGAGCATTTAAAATGTTTGCATATTCTAATTTAACAAATCATTTCCCTTATTTGAATAAGCAATCTGGGTGCCACAGTGCCGGGGTGAATATTTAAAGGACAGTACATGTGCCAAACGCGTGCAGGAACTCCACACTTGTTGATCATTTTCATTTCAGCACTTTGCGTGGACGCGTAGGCCGTTCGGCTTTATAAAGCCCGTATTTGCTCATAGCAGCTCTCAAAAGTTCATATATATATATATATTTCATATCTTCATTAACTCCCACTGAAGCGCAAAAACGCACAGAGGCGATCCAAGATGGATGCGGCCGAAGGCGTTGCTCGATTTGGAAAGCTCGCTTCCAGGTAAACCGTTTCAAAAAGAGTGTATTAAAATGTAATTTCTTAAAATAACCCCATTTATAAAAAGGAAAACTAATACAATAAAAAGTATTTCAGCCATTTAGCCACCAGGTTAAAAAAAACAAACATATCAGGCAAAAATAAACAGAATTTCTGGAAATAATTTTAGTTATAATCCTATCTAACTAAGCATGACCTTCATCCTTCATGAAAAAAGTACCACCTTTATTTTTAAAAGAAAGCCGAATAACCAATACTAGATGAAAAGGTTCCTTTTCATTTCCATCTGATTACTCCATTCAAAACCTCAAATATGAGCAGCTAATCAAAATTATTAAAGATAGTTATTGATATCCTGAGTGGGTTACAAAACATTTCAATGGTTCTTGTTCTTTGAGTTGTTTCTATTCATTCTTCTATATTTGTTTACAGCTAATAGAAAACAATAACCTTAAAGGTATAGTGGAGGATGTTCTTTTTCCAGGTGGATCATCAAAATAATTGGTCCTCCTAATTGTTTATCATTCTGGTGATATGTTTATGTAAGGCCATCCTACATGCTTGTCTCCATTTTCACTTACCTTTGGTGAGTCTGACATAGTGGAAACATTTCAAATCTTCTTTTGGAAAGTAAGCAAACTGCAACTTTTACACAGAGTGTGCACGAGGAGAAATGGGTTTGTGCATGCTCTCGCACGAGTTTTAATAGACGTTCCCTCTCGGGAGCAGGCACAGGGTTGTGCATGTGCATTTATTATTTTTTTTAGGCAAAGTCTTTTCAAAAATTCACGAAAATCCTCCACTATACCTTTAATAATTTCTTCAGAAAATTTAAACCTCCCTTAGGTCTAATACATTTTTTTTTGTGCTCCATATTAAATTCTCTGAATAAACTTTTTAGGGCATTTTTTTCATGGGACATTTGTCCAGTTGATAAAAAAAAGTTAAAAGTTAATTTCAAAAAGTATTCACAGAGAGCTTTGCTTAAACTTATTGATGGAAAGGAATGGAGCTAGAAATATTTGTAAAGCAAAGCACATCGAAATGTTTGTGGGAGATTCACAGGTTGGAGAATGGGAGTTTGTGTTTTAAAAAGCATTTCTATAACCTTACCTCCTCAAAATTCATAGACACTGATTTAGTTTCAACAGAACTAAATATTTACAAACTGCAATGAAAAACTTTTAAAATACTCACATTAGTATAACAGAATTTAATTTAAAAAGCAATTATAATTTGTTTAGAATTTTAAACTTTTAAACTGTCTTTACCATTGCAATGTTAGGGAGGATCTGGGAAGTTAAATACAAAAAAAAAAGCAAAAACATTCTTTGTGTGCATTCCTAAAAAGTGTGAATGTTAAATGAAAGCATGTGTCCACTCAAAGCCCAATTTGTATATTGGGGGAAAAACTTTTTTTCTGGTTGCAAAATTTATGGCACTGCCTTTGACACACTGACAAATAGATAAAAGGAAGTAATTTTTAACATCACAGTTTTCTTGTTGCAACTTCTCTTGTTTTGAATGTTTCAGCAGAGCAGTTACTTTCTGGCACATGCACACTGCAATGGCCAAAATCTTTGGGAAAAATCTTTTAATATATTTTTATGTGGCATTTGCTACTGCTAACAAAAAGGTAGAATTTACTCTTTATAATTTAGTTAATTGGTTAAAGGAAAAGTCAAGTCATATACAAACTTCTGAAAGCACTTTAAGTATGAAATTATTCCATATTTTTCAATAAATGATAAGTGTTTTTAATTAAGAGTAATTTCATTTAAATGGGCTTTACCGGAGACATCCATGTTTGTCAAAGAGCACTACTGCCACCTACCGGTTTGTGACGTCACGGTGCGGTATCAGCTGATGATCAAGTCCAAGTGCTGTATCTGGTGTTTGTCACAACACGCCATTATCCATGATGGTGACAACCAGTGCACTATGTGAAGCAGAGAGTGACGGAATAATGACGTGTTTTTTCTCTGGCCAGAATTTCAATACAAAATTCTCCCTCTTCAAGTTGGCAATCCAACGACGAACCTGTGTTGGATCATGAATTGGAAAGGTGAAATAAGTAATTTTATTAATTTTATTTTTACCCGATGTCTTACAAGATCAAACTGCCATGCACATGGGCATTGTCAGTTTTAACTCTCGCAAATTTCAATGGTGAAGTCCTCTCGAAATCCTCTCGAAATCTTCAATAATTATTGTTGATTGCAGATGTTTCCAGTAGCTCACATTGATTTTGCTTTCAAAGCGGGGAGAATAGCGCTAGGCTTTCCATAGAGTGACGTCACTGCCGGAAGATGTCAGGAGTGAGGTGTTACTATGTTGTGTCAAACATGGCCATTCCCAGACTCAGTGATCGTAACGAAAAACATTGTTCTAATTTTTTTACTGATTATTGCTAAATTCATTAAATTACCGTGAACGTATTAGTTTTAGATATTATTCCTTACTGACCGGACTTTTCCTTTAAGCAAAAATGTAAAGGTATTTTTAAATGATTTGATGGACTGCATTTTCCATCCTCCAAAACTATTTCTACATTGTATGGTTGCTATTTAGAAGATAATTATGCATGCGTTAATATCTGTCATTATTAAGACTTTGGTAGAGTAAACTGAGAGGAAACTATTTTGTGTGTCTCAAAGACGGGTCTAATTGGAAACAGCACTGCGCACAGATGGCTGGTATGATCTTTTTTTTTTTCGAGAACAGGCAGGCAGCGGAGAGGCAAAAAGAAATTTTTTTTGTGGAAATTAATAAAAAAAAAAAATTCATGCCATACAGCCCATATGATGACTAAACACAGCAGAGTAGCCTCTGGCATCTGGACCATTCAAAACTTTTCAACCAAGCAAGATTATTGATTATTCAGTATCTGAAAGCAATGTCATTTCGATATATCATTTTTGTTGACACTCTAATGCACAAAACAGTTTTTTGTGTTTTAGTAGTCAAGAATTTTATTTATTTGATGTTATAAATTAAACACCATATTACAGTTTTTAACAAATCAAAAGAAAAAAAAATAGTTTGACAGCAGATGTCTTCTCAATAACCAAAAAGACTCCAAGCAAGCGTTTAGTTCATCAGGCAGGGCAAAAAAGAATATATGGCACAAACAAAAATATATACGTTCAATTATGTTTACATAGGAAAGATTCTTTCTCTTTATCTTCTGTTACTGTAGTGACGCTTGCCAATTGTGAACTCCAGACATTTTTGCCAGGAACTTTGCTCCTTTGAATATGTAAGCATAGACTTCACCTGCAATCCTTTGTTACATTTCATAAATCAGACTGCGAGTGGTAAGTAATCCATGCACATCCCCCTCCTAGTATTTTGCTAATTCTGTTGGTAAGCATACTACACATTCTACATAATAAAAAGTGCAAAATTCTGAATGGATTACATCTGCTGTTTCAATTTATGCATAGTCACTCTCAATTTAGGCTATGCCCAGCGGAACAGCCTTTGCCATGCTACCAAGTTTGCAAATATACGCTTTTTTTACGAGCAAGCCTTTTTGCATTAGGCTCTAAGTCTACCAATGTCAGTGCGGACTTGCTCGGTCAGGTCCTTTGACATGTAATGCCTTGAATTGTTTCTCCCCCACATATGTTCATGAGTTGATCAAACTGTCCTTTATCATGCCAGTGCTTATGACTCTGATCATTCTTACAAACAGTGTGGCCTGAGCTGGTTAAAAGCAGAGCAGCAGAAAAGGCTTTGGATTCATGCACTGTGATTACATAACTCCTCCTCTTCACTGTCTACAGGTGGTGCCACAAAAAAAGACTATGAGGTTGATGTTTGAACAAAGAAAGCAGTATGGTTGGTTTACATAAGAAGAAGAGGCAGCAAACACTATGTCACTCTATACTATTTTTGGAAAAGCTATATTTTTTCCAATCATTACAGTTGAAAAGCTGTAATGCAGTATACAAAAGTCAATACCTTTGTTGAATGTTTATCTGTCTTACAGTTTGATCGATCAGAGGAATCTGCGTGGTCTCAGATTCCCAGGTCATGCAACCATACTTGGAGTTTCATGAAGGATTATTGCGTTGTTGTGTTTTCCCTCTTTCCAGTTCCAAAATCTAACCCATTATACAGTATGTATATATTTTAATGAAAATGTAGGGAATTTAAATTGCACTACTATTATTTATTAGTGGTAATGATAACTTCATATCTTACATCAGGATAAACTGAATGTTAAAGAATACAAATCCAGAGTTACAGTACATCACTTTAAAATGGTTGTAGAGGGAAAAAATATATGTATATTTTTTGTTTTTTGTTTTTTACAAAGAAAGTCTAGTCAGCTTGAAATATTATTATATTTTTAAGCTAGAGATAATCCAATCTAGTTCAATCTCATTTAAAGTATTTGGTCTCTAATGGTCAGTTTATAACCATTATTTTGTCTACAAAATACCCCAAAATAAAGTCAAATGAATCATTTCTAGGTACAGGAGGTTTTCTATGTTTTTCTAACCCTTTGTCAGCTCCATAAACAAACAACAACTCAAATCTTTACCCCAAAAATAAGATTTTTTTTTTTTTTTTTTTACAGACAGAACTTTTAGAAATGGGCTTGTTTTCTTTAGTCAGATGATTTCATGTTTTAAAATGCCAAAAAAAGCTTTAACAATTGATTCTTTAACAATATTTAATTGAGGGGGACCTGGTAGCATTGTAAGCTTGTTAATTATTTGACCTGTTAAACCCAGAGGGTTGTTGTACTAATTTCTGCCAGAAGATCAGAATCTGGAACAGCTCCATAGTTATCAGGTCCAATTGGTCCAATAATGAACCAATTATTTTGATGATCCATCTGGAAAAAGAACATCCTCCACTATATCTTTAATGCAAACCTTTGGTACTGTACGTCTGCAATGGTAACATGTTACAGTGTTGCTTTGCACTTTGTGTAATATTTCAGATGGATGTCTGTCTGATGTATTTCTGATAAAACAAAGTACATTTTTATTTTTTAGCATGGCTCTCACTTATCTGCTTCCCGTTGTAGCTTTAAATTAGAAGTTTTTTTTTGCTTGTTTGTTTTGGGTTTTTTTTACCGACAGGCATGAACACTCGTAAACTGTGATTCCAAACCTTTTTTTTAATTGTGTGAAGTTTATAAATGTAGTTGTCATTTCTCTGGTAATTCGGTCTTAAATACATCTACTTTTCGCTATTGGAAAAAATGATGAAGCGTCAAACTTTTACAGCTTTAAAAAGATAAAATAACCACAGGAAGTGCGCGTTGACAAACTTTATGTGGTTTTGAATGCAAACTAAACGAAACTGTGGTATACCTAAAAGCTGGCATATAGTCACTATAAGCAATATAATACCTGTGTGTCTCTTTGCATTGTCATTCTGCTCCATAGCAAAGCCAAAATTGTATATTTTAAATGATATCCAACCCAATCCAAATAAAGTAACGCTAATAATAATATCCACCATTTTCTTTAGTCATTATTTGGCATTTTCCCTCTCGTCATTTACTGTACTGATTAACAGTTAGCAGGGATTTAAAGCTGAAAGGTAAATATTGGGGTTGGTTTCAGCAGGACTTTATGGTGTACAATGCTTGCTGTCAGTGAACAACATAATCATGTTCTTTGATGAACACATACACAAAACGCTTCATGTTTGACTAAGGCAAACATGACTTAATGAAAGCTTGTGCTTGAGTTAAAGAACCCCCTCAGGACCCTGAACACGCTCTCTGACAAGGTGCTGTGGTAGAGTAATATGGGGTTATACTCAATATGAACAACTTATTGATGGTGTGTCATTAAAACATCGGTGGGGCCTAATTTTGCTTATAGTTATTTATCATAATTGGAAAGCCCTTTCAAAGACATCTATGGTCTAATTTTAAGCTAAGCTAGACCCCTAATAGAATGTATTTCTTTAATCAGGCAAGAGGTTTTTTAATTTTCATGGTTGATTAATTTTTTTTGTGATTACTGAGAATTAAAGGCAGATTTCTACTGTATATTAAACAATTCAAGCTTATTTCTTGCACCTAAACTAGTATTCTGTTTTTACTGTACCAAGCTTTCTGTTCTACTGTGTTAGAGATTGATGGTGTCCCAGAAAGGTCATAAGAGAAAATTTCAAGAAATGTTGATAACTTAAATAGAGTTCAAAAGATATTGTTTGGGAAAACCTCAAATCCTAATTTCTTTGTTTGATATACAAACATTGCAAGGGTTTAACACACCACAAATGGCATTAAAAAAATCTATTTTTTCATTATTTTAAATTTCAACTGACATGTTATTCAAGTAGAGTCAAAATCTAAAACATTGTGAAATAACTAATTCAGGCACTAATGAAAGCTGTGAATCAGATGCTTACTGTTGTTTATGCAGGGCTTCTAATTCACTTCCTTCTGAGCGTTTTATTGTTCCCCTACTTTTCCACTTCTATTCTAACCCTAGAGGCTTGAGTGTCTGAGACCGTGATATAGACAGTTTTTACTAAAGCCTTAAAGCAGGAAGTGATTTTTGGGATTTCTATTTTCAAGAGAAGAGGAATTAATAAAACAAATTAAGGTGACTTTTTCAAAGGGGAAAACGGAAAAAAACAAAACCAAAAGTTTTGATATTTTTCTTTGACTTCTTGTGATCTAAGCAATTCTGTTATTTCATCTGCTGGGTGACATTTGTCTATTGCATTTTGCACATTGTATGGTCTCTTAATCTGGGATTAGAATAACATTTTATACAAATTAAACATGCCAATAATTTAGGAGATGGATTACTTTGTTTTTTGTTTTGTGCATCAAACTAACAATAAATAACAGAAATTCTGTTCACCCTCTCCCCAAAGTCAGTACTTTGTAGAACCACATTTTTCTTCCTCTTATTTTCTTCTTAAATGAGCTGCTGCACAAAATCCCCAATTCCTATTTTTGATGCGCTACGAACGGTATGCATTGACACTGCTAACGCGCCACTCTAGAGTCCAGGTAAACCTTGACTAGTGGTTGTAACCAAACCATGTTCTGCTTCCAGGTTAGGTTTCAGGGTTCTGGGTTGCGTTCACAAAGCTAATATCTTTGTTGGAATCCAGCATGGTTTTCAGGAGGCATACACAGCCATAGGCAAATCTCTCTTGCAGTGGTGAAGCCAGGAAAAAAAAGCCATGAATGAATAGGCCCAAAAATTTGACTCATATTTGTGTGTTTGTTTAACAGTATAGCTCCACCCTGCTCTCTTTGGCACATTTGTTGGTGCTTGAGGAGGATGGATTTGTGTATTCAGCGTTGGCCTAGTGGCTTAGAGCAGTGTGCTTGGGCTCTGAGAGGTTGCAAGTACTCGGTTAGATCCCCATAGCCTGCACTCTGGGTTCCTGAGCAAAACCCTTAACCCAACGCTGTTCCCCAGGCGCCGCACAATGGCAGCTCACTGATCCCCAAGGGGATGGGTTAAATGCAGAGAGTGGAGAGTGAATTTCCCTATTGTGGGACAATAAAGGGATTTACATGAATTTTTTTTTTTTATTATGGTACTCCTACTTCTCCACACATTTGTTCCAGGCTTGTCTTTGCGGCTCCCCTTTGTTCATGATGTGAAGCCATTTTCTGAATGGTGTTACAGCCGCTGGGGCTTATTAAAAATGGTGTGCTTATGCTGACACTGTTTCTTCATACGTGCACATTGTTTAACAAATTTTGCGACTTTTAAATAGTCATTTCCGATACTGATATTGCAGCTTAGAGTATTGACCGATATGTATACTAACCTGACACAATATCAGCATGAATCATACTTACATTTCTTGCTTATTTTATAGTGTGGAGTGATGGAAAAGGGTTGGTCAACAGGCAACAATAGTCAACAATATCTGGCATGAGAACAACTCATCCATTTTTTTATCCACCAAAGAGTTACATGAACTTGGAAGTGAAGTGTTTCTATGAGCTTTCAAATATCTGAGATTTTAGAGGCAGGCCAATATATTTTGCTATCAATTTGTTGTCTGATATCGGCCCGATTTCCGATATCAATGTCGGATCCGGACATTTCTACCTTCAAGGAAACTGGTTCAACTTTTTAGTTGCTTTAAATCAATGTGGGTGCATGCATGTGCAGATGCTAATTTTCAGGGAAGGAGTTATAATTTCTATGTATGTTTTATCTTTTTTCACTTCAACAACTTAGACTATATTTGTCAGATTTATCCCCTAAAAATGATCAAAAAGCATTTAAAGTACAGGTACAAGACAGGTAAATACTCTGTATGGCATTACACAGACAATAGCCTAATAGGTTGTATCATATCGTATGGCTGTATCTCTTTCTTCTCTGGTTCTGTTCTATTATTATAATCATCTTCTCCTTTCAAACCCATTAATGCTGCTTTCTTTGACCTTCACAGTCTTCAAATGATCAATTTTTGGATTGCGTGAATCAGATGCAACATTTGAGCTTAGTCGTGTTTCTGACTGTTTTCAGATTTTGCCTGTCTATGTATGTGTCTCCATGTGTTAATCTGTTTGTTTGTCCCTCTCGTATCTCTGTAGTTGGCCTTTTCTGGATCTGGATGGTAACAAAAAAACAAAAAACAAACAACAAGCAAGAAATATAACACCCACCTTCCTCATTCTCATATCTGCCCTTTGTAGCAGAATTGATGCCTGACTTGAAATCCTCCCCTTAAACAAAGACAAAACATCCTTCACCCTCACCCACCCACCTACACACTCACCCCCCCAACCCTCATCCCATGATCCCATCTGAGACTGCAGCTTGCTTTCTGCCACTTAAGAGGTTAAAAACTCAAACCGTCTGGGTGCTGTCTGCTGCATGCCTGAAGATACCAAAGCCAGGCTGCACGCTCAGCCTCCCCTGTTGTCATGGCAACATCATCACTCATCACCACAGCCTGTTTTCATTGATATCCGGCCTGTCCGTGAAACCGATTTCAGGAACCTGCTCGAGCGAAACCCTGATTGCCCAGTGAGGCCTGCTGTGCTGGCCTGTTAGTTTTGGATCAGTGATGCAGCAAAAACAAAAGAGATCAAATGTCACCAAGATAACTAATCCACTTGTGCGTTTCGTGTTATTGCTTTCCTTTTGCTAATAGGGGTGATACGTAGTAACCTCACATTCTGAGCCTCAATTATGGTATCCACAGGTGTACGTCAGGCGACAGGTGCGACTCAGCGAAGGCTGGCCGTGTGCTTCGGCGGATCGTCTGAGGCCAGCGAAAGGGAAATGCAGCAAACAGCAGTTCAGGTCTTTCTGAGTAAATAGACTCTGACGGATAAACAGCAGCAGAGTTGATGCTGAGCAGGAGAACAGGGCAAATGGCTGCCCGAGCGTGGGCGTTGACGGCACACCGCCGGGCATGTTTGGGACCACTGCCAGTCATGCTAATGTGATCCGCCAATCACAGGCCTGCTTGGCTTCACTTTTACTGTAGAGGCTCTGTCTGCAGTTGTTCTGGGGAGACAAAGAAATTACCTTCAAAAATTTTAAATATTAATTTGGTGTCAGTTATTTTAGTAATCCTGGTGGTGTATTTCTTGCTAACCTCCCATAACTAGTGGTTTGTACTCATCAAGTCCCCAATGCAGTCCATAATATAAATTACTGTGCTCATATAGCTACAGAGCTAACTGACCGCCTGATGGTCAAACGTTTCAACATATTGTAATGTTGGATCCTCAAACTTCTGTGTGTTTTATTAAGATTTTATGCCATAAATACAGAGGGGGTGTATGTAGGAGAAGGAAAAAGGATGTAGTCATAACTTTTAAAGATAAAAAGAAGCACTCTAAAAAGTGTTCCCTACGTTTTCTTATCAACTGGAGAAAAGTGTCCCCTCTTTCAAAAGTCTGAGGCCCTCCAAGAGCCACTGGATTTATGACTATCATGGTTATGACTTTTCCTTTTTAAGTAGAGTTTGAAAACTTTTTTAGTTTTGTTTTTTCAAATGTTTTTTTATTCACATTTTATTTAAAATTGTTTTGTTGATCTATGACATAAAACCCAGATAAATTACACAAAAGATGTAGGGTTATGGTGTGATAAATATTTCTCGTTTGGCATAGTTATAAAGAAATAAAACGTATAGAGCTTTAAAGCTTTGAAGAAAATATATTTTCCAGTATTAATTAATATAAAAAAAGGAACAATTGAGGAAATATTTTACAGAAAAAATATTTTTGGTCTGTTATTGCTTGATGCATATTAAGGCTGATAACATTCTGGATTCATGTCATGAATAAAATAACAGGCATCAAGATCGACAGTGGATGTCTAGAGCAGCATTAAGAGTAGATCAAACAGACAAACCTTGACCAGGAGGTTTGTTGTAAAAAAAAATTGAAGCTTGATTCAGAAGTGAACAGACATTCAGTAAGACCTACTAAGGTTTGTGAGTTTCCTCTGAGAATATTAATGGAGAACAATAGAGAAAGTCAGAAGTGGTTGGTGTTCAAAACTCCTGGATTTTAGAGGCACAAGTTAGGATGTTTTATTGGAAAGTTCATAATGCAACCGTTGAAAATCACACTGAAGCATTGCACTTTTTATGGGTTCTCTTGGTTTGCATTAGAAAACAAGACCCCTTCCCAACAGGTTGAGGACATCTGGTCTCTATGTACAGCTCCATCTTCAGTAAATGCCATAAGTCATGTAGTTTTTTATTTCTAACACATTAGAGGAAAGTAGAATAATACGCATAAACTTACACAGGGGTCAGCAGTGTATTTAGCCAATGTCGTACCAAATTGTGTTTCATCAGGAACATTTAATCGAAAAGAAGCAAACTGAGCTCGACTGAAGAGACCTTAAACACCTCATCCGTGTTTATTTCAGCAAACTTTCCAACAGAACAGTCTCTTATCTCTACTGACTGTCTCAGATTTTAACCCATAATCTGGTATTCTACACTGATATAACATTTAGGTCCAGTAAGGGGGGCATTTCAGTCAGGTTTTATTTATCTGGATACAAAATGTTTACACGGTTCACAGTAGCTTTGTTTCCATTGATTGATCAAATTTCATAGATTGCAATTATGAAAATAAATGTGATTAATGAAAACACTGGTATTTTGAAAAAAAACAAACATGTTATGTTACAAACAAAAACAACTCTGTTTTATCTGTTTTGCTCTTTTATCTGACTGGCTTACTTACATGTTGCTCTCCATTATTTACTTTTCTGATTTTCGCACTGGTGACATCATCAATCCAGTGTGATGTGTCACCAGACAAGCAGCGGTGGGGAGACAGAGACCACGCACCTTGCCAGCTAGGGGTTAGACATGGCTTTTTTTTTGCCAATGGGAAGGGAACCAAATGCCGATTGTTAGCGGGTCGACCTACGTTTGAAAAACACAGAGGGGAAGAGGCTTTATTTAATTTAAAAATAGATTAGCAAAATATCAACATTCAGATGGATTTTTAATGGAAATGCAACTACTGATGAATGGCCACCACTAGAAAACACAATTTTTTTCCTTTTTTCCTTTCTTTAATTGACCAATTTTGATAGGTTCTTATTAGACCCAGATATAGAGCAACTGGTGCAGGTTTGCCAACAAGGTGTAGATGCAGATCTGTAGAGACTACATAAGCCCCATTTACACTACCCTCTGAAATCAGACCCGTGCCAAGTTCGGACGGAGCTTGGATCAGCTAACCATGCAGAGCTTGCTTACACATCATGCTAGGACGGTTCCTCCCCTCTTAGTAACAATCTACGGTACTACTGCTCTCGAGAGGTAAACAAACAAATCAACACGGCTGAGCCTGTAACATTCAGGAAGTTTGGTTATAATTGTGATAGTTCGTTGTTTGAGGAGAGTCAGGGCAAAGAAGGCAGCCTTTGGTGAATTTACTTGACAGAGTCAGCTTTTTGGGGGGTAAATACGGCAAACAATAGCCTAATTAGGGGTGACAGGCGCACGAAACAACAACAGATGTTGTAGTTCATCACAGTGCTAAGCAGAATGATCACTGGAAACAGTGTGGCAAGGTAGGGAAGCTCTGTTTTTATGAATGTCTGAATTTTTTTTGATTACGGAGGCTGACTAGAAGGAGATAATGACACCATCTGCTCATTAGCTCTTTGTTATCTGAGAACTGAGCCTCAACTGAACCGCGCCGATCCCTACTGATGAACTAGTACCTGTTTAGTAGGGTTCGGTTGTGTCTGGCAAGGTCCGGTTCAGTTGTGTGTGCCATTTACACTCAACAGTTATCTCGGTTACCGTGCTCAGACAGATATAGGCACAGTTCCAAAAGGTTATTTTAAATGGGGCAATAAACATACTGTAGATCTGGCTTCAGGAGGGCTACAAATGTGAGGTTGCTTTGAGACTGAAGATGAGGAACGTAGGCCTTTGGTCAGCATGTTAAATCTACATGTTATAAGACAAGTTGAAGAAGACTGAATGACAGAAGAGTTGTGCTGATGTGCATACAAAACGAAAGACATCAAGAGGCCTGTTGGATAGTTAATGAGGGTGACTTTTTCAGTATGCATGGCTGGACCATTAACCTACCTCACACTTCCGCTGCTTGCTATTAACAGCATCCCATCAGGCCCGGCTCACTCCGTCTGTCTGTCTGTTTTCTTCCTTCACACACAGCCGCATGCTTCCAACCAGAATGACGAATGCTCTCTTTCTCTCTCTTCCTCCCGCGTGAAAGGACTTTTTTAATTATTAGGCAGCAGATTAAAGTGCCAGATTCAGCATGAGCAATGATGCTTCAAATCTGAGGCCTTAAACTGGAGCTTAGTGACTGATTCCTTCCCTTTGTCAGGTCTTTGTACCAGTCCTAGATTATTCATAAGGCAATTAGGAATCCAGTTTAAAAGAATGATGATGATGATGATTTTTTTTAAAAATCACATTTGTTTCAATATGAGTAATTTAAAAGTAAAAATTGCATATATTCTTCTACATTTTGAGAAATTAACAAGTGGTAGATTGTTGGTAAAGGCTGCTCAGGGAAGTTCTTCTTTTGTTGAAGTTGATGCTGCAAAGAAAAAAAAAGTAGTTTGCGCTTCCCCTCCAACGTTTACCAGCATGATATGCATTTGAGTATGAATGAATGATTTTGCAGCATGAACTGAAAAGTGCATGTTTGACCTTTGCTGCGATGTTCAGCAGTGCCCCTCGTTGTCCTTTTAAAAGATTCTGCAGAGGGTTAATTCATCACAGCATCTCGTATGAGTGCTGGATATTTTAAGTCCGCTGCCGCCCACTTGGGCCTCTCTTCCTGTTGCTGTCAAGAGGAGTGTGGTTGAGATAAAAAGCAGAAGTGCAAAAAAATCTACAATTATCATATTGACCCTGTGGATTTGTGTCCAAAGGTTACATGGGTCATATAATTGTCTTTGCACTCAGTTCTTATCACTTTGAAGTTTCAAATCAACAAACACATTTAACCAACAGACCAAAAATAATACGAGTGAATGGAAATGCAGTTTTGAAATGAGTGAAATGATCAAGGGGGGATAGCTGTCAACACAACCTGGGCATATGTGCTAATGTTGAAAGTGCACTAATCCCCGCCTCCACCACTATGAAGGATGATCAGTCCAAGAACACTAAAATAATGAAACACATCTAAAGCACAGCACACCATTTCTTGCCTAAGTTCGAGTCAGTTATATAGTTTAGAGCAATAATCAACTATAATCAAATACATGCAAGCAAAGCAACTGAATTACTTAAGAATACAAGTAATTTTGGAGGGACCAAAATCAACTTTACCACAAATGACATGCCTTGATCGTAACTCTAGCCATAACCTTTTATATTGTTTATACACTTAAAACCTCTGTTTTGATGGAATTAATGCGATTTAGAAAATATGCTTGTGCCATGTTTTCTTCCTGTTGACATTATTGTTGTCTGTTATTATCTCCTGTAATCCTTGTTGAAATCTGCTAGATCTGAATCATTAAAGTGTGGAGAAAAAAGTCTAAACAAAATCTATTAGAGAGGTGAAATACTTTTTAATGGATCATCCTGAAATATAGTAATTTAGGGCTTTAGTTCCTAAAACAATATTAGCCTCTTATTAATTATATTAAATATTATTTACCATTATATACCAAAAAAATGCCCAAAAGAAGAAGATGCACTTCAGTAATGGATTGTAAATGGTAAATAAAATGTCTTTGTAACAGTGACAGCACAAGTGTTAAAGGTCTGCTGCCTCTGTTGTCTCAGCCCTGCAGCTAAATGTTTAGGCTTGGTGCTGAATAATTAATGAAGATCCATTCACTCTAAAGCATTCAACACTTCTCAAGGACAGTGCATTGATTAGTGTTTCTCTTTCCTTCCCCACATCCTGAAACTATTTACAATAAAAAGGGCCAAATTTTCAATTGTGGCTTAGTTAGCCAACAGTTGCTGAGGTTTTCTTTACATTGGGATAGTCTATGGTCGCGTAACATTGTTGAGTAACAGAAAACTATGGAAAACCTTCTGACAGGTTTGTGTCAGTGGAAGGTTTCTTTGCCTCTACCATCAGTTTCAGTTGTGCTCATCTGCATGACCAGAGAGAAATCATCACGCAGAGGTTATGCCTTGACTATATAAACTTATTCCTGCATATCAAAAGTTTGTGATTCTATCTATCTATCTATCTATCTATCTATCTATCTATCTATCTATCTATCTATCTATCTATCT
>NW_015150481.1:780824-792572 GCF_000732505.1 Cyprinodon variegatus
TCAATTTATTCAAAAGACACATTAAAAGTTGTTTTGTCTCTGATTTTAAAAGTTTATTTATACAGAAATTTTAGTTTGCTAAAATTAGTTCTTCTTTCTTTGATTAATTAAAAAGATAACTGATAGGTTATTCGAAAACTATATAATCCATAGCCTCACTTATAACTCACAGAGGCTTTTTAGAAGATTCTCAACGGAGCACTAAGAATTAAATCACATGGAGTTGGATATGTCAGGCTACCCACTAAACTAGCCAGATTCCAATTAAAAGGACTGTTTAGGGACCATTTAAGGACACATCCAGAACATCTCAATCAGTAGTGGTCAATACTTTGCACATCAAAAGCTGGATGCAATTCTGTAATATGTTCGCAGTTCTAATTTGGCGCATTAAGAAAAACATACCTGCAGGATTGAATGGGTGTAAAATACACTTCACTTTTTAGTCAGTAACCTGTTGCTTTCAAAAGAATCTCATTGTTTAAGAATGACTTTAAAATGAATGCAATGGAGAACCTCGTGGCAATGCCAGATTCATACAGTATGACTCAGAATGACGTTAAGGCAATTATATCCTTGTGTTGAATCAGGTTTGTGCAGCGATTGAAGTAAAAGCGAGCTGACCTCATCCCTACTGTTGCAGAGCAGGATCCTTTGTCTAAGCTGCTTCTATGATTCACTGATACAGACCTGGCAGAACCAATCCTATTAGTAATTCTCTACTGGATCCAGCCCTCCAGGGACCCAGAGATGCCCTCTGCACTATTAGTGCATTCTTCTTCACTGGGCTCACAGACGGAAGATTTTCACGCATGACTGCATTCGCTCTTCAGTAAAACCCACAAGGGGTTTGACAGTACAAACACGGAGTCACATCTCTGAAGGAAGAGGTTAAAGGCCTGCTGTTGGTTGAGATCTCCCCTCGTTCGTATGTTTGCAACAACTTCTAAAGCTTAAAAACAGACACTTGTACACCTATGGGTACTGTATGATGAAAAAACGTCACCAAACACAATTTTCCTTGATGTAGTTTTGGTAATATATATGTGCATCATTCTGTTTGGAGGGGGAACCTTTTATTAGACTCTTTAGAGTTGTATTTTAAACATTTTTATCTCATGATCTTGGTAAAAGTGACTATATAACAGCAACAAAAGAACCCAGTTTGGTCAATTTTCAGGAAAAAATACACAATTAAATAAATATAATAAACTTCTCATCGTAGAGCGATAGAGAAGACTCTTTGCAACAGGTGCTGAGATCTTCATAATGAAATGACAGCTGTTTAAACTATGCTTTAAGTTTTTTCTAGCAACCTTTGACTCCTGTAAGGCTTCTATTATTATGCTTACTTTAACCCGAGCCCTAGCAGTTTTCAACCTAATTAGGAGTGGGTGTTAGTTTCCTTAAGGTCTAATGGTCTTCACAAGGTAAGTGATTATGACTGAGGTTCTAAACGGGTCACATAAACAATGGACTACAATATGTACACTAGAAAAGTCTGAGTGAAATGCATTTAATCATTTAAAAAGTCTTAATTTTATCTTTTACTCATCTATGTCCCATACAGCTTCATTCTACCAACAGAGGAGGGGCAGTACAGAGACTCTGCACACACTGAAAAAAGGGACTTTTTGGTGCAGTAAACTCTATTAGATTATTTTTCATTATAACTTTTCTGTATTTTTAAGCTTTAGTAAAAACTAGAGTTTCTGAAGTAAAGTGAAACCCTTTTTCTTAATTATTACATGAATTTTGGGGAAAGAGTAAGTTTTACTTAGATTTCCTTATAATATTTAAATGTTTAATAGCAGATAAACCTAAAAATACTACATAAACTTTACTCTAAAATTGTAGCGTTTTAGAAATACTTGCATGGCGCTCACAGCAGGACTGATTCTGCTCCGAGTCTAGACGTTACAGGATCACACACAGAGCAAGAGGTAGTCCCAATGACCTTCGTTTTGGCAAGGTGCAAGAATACTGCAAAAGCCTGCGCGCTGCTCATGGGATTGTAATATGCCCTGAACTTGGCATACCTTCCCACTTTGCGCTACAATTTTGAAGTCTTCCAAAAACTTTTTCTGGAGTTGGATGGATTTAAAATATCCCTAAAAGTAAACCCCCTGAAGTTGAAGTTGCTTTCCTAAATGCATTCATGACATTGTTGTCTTAGGGTCGGAAAATGCGGCATCAAATGCCAGGAATTAGCAGTGGGTTCCAGTTAATCTTAGTGGAAGGTTGCCTGTCATTAATGTTTTCTATTTGTTTTTACCAAATAAGATATATGTTACTTCACCAAAATAACAGATATCTTTATACAAGTACCTACTTACTGAAGAATATATCCAGAGAGTATTGAAAGCACAGCCGTTTTTCCACAATGGGCTCTGTTTCAGCCTGATTAAATCAGTCTTGTCCTTTAAAATTCTACACAGGGATCCCCATCTGGAAAGATGTGAAAAAGTATATTATTTAAATTGTTACAACTTTAATATATATAAAAATAGTGTAAGCCTCATGTCTTTTTGATCATGATGCTTTAAGCTAAAGGTGGCTTTAATATGACTGCAGAAGGAGAACATCACTCCAGATTCATGCAGGATGACTCAGAATGAGTCTTTAAACAAGTTTCCTTTCAGGAACACCCCTCTTTTAAGGTCATAATCAGCTTAGCTGTCCTTGCCAAAGAAAACCATCTCCACAGCATGCTACCTACTCTACCATGTCTCAGGGTCAGAATGATGTGATCAGGATTGGCTATTCTTCACACCTGGCATTACGAACTTAGAATCACAAAGTTCAACTTTTCAAACTGGCTGTCTTCCTATATGCCATGCACATAACCACAATCAACACTTCACATGGGTTTCTATTAGAAATGCGTTTTCATTGTACCACTCCTTCTAGATTTGTGGTGTGGACTAATTATACTTTGCTCTGACAGATTACAACATTGGTCACAGACAAATACATACATAAATAAACATGCCTCCTTCAGAAAATCAAGATATATAATAAAAACTGACGGACTTTCCTTTGTTTGATAGTGAAGCGCGAAGATGATTCATTTGCACACTTGCTTTTTCTTTTACACACAAATTGAGCAGGGATGAGAGTATTACTATACTGAATTAGCTCAGTGATCTGCTCATAGTAAAAACACATCTGAGCCATTTATTGATACCCATATCCATAATTACACCTTAAGGAATCACAATGGACAAGGACTCACTTAAGAAACTCAGATGAACATTTAACCTTTTTATTGCTAAAATATAATATTTAAGTTAAAATGCTATGATAAATATAAATAAATATATAAGCTCTTTGACAAATGAGCACACTTATGATTTACAATTACTGTTTTCGATATTCATTCTTCTCTGCTTAACAGTTTCCATCATGTGAATGATGTAAGGAGCATTATTAATTTATTATTAGTGATAAAAAGTAAACTTATCATGCAGACTTTTTTTCTATTCTTATACATCCATAAGTCTGAACCTGCCCACGCAAACTGTGATGGGAAATATAGAGTAAAGTATGAAAATACAACATTTCCGTCCAACAGATCAAGAGATACTCTACAAATGTTTTATATCTAGTAAGATGTCTTGTGCAACCTGCTTGTTCATCAAAAAAAAAAAAACAAGATATTGCAGCTTTTAGCCCTTTCTGTTTGAAATGTGTTTACATACCAGTCGATCGATTTTTTTCCACACACTTGCCAGCATGTAGCTGAGTCCCAGTCAGAGCCCTCCTACTAGTTTGTTGCTATTCTGCGGCTTAAACCGTGGTGTGAAACAGAGAGACTCTGCTTACGCATAGCCTCTCCTGCAGGCCCAGGAGGAATTTTACCAATTTGAGAGGAGTGCTGCTTGATTTGGAGCAGTGAAACCTCTTGTCAGTGTGAATGTTACCCCTGATGGATGACTGGATCCCTTTCAAAGCTACTTAGAGAGGGTAATGTCTGGGAAGATTAATGCTAGCATGCAGCAGCCATGAAGCCCCTTGGCATTTGATATCTCTGTTGCATGAACGCATTCGAAAGAGCATGAATGCGATCTTCTTTCTGGAAATGGTGAGCTCATCGGTGGCTCTTATTTCCCGTGAAATGTATTTTATTTCTGGCTTCTTAGAAATGATGATTTATCTGATGTTTGTATCTTTCATTCAACTGTTGGAATCCAAATACTGTTTAATCTTTCTTTTTTATTGAGGTTAATGTATATTTAAAGCAGTTTCAGTCTTTATCAACAAACATAAAAAATTAAACAAAAAGAGGTATAACAGAGTTATAAGTGCTATTATTATTATTAGATAAAGCTGTCACTCCTCTCTTTAAATCTTGAGATAGCTCTGAAAGAACCAAACATGTAGTCTCAGATGCAAAAGATCCTTTCTCCTGTTGCCTTGGTGATTCATCAGCCACAGTTTCCAACTTTACCAAGAGTATATTTCATGAACCGAGCCACCTTTGAGCAGGGTAGATTCTGAGGATCCACCCTGAAATAACTTCCTGGTTATTTAATGAGCTCTGGAAAAGAAAAGGGGGGGTCAGGCAGGAGGAGATAGCGGGAAGTTGAGTGGCTGTGGTAATAAAGAAAGAAAGCTTTTGCTAAATAATTTCACATATGGCTGTCAGGTTCCTTTATCATGGAGAAACCGGTCCAATTTTGAGGCAGCAAATGTTACACTGAGGCTTCCTTAGCCATAATAACTGAGACACAATGCTTTAAATATTAAGGAGTATTTCCATTTGTAGAAGAGGACTTATATATTACATTCAAAGTGACATAAGTGTTGTTTTAACAGAACATATTTTATTAATTCATGTTTATATTTACAATGAATCAAATCCAAACTCAATTTTTCGCTGCAGACTTTTTTTTTACATGCAGCTCAGAATATATAATCCAAACCTGCAAACGATTCCAGTGGTTTTATGAGTTCATTAAACTGTCAGTAATCTTTACAAAATATATCCCTTTTCACCATAAAGGTCCTAAGGGGCTTTATGCAAAACTCCACTACTTCCTGAACTGAAGATTGATTGATTGATTTTATTGATCTCACAGTGGAGAAATGCACTTGTTACATCAGCTCAAATAGTCAAAGGAGAAGGAGAAGGTGCCAAAGGAAGAAAAATGTGGATGGGATATATACAGTATATACAGTGCATCCACATATAACAACTTTCATTTTTTTTAGTAGTATTTTTATTGTACAGGGTTATTGCACCGTGTGTTTACATGGGTATTTATATAGATGGATATTTATGTTTATAAAGAGAACAGGTTATTGCACAGGGTATGAAATAGTGAGTGCAGCCTAGGACAGAAGAGGCCTTTCTCACTAGTTTGTTCAGTCTTTTTCTGTCAAGCTCTGCGCTAACAGGGGCCCAGCAGACAAACTGCTTGGAGGAGGGCTTATGCCACCACAGAGTCATAGAAGGTTTTAAGCAGGGGCATGCTCACTTCAAAGGACCACAGCCTCTTCAAGAGGTACAGGCAGCTCTGGCCCTTCTTACACAGGGCGTCGGTGTTATGAGTCCAGTCCAGTTTATTATTGACGTAAACAACCAGGTATTGAAACTCTCCACAGTGTCTATGTCCTGTCCCTGGATGTTCATGGGGGAGTTAGGTTGGGGTGTTCTCCTGAAGTTGATCATCGTCTCTTTGGTCTTACTGGTGTTAAGACACAGGTGGTTCTTCTCACACCAGTCCACAAAGTTCATGATGACCAATCAATACTCAAGCTCGTTCCCCTTAGAAACACAGCCTACAATGGCTGAGTCATCAGAGAACTTCTGGAGATGGCAGCTGTCCGTGTTGTACAGTAGGTGAAGTCCGAGGTGTAAAGGGTGAAGTGGAACAGATGCTGCATCAGTGATTAAAAGCCATTAACTCACTACTGTGCTGCAGAGTTTTTATAAAGTCTCTAAGGATGTGGTAGATGATCTTATTTATACCGATTTTGAAAGCATCTTAAGAGTTGTGATTATTTACTGGGTTTCGTATAGATTTTTTGTTTATGATAAAACCTTAGAATGGATCAGTTTGGTCCTACATTTATTCTTCAAAAAGTGTTTCGTTATTACTGACACCTGCTGTTTGCAGAGAGAAATGCAGTAGGTTTGACAATTCTTTAAAACAAAACCACTCTCCACCTAGTCCTAACCAGCTGTTCTCATTTAGTCTTTTTAGTTTTTCCTGATATGGCTTTACCATACTTAAAAATGTTGTCCATTATTGATATTATCTTTTTTCTAATTAACATTTTCTTTGACAAATTATAGAGTCAAGTCTTTATCTTCATCCAATCACAATTTATAATGTAGCAAAATTCTGTTCCACGGCTTTGGGTAAAAATAGAAGCCAGAAGAGTGACGGTATTAACATAAGTTTTGCAATAAAAAAAGAGGTAAACCAAATATCGATAATGTGATATTTGTCAGAAATGTAGCAGAAAACTCTGAAAAAATGTACTTTATATGTACAGCAGTGTTATCTTTAGGGTAGTAGGAATAGTGCAGGTATATTGCAGCAGGATGCATTGCAAGTATGAACATCACATCCTTTGCATTAAGCTTATTACCTTGTCGTTATTGAATGCTTCTCTTAGGTCATTGTTCTTGTTTGCCCTTAATTTTAAACAGTTTTAGAAAGGAGCAATAATTAAAAATTACAGCAATAAATGATGAAACATAAGTCATAACATGTGATCCAGGGAATAGTAAATAAATGGAGTAGTATATGGTGCTTCTCTACATTTGGGTCTAGTTCTGGGTGTAAAGAGTAGGCATGAACTAGAAGACCTGAGGGGTCTGGGAGGTTGACACACTGACAACAAATCCGTTATGTATTGAGGTGCTGATTATTTCATTGATTTATAGACTAACAGAAGGATTTTAAATTCTATTCTCTGAGCTAGGGAGCCAGTGTAAGGACTTTAGAACTGGGCTTATGTTCTCTACTTTCCTAGTTCTAGTGGGAACATGGGCAGCAGCTATTTGGATCAGCTGCAGCCGTTTGATGGACTTTTTAGGAAAACCTGTGAAGACACCGTTGCATTAATCAACTATTCTAAAGAGAAATGCATGCATTAACAGGTGTTACAAGGCGGACTTAGTAACTACCATTATCTGCCTCTGAAGGTTCAGGTCAGGTTCATCATGAATCCATCATGAGACCAAGTTTTCGGCCATAATCAGTGGTTTCTAGCTGCTGTAGCCGAAGCTGTGTGTAACTCTGGATCTCTCCCCCCTAGTTGTCTGAAGATTATTACCTCAGGTTTGTTTTTATTCAGTGGGAGAAAATGAAGGCACTGAAGGGTTCTTAGTCATCTTTACATCATTTTGTAAAGCTGTGTGTTGTCTGCATAGCTATAGTAACTGATCTTGTTGTTTTCTATAATTTGAGCGAAGGGCAGCATGTAGATGTTGAATCGCAAGGGGCCCAGATTGGAGCCTACTGTAGAAGAATCCTACATGTGATTTTTCTGGTCTATGATTTCTAGAAGATTTCTCAGGACAATTCAATATGTAAAGGGCTGAGATTGCTAATTCGGCAGTTTTTACAAGCCTAAAATAGTACCTTAAAGCTCTATTTCCTCTTCATCTTCCATTTATTAATCTGTCCACTCTTCACACTGTCTTAAAAAAACATCACTGTTAACTGTTTTCTGCAAGTTGCCCTATGTGTCTGTATTTGCATATGGTTAATTGTCCTGGGAATATATTTTCCTTTTGATGGTCCAGAGTTTATTCCATCCCAGTGATTCTTTATTTGATGCTTTTTACTTGTTTTGCTTTAGCTCTACTGATTTCTTCCTTGAATCTGTGCACAAACACTGTATTTTTTCAGGTTTTTAAACCTTTTCAAAGATTTCATCATATTTCTGTTCAGTTTACATGTTTTAAAAAATCATTCTGATATTATATATTATCTTTTTTTTTATTGTTTTATTCTAATTACTTATTTTCATTGATTTTATTGTCTGTAATTAGCCTGGATATTTTTATACAGCTCTTTGTAAGAATATATATATTTTAACCAAAGCATTATCTCTATTCTTACCTAGGTTTGGACTAGATTGATCCTCCACACATTCTCTTTTTTTTTTCGTTTCAGTGCCACACACACAAAACGTGTGTCAGTCTGTGTTTTGTTATTCGGCTATTTATGCAGCGAGCATTTCTGGGAGTAAAAACAATGAGGCGCCGCGTGATATCCGCAGGTCTACAGCCAGATGCGGTGTCAGATTTAAATGCTGGGGTGTATCCGCTCGTGCTAGCAGCCCAGCATGTAAATATAACCCTCTCTTCCCTGTAGCACTCTTGTATTCCCACCCTTCTCGAACACAGGCAATTATACTATTCAGTCTCTGCCAGGCTCTGCCTCGAACCATGACTCTCTTCCCATTAGAAGTCACTTAAGCTGCGAGTTGGAGGAGGCTTGTGGACTAGCAGAGAGGGTCTCACTTTCAAAACTCAACACACATACACACGTATTAAGCAGTGTACTTTTAAAAGCCCCCAGGAAAGGTTAAGATGTAGGAAAACTGAGTGTTGTTGAATTTTTCACAGTTTTTCAATTTGCATTTGTGGATGTATATAGGATTTCTTTAGAAGGCACCATTGGCTGCATAATAGTAAATTACTTTCTTAATAAAAAGAAATCTCATTGATTCTAAATCACTGACCCTGTTTTCGAAAGATCAGGCATGGAAATGAACGTTTTTACAAGCTCACTGGAGCGTCTCGGCTCCTTCTTTTGATCTCTTGTCCCCGATCTGCATGTTGTTGCAGCGGGGGGGCCGTGACACTGGAGGAACTCCTGCCTTGACACCATCTGTGCTGTTATCTCCATGCCCTCCATCACATGTCGGTGGTGGCGTCACTGCATTGCCGGCAGCAACAAGCGAGCATACATGTTGCATTAATGAACAGAGCTTGAAGGAGGCTCTTACCTGAGCACAGCAATGGTAGAAAATGTGGACCCTAACAGTTGTGAAAAACTTTACATGGATTTTACTGAAATCCCCACCTGTCTTTGGTCTAATCATGTTTTTGAAACATGTGATGCACATAAGATACAAGGGATTTTCCAAAAGTCTTTATCACTCAAAAAAATAAAAATAAAATAATATTTAAACTGTTTTCACCACCTTTATCACAAACTCCTCCTGTTTAAAATATAAAAACATTACTTCCTTCTTCTTCTCTTTCATTAATGTTCCCCAGGATCCCAATATATACACAATATATACATATTCACTTTGCTCCCAAGTTACAAGAGAGCTCTGTCCATTATGAGTTAGATAGATGATGTGTTACCATAAGAGGTCTTAAGTGAAAAAGCATTGGTCCTAAAGTGTTTCTTTAATCTAATCCCCCCTAATCTGCTGTAGGCTGTTTAGCAGAATATCAGAATACAGAAGGTCATAAATCCCACCTAGACTTTTTAACCACAGCATCAGCCTTTTTAAAGATTTCAAATAATAAATATATCATGCAGAACTCCATTTTAAGTTTTATATTTTACAGATTAATTGATACAAAATAAAATATATTAATTGCAAACACAGACACTTAATAATAAGTGGTCTAACTGGCTATTAGAGAAATAATAATGTTTTTACCTCTAAATCTTTTTTTATTTAAAAAATGTTGCTTGGATTTTTCATGACTACATAAGAACGCTATCAACTTAACACAAACACAAATAACACATTACAAATATATACAGCCTGATAATCGAGGAACATTTATTGCTGCATTGATCTTTTCCAGTATCACAGCAGAAATGTTGCTTAAGTGATAAATATGGCTTTAAAAACAGCATCTAAAACATGAATGATCCTCATTATTAAACATGCCATACTAGTTATTAATATGTATTAACAATTAAATTTAGTTCTGGCAGATGTGCAGGGTGATATAACAGAGGTACCGTATATTTCCAAATCCTTCAAAGACTAGAGCCATAAACCACATCCGTATAATGTTAGTATTGTTGAAAGCTGACAGATTATTTCATTATTTTGTCTCAAAATAAAACTTTCCCCTATCTGTCAGTAGCTACTGTTTGGCCCCTTTGCAAAACGGTATGACAGGAGGACAGGGATTAAATTTATCAATAGCTACACATGATGCATAATTTAAGAAAACTCAGGATAACCTAAACTGTTAGCTATATCAAAATGGAAAGTTTTGATAAAACTTTACAAGGTTTTACAAGTAGACAGGGTGTCTGCCGCTCAGACTAAAGCTGAGAGCCTGTCCTGCATCCCATTCTACAATTAAATCACTTGGAACCAGTCAACCTGCAGGATGTGGGATCTGCAAAGCTGCGTCAAACCCTCTGGAATTTCGACATTTGTCAGACTTCGTTTGCCTCGTTTTCATCTGATATGTAAACCTCAGAGTTCAACTGCTTGTATAAGATGCCGATCAGAGAGCTACTGTGTGTAACTGCCTCCAAATATGGTCATCTTTGTTATAACTTAAAATATGACCCTGACAAAATGTTTCCTTTGTTTTGCTTTATTCTATCCTGTTACTTGGGAAACATGGCTGGTTTATTACGATGGCCATATTTCACAGGCTCTCACTGGTGACAAATTGTGACTTTTTTGCCCTTCTTGCTGTGGGTGTTAGCAACGGTCCAATCTGCTTTTGCTCTCAAACTGTGACAAAGAGCAGGCGGTCACATGTAAACACCACTCTCCCTGAACTCATAAAACTCTGCCTTTTCTGCCTGTTTTCCTGCTCTTACTCTATTTAATCGCAGAAGAAGAACTGCACAGAAATCCTCTGAGTGGGACGGAGCTGGAATTTGAATTTTCCGGTTTACAGCGATCGCCAAGCCCAGCCAGTGGGTTAAAAAAAAAAAAAAAAAAACATTTACCGTAAAGCTAATTTTAGTCTTAAGCATTTCTTTAGGAAAAAAAAAAAAAAAAAAACATTTACCGTAAAGCTAATTTTAGTCTTAAGCATTTCTTTAGGCAAACTGTCACTGAAGCAGCCATGGAGTGCTTTTTGAAATATTTTAATGGAGCTGTTTACGGCTTGTGACATGCAAAGTTACTTAGGAGAAAGTGGAGCAATCTGAAGAGCCTGCAGCCCACACACTCAGCAGAGCATCACCAAAACGTATGTATGGAAGTCGAGCAAAGGTTTTAAAGCTTCATAACCCACTCAGGGTCTGACAACCAGAAAGGTCTGTAGGCACTTCAGGCCTTTATCATTTTTTATAGATTGTTTACTTTTCTAACATTAATCATGTGTCATTCTCAAGCTTCTGTCAACCCTACATTGTGTCTAAAATATCACCTATGAGTTTTGACACTTAAGTAATAAACCCTTACCTCATGTAAAAAACATCGGAAGAAATTCACTCTATAGAGGGCGTGCAGGCAAGTGTCAGTTTATGCCACCATGCTGGACACCATTTAAATGACCTGCATGCAGCCTAATAATACAGTGAGATATTTACTATAGAAATAGTGAGAGTAAGAGTAAGAGTAGAGTAGTACAGAATGAATAGTTAATCTGCCAAACCAACATTTTCTTAATTTGTTGAACATTTAGATGGAGAGTGAAACCAGTGCTACATTGTAAAAAGTTATCTTGTTTGAGTGCAGGATCCCAACAATTTGCCTGCTAGCTTCTTTTCGCTGATTTGACACTGCCATCCATCAGATATTGTCATGATCTGGCCTGTTTGCTCCTTAATTAGTAAT
>NW_015150481.1:793273-868280 GCF_000732505.1 Cyprinodon variegatus
ACGTTTGAACTTTCCTACTGACTGTCTCTCCTTGAATACTGGGTCCATCTGTCCTCGTTTCATGACAGGTATCCCCAACTTGTACAATCATTAGGTAATTCGGCAGTCTAACTTTTAAGGTAAAGCACTGAAGCCTTCTCAAACTTTAGATACGTACAGCTATTTTCTCAATATGTGTACTTGTGCTTTCTCATGTGCTCATGTGCTCGTGAAACGTCATCAATCTCAGCCCTAGCACTGTTCCAATTCACAAGAATACCAGACCGAGAATGGACAAAGTCCCCGGATGTTGTTCTAGCCCCTCCCTCGTTACCCAACATGCATCAGAGCAGACTTGTCCGTTCTTGAGACTGAGAGCTATCCCAGCATGCACTGCAACAGCAGCAGCTTTCAATGGAGTACTCACAGAGCTCAAAGTATTAAGTTAAAAGATCTCTTTTCTGTTGCTGTTGTTCTATAAAAGTATGTTTTGAGATCATTTCAGGCGAGAACATTACACGTTTAAGCATCACTATATGGCCCATTAACCAATTTAAATGCATAATTAAAATTTCCAATATTGAGAGGACCACGGCAACCAGCGAACCTCCAAGTCTAGCCAGAGCTAACCGCAGCCCGTCTGCAGCAGCCCTCTCTAGGCATAGCCATGTGTGAAGGACCGGTGGCTTCGATGACAATTTTTTTTTGTTTTATTTGGCAAAATCTATTTTATCTATCTACAATTAGAGTCATGGGGGTCACATGACTGGTTGACATAAGCTACATGACCTCTATTACAAACTTCATCAAGAAACAATCATCCAATTAGGAAATTATAGAAACATTCACTGATTTAAAATTCAGTAGTTAACCATGTTGATATGTAGTTGCCTGATGGGTATGATAGGTATCCAGTACGATCAGATCACTTTCAATAGAACTCCATGGGATTTTTTACTTGAATTAAGGTCCCGGCATTTGGTTGACCATTAAATTATTCTAAATCTGTTGTTCTGGAACAAAAAGGCTCCTTGCTTGCAATCATTGGAGGCCATAGTTTGTTTTTAAACATCCCTTTTGAAGGAAGGAGTATGACCACTTAAAATTTACCTCTTTAAAATGTATTCCTATGCCTTGGATTATGATTCTTTACCCACCATGCATGATGTTTCAGGGTCATCTGAGAAACTATCTGCAGCAAAGACCAACAATTGTGTTTTTATCAGTTCATAAAATCTGGGGTCATTCTTGCAGATAGCTTTACGAGAGTTTTCTAAATTGGTACAGGTAACTACAGATCTTAAACAATCTCGAAGCTGATTACTGGGAAGTTCTTTATCATTTTGGATATTTTCGGATCCATTAAAATTGTGTCAACCCAGTTATTTTCTGTGTGTCATGCTACACAGCCATAGAGATGAAGCTGTTTGCAGGGTCAGAGCTATTTTGCGCTGCTTACTGGTTTAACATAGAGCACAACAGCTGTACTGAAGTCACTGGGGAGTCAGGAGAACTTTTTGTCCTCTGGGTAGGATGCCCTTCAGGGAGGATGATGGAATAATATGTGGTTGGTCACAGATGTGTGTGTTCGCCTACTTGGAAGGGGAGTTATTTATAAATAGGTTATTTAGGGATTGAAAAGGTTATTGTAGAGTAGTAAATGAGGGGAGTTTAAATGCTCCCTGTGTGGTTCAAAGCATCTTCCCATTTTGCAGTGTATCTTGTTTTCCTATGGGTAAAAAGTTGCTTACTTTTTGGATATTTTCCTTCAATATTGACAAATGTAAGCCCTCTCTGTATGTATTTTCAGTGAATGGGATCAGCAAAACATTTCTCTCAGAATTTTCTCCCGTGAATTATTTTTATTTCCATCTTAAAGCCACAATTCTCTATGTGGAAAAAGAAAAATACAACAGAAAATAGTAAGTCGCAAACTCTTTAATTTTTTGAACCACCTGTTACAAGCTGTTCTTGCATTTTTAGGTACCTTAAATAACTTAAAACCGAATATTTCTTGCAAAAATAATAAGCTGATTCAGATCGGATGGGATATGTCCCTTCAACCCTTTATTTAGCTCCATGCATCTTCTCATCAGCAATGAGACATTCCCTCCCCATGAATGTACCATCATCATGCTGTAGTGAAGGTGAGGTGCAGTATTCATTTTCCACCCAACAAGTGTTTTGATTGTTTTCTAAAATGTTACATCTTGGTCTTAAAATAGCAGAGGACCATCTTCTATGATTCTCAAGTTTTGGATATATTTGCATTTCCTTCAGTTACCATGGGCCCCCTGATTGCTTCACAGATTAATGCTTTTCTTGTCAAACAAACACATCCTGTTAGGTCGTGCAGTCGTGCCATTTTCTTTCCATTTTCTGTGAGACGTTTGAACCTTTGAGGATGGCGCTTTTCTCATAGCGGCAAAGCGTCACTAATGTTTTCCATAAACCTCAGAGGACTTCATAGAACAGTTGAGATTAATGTAACACAGCTAGACTCCATTTAGGTGAGTAGTGGCCGAGTAGTAAGAGAATTGCACTTGGGTTTCGGAGATTAAGAGTTCAAGTCCCACATACTCCCAAGGACTGCCAATTTGGGTCCTTGAGCAAAACCAATAACCCCACATTGATCCCTAAATACCCCAATACTAAAACATCGTGGTGGGGCTCAGGACTACCTATCTCCGGCAGTCTATGGGCGTGGCACACCCTGGAAAGGTCACCAGTCTGTTACAGGGCAACAAGTAATCCATTGTAATTTATTTATTGTTGAACTCCTTTGTTTCAAAAATGCTGTTCTAAAAGAGCAAATGAAAGCTACTTACTGCCTTATTTTATATTTTTATGCTGTATTTTATTCTTTTATGGTGTTTTATTGTGCTGTGTTCAGCACCTTGTTTTCAGCCGTAATTGTTTTAAGGCGCTGTTCAAATGATAATGATGATTATGATGATGAGGACGATGATGATGATGTTTTGCTGCCTCTTTTATTTCAACAGTTGAGTGTTCATGAGACAATAAAATATAAGACTAACTGATTAACATGAATGGACTGCAGTCATGTCTTGTTCTTTATCCTTAAAAGCGTTTGTTTTGAGCCCTCCATAATATTGCCAGGTGGGACAAATAAAACTGTCCCATTGGTTATGGAAGTTGCCCAACTAAGGAAAGAGTAATTACTCATGGGAAAAAGGTCACGTTTTATGGCCCCTCCATTTAACCCTTCCCAGCAAAGGTAATTATGTGACCTTATGTACCACCATGGGGCCTTTTGTTGCCTCCCACCTTGCAGTCAGATAATAATAATAACCATACAGACTTTTCCTGCCATGCAACAATCATGAACGTGACAATAGACATCAATCTTTGGATGTGCAGTCGACATTTGATATAGCGTGAAGATGGATTGCTGCACCTGTTCCAGCCTGCTGTTATCTGATATGGCTGCAAGCAGAAACTGATACCAGCATGTTCCTGCTTTATTTGCACTGCGACAGACCTGTCTGGCATGTTGGGCAGCGAGAAGAGATAATTTTTTCGCTTCTGCTTAAGGATTTTACACATTTATTGCGATTTTGCTCAGATCAAGTTTAGAATGAAAATCTAAAATAGACTCTACGCAGAATTTTTAGGAGACTCGGCATGTGGAAGATGAGGATGAGACCCAAATGGAATCTCCTGCCCCTAACCCTGAGAGTATCATCCACATGGTTAAAAACTAAGGAGCATCCTGCTGCAGGAAAGGCATTTACATGCAAAGGATGCAGGTCAGAGTAGATATTTGAATTAAAATACAAGCAAAACCTCATCCCAGATATTTAGTGTTATGTTAGGAAAAATCTAGAAAGCCAAACTTTTTTGAACATGTCCAGCGAAGGAGGAGGGGTGTGAACACTTTTGGACAGCACCTCTGTTCTGATCTCTTTCTCAGGTAGAGAATTGAGCAACTTGTCCTTTAACTTGTTCCATACCCCATTGGTTTCCTTATCAAGAACAATCTCAGAGGTCATTTCAGTTCGATTTTCTTCATCACAGAGTACAGAATGGCTAAGTTTAGCATTTAGATCTGAGACAGGATGGCTTACAGGTTCCTGACACCTGACAGCCACAGAGCCACAAACCTTCTCTGAGTCATTGTGTACTTTTGCCAAGTACAAAGTGCTACAAGTAAATAACACTTCTGTCCTTACACCTGTTTCACTCCCTGTAATCCTCGTCTGTCAACAGCCTCCAAGTGTGCCCTTTGACCTTTCAATTTAAATAAGGATCATTGAGCAGTACATCCTTAAATGTTATCACATACTTTGTTTATTTTATTTTTATTTTATAGGTCAAAGAAAACAATGGCATCAAATGGAAGTAGCTTTTGGTAATGGGTCGGGTATTTTATTATTACTGGGAACCAGGAGAATCTGATCCAAGCAGCATTGAGAGGCAATAAAGTAAAGTATTTATTCCTGGCAGCTTGATGATTAAATAGAAGTTTATTTTACATAGTATTTTGTTTTTATTAGTTGTGGTGCTGGGCACTGGGGATACCTTTGCAAAGAAACTTTAAAGTGACAGATAAAAACTTGTTGCAGTCATGGGCAGCAATCACATTTAGAAAGATCACAGATTCTAGGAGCTTTCAACTGGAAGTAGACTGCTTAAGGTGGTTGTATGGTGGAGTAGCCCTGATAGCCCTGATAGAGAACTTTAGTTTCTCCGTTTTTGAGGTCCTTTTTATATGTTATTTGCTTCTGGTGTTGAATGCCGTGAAACCGGAAGGATTTTTACTGGTATTTTTCTCGTTTTTGGATACTTGGTATGATGTGTAACCACACAGCTAGTTGTTTTTATAACACATGGGAGCAACTATTTAACATCTCTAAAGCTGAAATAATGCATCAACTACTTTTGCAATTACCAGCTGAGATTAAAAGGGGGCAGCAGGTATGCAGAGCAGTAGCAAGGAGACGAGAGAGGAACAAGACATTTAAACCACCTCTTCCATCAATCATCATGGGCAATGTGAGATCTTTAGGAAACAAATTAGAACTCTTAGGTCTAGCAAGACCCAGCCAAAAAATTGGCAATGCAGCATTATGTGTTTTAATGAAACATGGCTGCAGGATCATATCTCAGACTCAAGCATCTCTGACAGGCGTTCTGACCATATGACCAGACAGAGATTTACATAAGACTGGAAAATTCAAGGGAGGTGGGTTGATCTCACAAGAAAGAAGAGGAACTGTATAGCTGCCTAAAATAATGGATAGAGGAGTTTGTTCATTCCCGTGGAAGCTAAGGTCTTTCAGCATTTGCAACAATATGCTACATATCTTGTAAGACTCTTGTGGAAAAGAGGATCTTTTCCTCCATCATTTGCTGGGGTAACGGCATCAGAGCAAATTACTTCAAAAGCTTAACAAACTGATATAGAAGGCCAGCTCTGTTCTAGGAACTGCTCTAGAACCTCTGGAGATTATTTAAAAAGAAGAATTCTTCATTAGGTGAAGAAGTTCATGGAGAGCAGAAGATTTTAAAACAAAGTGTCCTCAGTAAGAGGCTTCTACAGATCCAGTGCAAGACAGATCCTTCCTGCTGTCAACAACTATGTACAAATCAATGAAAATAAACAGAATCAAGCAAAAACCCAATTAGTTACTGTAACATTTAATTTCCCTTTGCAGTTAATAAGGTAATTTTGAATTGAATTGGATTAGTGATCCAATGTATTCAGGTTTTCTTGTGCTATAAATGTAAAATGATGCAGAGGTCAGTTTCTTTTTATCTCTTGACTCTTATTTGTCCTGCAAATGGAAGATTTTTGGTTTTATTCCAGCGCCCTCTCCTGCTACCTACCCCTATCAACTTCACGAGAAAACACATCCACTCATCTGTCTGTCCATCCATCCATCAGGTTGGATGGTGTAGCTGGTGCCTATTCCCCTCATGTCTATGGGTAAAAGGAAAACCCATTTAGCATTTTAGCAACTAGCATCCAATATGATGCTTTTTTTTTTCATAAATAAGTTATCTTGAATTTATAACCAGACTTTGGTATCTAAGATCTACCACCTTACTTTGTATGATTTGGCTTAAACCTGAATTAATTTGCAGGAGAAATATGGGCTAATTTGTAATGGACCTAGGTTTCATCAACTTGAATTCAGAATTTTTTTTTTCCAAAAGCAGAAGCTATAAAGAGCATAAGGAGAATATAGATTTCTGGAAGAACAGCTGTATACACAGATATAATATTTGCTTTCTTTCTTGACATATTTTTTTGTAGTCTCTTTGGTATGAATTATATAAACGCAGAAGTTGACAACTAAGACAAGGTTGGTACTTTAGTCAAGACCATCCTTATTGCCCTTAATTCATGGTCTAATCCAATTACACCATTTTTTTTTTTTTACCCCAAATATACTATTGTGTTTTTTGAAGGCAAAAAGATGTTTAAGCTGCTACTTTTCCAACTGAGAAAATATTCCCTCTTACAGAAACTGGGAACTCATTCAATCCCTAATTAGCTACAGAAAAGGGTTTTTGAGAATCAAGACTTTTTGGCTCTCCCCCTGAAGCTGTTATCCCTATAACCTCACCTTGAGTATTCCCTTTGGGAATTACCATTTTGGCTTTAAAGCGAGATGCTGATTTATTCTTGAAAATGTGTTCTATACCACATAGACCATATGCAGTTAATGCTGGTAATCTTCTCCATGTTCCATCTTCACCCTCCTAAAGGTGTGCTGTCGTTTGAATGCAGCTATCTTTAGAGCTGTAATGAATTGAGTAAAGGTGTGAAATGCCTGCCACAGGAGGTCAGAGGCTGGTCATTATTCATCAGGATGAAGTAAGGGAGCTAGAAGGGAGCAAATTGCTTTGTTTGGACTGCCAAGCTGCCTCAGGGCAGTCACGCAGAACTGAAGGATTTAGGACTTTTCAACAAGGCTTTCAATCTTTCTCCATCTTCATTTTCCACATTTTTTCAGGGTCGTTTTGCTGGTCTTATCACTTATATTTATAAGCCGTCCTCAAATGCAAAGATTAGGAAAAAGGAATTGTGCAGTTCATCATCACTGGAGATAAAGGACCTTCTGTTAGGCATAGAATAAATCTCAGCCTTATCCTCCTCTCTTTTTAATCTGAATGTATTACAATTGTTAAGTCTTAAATCATATCCTTTTTTGGGTGTTGTTTTATAGTCAAACCTAAAATAGTTTAAAGATAGTCCCAGTTTTAGGGTGTTATTCTTGTTCATTTCATGAGCTAATCAGGAACATTCAGTGTATAAACTCTGCAATGATGAGCCTTAGTGGATCTGTGATTACTCTGCCGATGTCCCATACTGTCCTCTGAGGAACAAGGCAGGATGTTGGCCAAGCTTACTGCAGGTCTTCTATTGATTTCTACTCACTGACCCTGGTTCCTGCCAATAAGCTTACTTTCCACTTTGTCTATTCTTGACCAGGAATGAAGGGCATGAGCTACACAATATTTGTTTGCTTTTGTTGGGATGGGCTTAGTAAAAGTGTCCATGCTTCTTAAACTTTTTCACTTTTTTCACACCACCATCCAGACGTTCAGATGCTTCAGTGGGATTGTAAGTCTTAGATACAAAGTGGTGAATAGTTGTGATCAAAGCTTAAAGGTTTTGGATTTTTTTTTTTTTTTTTTTTTACAAATAAGAAACTAAAAATGTGCGATATGAACTTTTATTTTTCAACACTTTAAGAAACCGCCATTGCTTTGTGTTGAATAAATCTAATGGCTATAGAGTTGATCAACCAATACAGGATAATTTTCAAAGTATTTTTAAATGATAAAAGTGTCACAAAATTAACAAATGTAACCCTAACCCTAACATCAAACAAAAAAAAAAAAAAAAAAAAAAATGAACAAATTAAAAAGGATGGCGTATGGAGGGTTGCAGCAATGCATGTGCTCTATATGATCTCAAGGCATGGCTGCTAAGTGCAATAAACTGCCGAAGGCATGCACCTCTGAAACAATGCCGATACCACAAAAAAAAAAAAAAAAGAATACTGACATAAAACATCGTTTTACATATTTATTGGTTTATTTGGTTCTGAAACAAAGAGTAGGATTGGATTACCAACTCAAAGAAACACTACAATCTGAAATATCTTCCACAAAGGTTATTGGTCACACTGGAACAAAATCAGTTTGTTTAGACACTGTGATGTAAAGAACATTCACTCAAAATAAATTTAGATTTTAGTTGGCTTAGTGATTAAGCCAATTGGATCAATTAATTTTAACTTCTTAAACATCCTTACCTTGCGAGCTAATAAAACTAGACTGAAAAAGCTTTAGAAAATAACAACAAGAGGAAAATATAGCTGCACCGATTGGGGTCTACAGTGTGTCATTGATTCACATTTAAATGTCTTTGAGATATACTAACAGCTTGCATAGGGTCCTGCATGGTTCCCAGATCGATGTTCTGAATTTATCCTTTTAGGAAGCTCTCTTTGTAGTCTCAAAGTACTAAACCCCTGTCTGACTGGAAATAGAAAAAAGGTGAGGGTGAATGGGGATGATTTGTAGCTGTTTTCCACTCCAGGTGCAGTAGAGCACAGAATTCCTGCAATCTAACAGACACCCTCATTGGTCACCATTTACGCATGAAGAAACCTATTGGCTACAGCCCATTTATCACGCTATAAAGTGATCTAAAGCTTTGTGCAAAAACACCTCCTTCTCTTCTACTTTTCAGTGCCAGCTACTAAAACAGTCCACCACATTAGTCAGTTATCAACCCGGTAAGTAGGAAAGCAAAGCATCATTTTCAGCATAATGGTCGGTTATCAATATTTACACACTTGAACAGATTTAATCCTGTAGATTTCCACGTTGTCTATGTGTCAAATGTTCTACTTTGGTTTCATCAGACCACACATTTGCCAACAAGGTCTATTAAAAATTTTAATAATTAAAGTAATACCATTGTCCAGGTAGATAAAACAACAACAACAAAAAAACAACAACAATATAGTAAACACACTTATGCTTGTTGGAAGGCCTTCAAATTCAAGTTACTGACTATACATACAATGACCAACAGGATATGAATTTCAGAAATGTAATTCATGATTATTTATAGTCACTGGATGTTGGTTGTTTACCCGGTAAGAGTGAGAAAGCTTCATTTTATGGGTGTACCCACTTCTGCAAACATTTATTCTCTACTTCCCTGTTATGCTGTTGGAGAAGAGATGAGGATAATTCATTTATCTCATGTTTTTTTCCTCCACGATCCATTTCCTCCATCATTATAACTCCTCTTTCATCAGACACACCCACACGCATAAGCAGATCTGCATTACTGCCACCAGCTTGAACCCCAGTGACCTTGAAGTAGCTGAAAATTTGGAAATCACAAACCCGTTGAAGAGTCAAGGGAGGGATGGATTTCACTGCTTTCCTTGACAGATCTCAGGCCTTACTTAGAAGTGTGCCAGACTGAGCAGTCAAAGAGTGTGCTATCATTACAGAAGGTGATACCCAGATGGAACGAGGGGAGGGAGGACATAGACAGAGGGAGTCAAAAACAGCAAATACGGGGCGACTGGATTAGAAATGGAGGCTGGGTAATCTGAGAATGCTATTGCTGCTGCTCTTTCTCATATTTTCTTGTTTTTTGCTTTTATTAATTTTACTTTCAACTAAATGCAACAGATTCAATCCGCCTCTATGCACTCTCTCTCTCTCTCTGTGCTGCTCATTCACAAACTGTACCTGAACTTCACATGAATACATGTCAAACTCACACGCGAGCAGCCTTTATCCCTGCTTGATCTCATTATATCATCCAAACACAATGCACTATTTCCAGCCTCTGGCAGTTCATTTCATGGTAGCACAACATCAATTCGTAGGGCTGCCGTCTTGCTCTGTGGCTATGCTGCTTATCTCAGTCCCCCTCAGGGTAAAACAAACGTTTTGATCCCTCCTGCCTCACTGTTGAGCTCAACTCCACCTTGTTGCATTTTTAAATAGATACCTAGACACGACCAGTGTTCAAGGTCTGCAGAGAGAAAACGGACACTTGGTAGTGTCAGCTTACGGTTTTTGCCTTAATTTAATTTTGCGCTTTCTGCTATCTCTGTCTAATGAAGATCAGCCAACAGACTGGAATTTAGCTTATCTATTTCTCTTTTCTTGGGGAGGTGCTGCAGGAGTAAGAGTCACATCTGTTGCTTTTAAATAACCAGTCACTATTTAACCATAGCAAGAGGTAATTCCTAATTCTCAAAGTCAGTGTCTTTCCAAAAGACAATGTTGTGCTCCAAGGGTGAGATTCTTAACAACAAAAAACTGACATTTTCCCTCGAACTCAGGAGTCAATTTTGGCATTAAGTAGAGGAGTTCAGCATCCAGGTCAATTGTTCACTAACAAAGATAGGATGGGGTGGGAGATAGATAAATAGATTGGGAGTTAAACTGCACTATTCTTGGTCCTGCTTTACACTGTTGGGGTGAGTCAAACTATATATCTTTATTTAGTGGTGCATCTAAATTTTCAGCCCTCCCGTAAGGTCATGTCAGGTCTGGATCCTGAGCAAAGAACAAGATTCTGCATACAGGAGGCTGAGGTGTTTTATTTCCTGGGGCTTAGGATTCGGAGACAGGAATGTCTCTTTAGGGACTTTATTTAATACATGCACCAGAAGGAGACCCTGAATGCATCCAATCAGCTAAAAATTATCTACTCTACTGGAATTGTCTTGGAATAAGCCCACTTTACACTTTACTAAATTTCTCACTTGTTAGAAAAGAAGGATTAGGTTTTTGGAGTTGTGTGGTCAAAGTAGTCCTAGTTCTCATCACGGCTCTGGGGTCTCTTTGTCTGCTGTCTCTCAGCAGCTTTTAATGCATTCCCCTGGCTTCCCACAAGCTAATTGACACTAACTAGATTTGAAACGCCAGATAGCTTCACCCTGGTCCTTAGCATTAATATGAATTCTCTGGGGAAGGCTCTTTCATGCAGCACACTTCCTGAGCGTGTTTGAGCATGCATTCGGGGAACGAGGGTGTGCAGGATGGTGGAGTTTGGACACATGTCTGTTTGTTTGCATTTGAATCATGATTTAATGTGCGTCTGCTCACTAATGCCAGATTTTGCTGCGCGGGTTGCCTTGCAGGAAGTTCAGCTTGAGTGATGAGAATCCCTATTGTTGTCAAACTGTCTTGTGTCTCCTTATTCAGCTGATGGAAATTTTATACCAATTTATATAGGCCTAATATTCAGAAATAATTAATCCCATTAAGTTAACTGCTAAAGTTTGGAGAATGTTTTGAGCTAGAGCTATTTCCTTATAACTGTTCTCCATAAGTGTTAAGTTTTAGACTCAGTGACTGCATCCATCTATCTAATATCACAGTGACATATCTGGTCTATGTGATAAAACAACCACTGCATGTAATGTTTTGGATCTGTACCAAAAATAAGCAATAATAAGTTAACTTTGGAACCATTATTTCACCCACAGTGCAAAAGACCTGATGTCAAAGTTCAGGTTCCTTATTGATCTTATTTAGACCCAAGTAACTTCTGAGTCTGGACCAACAATCCATAGGGTCTACTTTTATTGTGAAACTTTTAAATTGTCCTTTCTCAACAATAAATTAAACACAGTCACGAAGCGGAAGAGCAATAGAATAAAAAGGTATCCGTTTTGATTGTTGTCAGGTTTCTTATTTGTTTTGAGTTAGTAAAGTTTATTTTAGTTAGTAATATCCACAAAAAAGTATTCAATGGATTTTCACCACTGCCATTAAGGGAATTCATAAAACTCAAATACTTTCTTGCAAAGCCATCGAGTCTACATTAAGAGAAGACTGTGAAGTGCCCTTCTGAAGGACCTCCTTTGGCCAGATTGTTCTTTCTGTCATGGGCTGTGTCATCTGGAACAACCTCCCCTTCACTATCAGAGAATGCTCCGGTTAAAAAAGTTTTCCCTTATTGCCCAAATACCGAACATTATGTCAACATTTCAGTCCAGATTTCTGTGGCTGCAACATTGTTCAAATAACATTGTGATGTTTTGTAGACCCTGTCTATTTATTATTGCCAGGTCATAACTAACAAGTATTTAAAACCTTACAGTCTACCATTAAAATGTCTTGAATAATAGCCAACTCTTAAATGTTTCCTTTCATCAGTGGTCATAAACTGCTGTATTTCATGAAAGTAGACTAAACAGGGATCAGAATGCTAGAAAATGGAAATAGGGTGTAATGCAATGGATTAAATAATTAGGAAATAAAAGTCTAATGGAAAAAATGACTGACCTGTTGGTATGAAGTGGAGGGGATAAAAATGTCCAAACATTTGGTATATTTCTTTATCAGGTGACCACCACCAAGTGGGGGATTACTATGTTCCTAATAAGTGGTGATAGCTGCACTTTCAATTCCATTAAACAAGTTTAGACAAATGGAAATGTGCTTTTGAAACAGTGATTATCTAATATACGGAGAATAGAACTTGCAGCTGCCATCATGTCTAGTAAATTGTATTCCACAGATATGCAAAAAACAGAAATCTAAACTTACATGCAGTAAACAGCTGAAATGCTGTCATGCAGCATCAAACTGTGACCTTTACAGCACTGGTGGTGGTGTGTTTTTGCTGGACAATGGTGCAGCATTAGGGAATTAAAGGTCAAATTTTTAAGTTGAGCCCCTGATCTGGCATGTACTGTACATGGTGTGTGCTCTTTGAATCAGCTGTTCAGACAGTGTTTTTGTCTTATAATGAAGGTTGAAGTTTCTTTGCATTTAATAAAGATATATAAGGACACATAAGAAAAAAAAAATCTGCAGTGCCTTAAAAAGATTTTTTTTGTCTTGAACTTCTCTGGTTGCCTATAAATAATATCAAAAGCAACCAACTGCCTTCATATAGCACTAAATATAGCCCACCTGGTGCTTTTAATGGTTTAATAGAGAACTTCATTGAACCGACATCATCATTAAGACAAACCAAGTCATCAGAAAGGTGAGGAGAAGAGCTGTGAAGAAGTTTTTTGCAGGGTTAGGTTGTAAAACAACACAGCAGAGCTCTGTTCAACCCATCATTAAAAAATAAAAAGGTTATTCCTCCGCTGCAAACCCACGAAGACATGGCCAAAATCTTAAAGCAGAGGTCTCCAAACTTTAGCTCCAAATCCACAAGCAAGTCTAGAGATAGATATTAAAACTAATATGTAATACTGACAAATTTATATGTAAAAGCAAGAAAAAAAATCTTTGAACATTTTCTGCCTTGTTTAATCAATATTATCAAATTATGTATTTTAGAGATCAGTTATCTAGTTATAGAAAATAGCTTTTTTATTCATTTCATTTCTAAATATCAACATATCAGCTAAAGAAAATAGGCTTTTTCAGGTTTATTATTAATCCTAAAAATATCTGCTTCTCATTTAAAAAACAGAATAAATGGTAGACACTAACAAATACTGGTGCTATCTTTCAAATGGCTGTATGACTCTTTTGTGGCTCTGAACTTTTGTGCAAAGGGAAAAATGTTGTTTTTGATCATAAAGGTTGCTGAAAGTTGGGTTAAAGTAACAAATTGGGCAAATGGTTTAATAGAGTGAAAGTAACTGTGAAGGAGCGTAGGGTGGAATCGATCAACAGGACAATTATTAGTTATCCACTTAGCACACCTGGTCTTTATTTGAAAGGGAAAAAAGAAGCCCAGGAGAGAAAATCCCATTCCTATCATACGTTAACTATCAACAATCTTTAGAGACACTTACAATTGGACAATTTGTTTTTGCTCCTGTATCAAAAGGAACTATGTCTTCCATACCATGGGGCCACCAGTGTCCAGGCTACCATCACTGGCTCGGGTTCGGTCGCTCCGTCCCCTGCTGGTTCCTGGCCGCCGGGGTTCCCGGACCAGCCCCGGAGCTGATGGCTCGGTTCGAGTGCCCATAGGGTTTCAACTACATGCTGCACTGTAGTCGACCAAAATCCCAATTTTAAAATTCCTCCCAGACATTTTTTCAGGAATGAAAAGTAAGACATGTCCGGGAAAAAGAGGACGTTTGGTCAAGTGTTACTATATTTGGTTAAAAATGGCCGTTCCCAGACTCATTGATCACGACGAAAATTATTATTTTTATTTTTTTTACTCATTAACGCCAAATTCATTAAAGCACCGCAAACGTATTAGTTTTAGGTATAGATAATGATCCTTTGATTATTCCTTGCTGCCCTGACTGTTCCTTTAAACCGATACAATTATGCTCAAAACAACACTCTTGTGGAGTTTAACATGCAGGATTGTTTTTATAATTTATAAAGAAACCATATAAAATTAAAGGGGATCTAATCTCTACACAGAACTTCTCTGCATAGAGTTTACATGCTCTCACCATTGCATGTGTACATTTTCTAATCGTAAACTACAGTACTTCTCTGATACTGCTCAAGTTTCAGCTTTTTTTTGTGTGGAAATTGGGTTGCTTAGAGTTTTTTGATAGATACAGCTTTGCTAATGTATGTACTTACACTTCCATGTACATATTTTTAATTTCAGAGCCTCAAATTCCCTTTGACAGAACTGTCACTTTAAAAGTATACATAACTAATTGTATTAACCTTCAATGGGTCTCGGACCTCTCAGGAACTATATATTAACCATAATTTCTTTTAGGGGTGATGGTATGCTCCTCTTCTTGTGTTTTGTTCTCTCTTTCTCTGGAAGTGTGTGTGATTGTGATTAATGCAGCTTCATGAATCATTAAGCACATTTTTATTCCATAGCAAAGTGTGATTTGACAAAATGGATGTAGATGATGAGGCCTTTTCCAGCATTTCTTTATTGTTTAACAAGCAGGGTTTTGACAAGTTATGGCTAGTATCACAATGCAACAACCATGTCTTTTTATGACATTTATTATCGCTGTCACAGTGCTTTTCTCCATTTTATTCCGTCATGTGATACCGCTTTTATTTGCAGTTGTTAATCTTCCTGGACCAACTGTCTCTTTATCAATAAAGTCAAATTGTTCTTTTTCTTTCTTGGTGTGGATTTTTGACAGAATTTTTTATTTACTTTATTTTTTTTGTACAGGCCTTGTGATTCATTCATCGCAAGTGTTTTAGGGAACTAAAATATTGTCACAACCTGATGTTTCATTATATTTTCACAACTCAGGTACCTCAGTGATATATACTGCTCAAAACAAATGAAGGGAACCCTCCTATGACACATCCTAGGTCTGAAAGAATGAAATACTATCATTGAGTGCTTTGTTCTGCAAAAAGTTGAATGTGTCGACAAAAAACATATACACAAACATATTGGAAATCAAATTTATTAACCAATGGAATCCTGGATTTGGAGTCACACAAAAATGAAGTGGAAAAACACACTACAGGTGGATCCAACTTTGTTGTAATGTCCTTAAAACAGGTCAACATAAGATTCAGTATCGTACTATAATATTGATCATCGTACTGTTTGATCTTCCTTTAATGCCTGGTAATGCTCCTGATGAGGTGGTGGATGGTCTCATGAGGAATCTCCTTCCAATCCTGTACTAAAGCATCCACCCAGGGCCAACCGAACCAGCATATGGTCTCACAAGAAGTCTTAGGATCTCATCTCTGTACCTCATGGCTGTCATGCTACCTCTGAAGAGCATAAGGAGGGCTGTGCAGGCCTCAAAGAAAATGCCACCGGACACCATTGCTGACCTGGTGCCAAACTGGTCATGTTCAAGGACGTTTCAGGAAGGAGTTCACTCTCCACAGTGTCTCCAGACTCTGACACAACTGTCACATGTGCTCAGTGGGAACCTGCTTTTATCTATAAAGAACACAGGGTGTCAGCAGCAAATTTACCAATCTTTGAGTTTTCTGGCAAATGCCAAGCGTCCAGCATGGTGTTTGGGTGTGAGCCCAACCCCCATCAATGGACATTGGGAGCTCATACCATCCTCATGGTGTCAATTTCTATTCGTTTGTGAGACACATGCACATTTGTGGCCTGCTAGAGGTCATTCGGCAGGGCTCTGGCAGTGCTCCTCCTGTTTGTCCTTCCATGAAGGCGGAGTTAGGGTCCTGCTGCTGAGGTGCTGCCCTCTAACAGCCTCCTCCACATCTTCTGGTGTACTGGCCTGTTTCCTGACAGCACCTCCAGCCTCTTGACACTACTGTATGCTGACAGAGACAGCAAACCTTCTTGCCACAGCTTGCATTGATGTGCCATCCTGGATGAGCTGCAGTACCTGAGTCTCTTGTGTGGCCAGAAAGCATAGGTACTTGCCAATAATCCATGTGTTGTCTATTCCATTTGGACCACAGCATGTGAAATTGATTGTTAATCAGCATTGCTTCGTAAGTGGACAGTTTGATTTTACAGAAGTTTGATTTAATTGAAGTTATCTTGTGTTGCTTACATGTTCCCTTTTTTTGTTAGCAGTGCAGTTTATGAAAATAAATTTCAGGTTGGATTTTGTTTGGTTTCTTTTTATGGAGATTTTCAAGCTCTCTCTCTAGCAAGTGTTTTCCGTAAGTAGTAGTTTTCCCATTAAAATACACATGAAACTGTAACAGTGTACATGGAAGTGTATGGAAGATACAAAACATTAAAAGTTTGGCTGATGAATAATTTTTCTACAAACCGTATATCTCAGGAAACAAGCACACATCTTTCAGTGAAGTTTCAATGTTATAACTGAAGTTATTTCAATAATACAAAGCCAATAAGAGTTTTTAGTTCCAGCATTATATCCCTCATTTTACATATCTTCATAGTGTAAAGTGATAGCACTGCAAAATTGAGTTCTTTGTCATGCCTAGAATACATCCAGAATCTTATCTGAATAATTTAGGAGGCAAACCACAAATAGATCAGTTGTAGTAGTGACAGATATGTGGTTCTTTGATCTTTTTTTAAAAGCATAAATCTGCCTTGTTGTTTTGTCTTGCAAAGGCTGTTGAATGGAGGTCACCTGCTCAGAATAGGTGTTTTTTTTTTTTTTACACATAAAGGAGGCTGTCAGCTATGCAACCCAATCATAATATATTTTAAATGGTCAGTAGATTGTGTAACATTTCTTTTCTTAATCGATTCAAACTTCTTTGTTGTCTGGCTCATTAAGTGTGTGTATTTTTATGTATTGGATCATTAAGAGGTCTTAATGTAGGCCTCATAATAATAAACAAGTCATCATAATCTCCAACTTGAAACATACACTACCATGCAGCAAGTAGATTTTCATTTTGACATCAAAATCAAACAAAAAAAGACAACAAACAAAAAACTATGCAAGAATCTTATACACTATTTTTAGTTTAATGTTGAATCCAGCTATTCACAACAATTATGAACATGAGACTAACAATGAAATTTCTCCTGAGTCACTTCACGCTCCCACAAACTTCCCGACTGGGAAAGTATGATAATAAGCCTGCTTGGTTAAAAAAACTGACTCAAATGCAATAATCTGGGGGACCTCAAGGCTGTGTGCTCAGGCCACTGCTGTTTGCACTACTACATCGCTTTTACAGGTGATATATTGGCTTTAAATCCCCAAGAGTAGAAACTTCAAACAATTGCTATGTTATTATTTGAAGAGATTACTTCATTTTCATTAGGTGGGTTTTATTTTGGCACCATACCTGAATGTGAACTTCTGCCTACTGCTACCTTTTAGATTATTTAGAAAGTAGGCTAAAACTTTATGAGCAGTCAGGCTATTTTACGCTACACTAATTTATAGTTATCTTATGAAGAATTCATCCATCCATAATCCATCATGCTTATCCCTGCTGGGGTCGCAAGGTTGGGTGATGGCTATCTCCAGCTGTCAATGGGTCGAGGGGCAGGGTAAACCCTGGGCAGGTTGCCAGTCTATCTAAGGGGCAACACAGAGACAAACTGGACAAACAACCATTCAAAAAGACTGATGCTGGACAGTTTATTCAGTGCCATTTAAAAGAAGCAAGAAACTGCCTGGGAAAAAAGGTTGGGCATACAGCAGGAAGGAAATTGTGTGGTGATGATGTAATTTTTTGTGATGATAAGAATTTTTTCTTCAGTAAAAGCAGCTCAGACTAATAACCTTACCAGCAAACAGTCTGAGACTCAGTCCAACTGAAAACAAGTAATGGAAACAGGAAGAAGAAAGCGTTCATGACCAGGCTCTATCGTGGAAGCCTGATTTGTTAGCCACTGAATGAAAACAGAGAAAGAGAAGAAATATAGCTTCACAATTGTGATGCACATTTCTCTAAACATTCATGCTCACAGTAAGGCACCGTTGTACTGATTAGCATTTTTCTTTATGGGTATCTTTTTTTTAAGTGACTATCCACCGCCCCCCTTTCTTCCATTCTTGATCTCAAATGATAATCCCAGTTCATTACTGATGGTCTTAGTTTTGACAAAAGAAAAACATTGTCTTTATCTTGTTTTGTAGTAAAAACAAATACTAATTTTTCTTTGAAATCTAAATTTGTCAAGTTAAATGGATACAAGTTACATTATAATAAAATATAACACAGATTTTTAATGCAGTTTTCCTTGCAAGGACTTAAGGAGGACATTCCTGATGGTCCAGACTATTTACCCGAAGGTTATGGATGCTTTTAGAGATGGTCAACTATGGCATTGTTTAATGAGAAATTTGATATTACGCCTATTTTATGGGTGAATTGGAGCACTCAACAATTTTAGTCTCTGTGAGAAATTGTTGGATAAAGTACATTAAAGAGCTAAAAATTAATTCATAAATAAAAAGCTAAAAAGTGAATCAACAAATAAACTACTGACCTTGAATTTGTGCATTTCATTTTAATCCTGTTAGCTGAAGATTCAACATCTGGACAGACTTTCTTTGTTTACACACTTTAAGTTCAAGAGTTTTTGTTTAATTACACAAAATATGAAATTTAATACAAGGAATACAACCAGTGCGGTCACTAGGAGAGGAATGTTTTCTTGTATGTCCAAACAGAAATATAGAAAGCTTTATTCTATGATTATATGGCCTGTAGAACCACCTTTAGCAGAAATAGCTCTCAGTCTTTCAGAAGTGTGGCTTCTTCTTTTCATTCCATGCATTCCATAATGTTCGCACTGAAGTGCAGCTCTCTATGGCTGCAAAACCTATGAATAAGTTGCAGCTCATAGATTATTTTGCTTTTTGTAGCATTGCAATAGTTTTGGTTGTTCTTCAAAGAGATATTATCATCATTATCCAGAGTGAATGCATGGTGGCATAGTTTATAGAGCTGTTGCAAGTGTGGGGCTGTTTGTTTAGTTTTTTGTCAACATGCTGTCAACCACGTTACTTTTTGATTTAGTAAGTTGAAGTTTTGCAATCATTCTTTAATTCAAGTTAGAAAAATCCTGGTTAATCCAGGGGAGTTTAGTTGATTTGACCTTTATTTTGTGAGACTTTTATTTTGCAACAGGCTGTTACATCATCCCAGTTCCTAAATGTCCTAAAACCTGTGGTTTCTAAAGTTTTAAGAAAGGCACACAGAGTGAGGAGCCTCAGGTGTACGAGGCTGAGCGATGGCCAGAGATCAGCGTTTTTGTCAGAATGCATCAGCATCCAGCTCAGAGCCAATCAAAGCAGCTTTTGTCTGCTCCGGCCTTGCCTTTTGTCGCACCCCCCCCCATCTCTGCCACCACATACACGTCCCCTATTACCATGGAAACAGTGACTTTCTCATCCTCGTCTCGCAGTGAGACCCTGAAGATGTTGACTAATCCAGACCGGTCGTGGGAATCGGTGAATGGAGCGAGCACACTGTGATGAAAAGCAGAATGAGACATCCATTGTTTCGCCATGGTTGAATTTGTTATAGTTCATTAGACTTTATCTACAACAGGTGCTTTTGTTTTGAGAAGTAAAGATTATTTTTGGGTTGTGTAGGACAATAGAGTTAAGGCTAAAAGTTTGTGTATTTAGTTTCAACCCTTACTGATTTGCAGTAAGGGTTGAAAGAGTTTAGGTCCTGTGACCTTGCCAGAAATCCTAACAGAAGCTGACAAAACTATTTGCTGACAAAGAGGAATGCAAACCAGGAAACTTCCTGTCTGCACTTCAGATTTAGTATAGAATTTCAGCTATGCAGTTGCATCTCCACCCTCGATGTGCGGTTGGCGATGTATCAGTGATAGGGTGTTTGGATTGGCTGGCTAATCTGACACAAAGTGCTTGTCTGCTTTCTTGCTAGGCTTTCCTGTACTCCCAGCTTCTTTCACTGAAGAGGATTTTTTCATAACAGTCCTCTGAAAGAATTCCATTTATTCTACGCTATTAAACTTCCTTGTTAATAATCATTTGTGTTTGCCTCCTCTGATGTGGATTTTGTCCATCTTGGTCTTCAGTGTTTCAGTTGTTTTTTCACAAACAACCGAGGTCTACGCGGCCAAATTGCGTCCTTTTTAGTATTTGGTTATGTGGATGATTTAGTTTGCGTTTTGGCTCTCAAAAGGGCACTTGAAGGCAGTTTAGCATTTTTTTTGGCTCCCAAGGGGGCCCTGTAGCATGTGTTTTGGCCCCCAAGAGGGTAATTGAGGGCAGTTTAGCACATGTATTGGCTCTCAAGAAGTCATTGTAACATGCGTTTAGGCCCCAGAGAGGGCACTTGCTGGCAGTTTAGCACACAATTTGGCTCCCTAAATGGCACTTTAGCTTTACCATTTTGGCCATAAGGGGGTACGACTTCCCCCTTTTCCCTCCCATGCATACCACTGACACTCATCATCCAGAAAGCATTGCTTTGGCCTCGAGTGCTTTATATGTTATAATCATACACTTATACAGTCTCTCAAAACAATAACTAAAAATGCTATTAAATACATCTGTGACTAATTTTTTTTTGTACTACATACACAAAACCTTATACCCGATTCTAAAAAAATGTTAAAAACAGAACAACTGGACTTTGTTTTCCAAAATGTTTCACTTCCCAACCAGAAATCTTTCTCAATTCAACATGTCTGGGCTAGCGTTGAGCTCCAGGCTTTTATAAGAAAAGCCTTGTTATGGCTTAGGAACATGCAAATTGAACCGAAAACAGGTCCACCCCTCTATAATGGGGAGTCGTTCAGGTTTTTGTTGGCCTGCAAATTAACCTGAAATTAGCCCATGCCTCTGTAATGGGGAGTTGTTGTTATTAGCCTGGCTTAACAGGCAATTGCATTTTGGAATGACTATGACCTGGATGACTGAGAATCTTCACCAGGATATTGCACACCTTTTTGGGATTGATAACAATGAAAAAATTATGTGCCGTAAATATCATTTTAAACAAAATATTTCAGGCCTGGTAAAAGTTGGGACAATACTGATTAAGTGAGACCCTTGAGAATGGCAAGGAAGCAAAAGTAGAAGAGTCCTTTAAAAGGAGGATAAACACTTTTCATCATATGTCATTGGTAATATGAATCAACACCAGACCTCCCGTGTCCCTCTGTGTGCAAGGGCAGTGTCACTACACTTCATCAGTGATCTCAAATCCAATATTTATGAGATTTTATATGGACATACCCACATAAACATTGGCTTCTGTGAGTCAACAGTTTGTCTGGGCTATTGGCAATGAGCTAAAATATTGATGGGCACATGAACAGATGAAAGGGAGAGGCAGTGAGAGGAGCAAAGCGCTGGTTATATTTAGCACCAGTCTCTCTGGAATTTTTAACACAGAGTATTTTTGTCTGACTGGAGAGGTTGATCGCTGCTTTTGTTGTAGGTTTTTGAGTGATGTCGCAATAAGCACTTGCATGCTGGCTGCCTGCTGCTCACTTTAATCTTCATCTGAATGTCTGTGCCTCACACCAGGCGTTATTTAGAGCAGCTTTTGACAGGAAACGACAACCAAGGATTATTTTGGAACATATTATGTGATGAAAGAGAAGGCAAACAGCTATTTTAGTCGGATTTCTAGACATTTATGAAGCATGCCGTGCCTCTATGTTTTTTAAGAATATGTTTCAATAAAAGTTAGAATAAAATGCTGCATTGGTTTTAATCATGTTTTGGGGATGCTTTTGAACTGAGACCCCTTTATTCTGATGCACTTTCAGAATACATACCAGAAGTGATTAGTACTAAAATAATAAATGAAAATATCTGTAAATATTTGTAGATGTTGTGCCTGGGATTTCTTTACACGTTGGCATTACCTACTGTAAGGATTGATTTTAATTATGTTTAATCTAACATATTTCATGTGTAAACGTATTTCTTCTACATAAATGGTTTTTTGCAATCATGTTATTTATTTATTATTTTTATTTCAGATTTATATTTATTTTATTTTAGATTTTAAATACCAGGGTTTGTACATAACTGTATGATTATATAATCTAAAAAAAAAATTTAGATGTTATCACCAACAATTCAACCTGGAGAGACTCACACAGAGAAAAGCTGGTATTAGACAATATTCAATTTATTTATACAGGTAACACATTAATATTCCTCAAAATAATTAAATCTAAGAAAAACCAGCAGATTGCGAGAAAGCATTGACTCTTTGCAAACACTTGCCCTGAACATGCACATAGGGACAGTGGAGAGGAAAACTCCCTTTTAACAGGAAAAAACCTCCAGCAGAACCAGCCTCTGTGTGAACGGCCATCTGCCGAGGCCGACTGGAGTTCAAGGAGACAGAAGCCGATAAAGACATTATCAAAATAATGATACCCGATGCTGTGACTCAACATACGCTTGGATGAGTAACCTAGAATCGCATTAGAGTAGTCTTCCCCTGGGCCCGGACACTGGTGGTGGAATAAGCCAGAGGATGAGTGGGCCTGATGGTAAGGGAGGAGATGGGATGGAGGTTGGTGAAAGTTTGCTTGCATGCGGGAGAGCGAAGCTGGGCCAGGAGCTAAATACAGGGGATCTTGAAAGATGATTTGCTTCAGAGAAGGTGCGGCCCCCCAAGTTGATTAGCTGGAGCTGAACAAGCAACTTTGCAGGTGGTTCAGGAGTAGTTAAAAAAGTATTTCAGATTAAATTTACACTTTAGCTTAATTTCCTTTAGGGATACAACTAGTAATTATTTTGCTAACTGATTCATCTGTGATTTTTTTAATCAATCGATTAATAATTTGATAGCAAAAGGTTCCTTAAAGTATGATTTTTTTTTTTTTTAAGTATTAGACCAGGTTAAACCAAAACATTTCTACTTGAGGTGTCCTGGATGGATCATATTATGAAAAAAAAAGGTGCTTTAAGTGGGTTGCTCTGTCAGCTACAGTAAGGTTTTACAATCTCAATACTCACAATTATCCGAAAACTAAATTAGTTGACAGTTATTTTCAATTCAATCAGTTTATTTATATAGTACCAATTCACAACACGTGTCATCTCAAGGCACTTTACTTCGTCAACCAAATCATACAGTCAAAGTTTTCTATCTAAGGAAAACCAGTTGATTGCATCGACGCATTGACTCAAAGGCGATCCCTCACACTAAGCTTGCTTGTAGTGACAGTGGAGAGGAAAAACTCCCTTTTAACAGGAGGAAACATCCAGCAGAACCAGAGTCAGTGTGAGCGACCATCTGCCGAGGCCGACTGGGGTTCAAGGAGACAGAAGCAGACATACAGTAAGAGGCAGAGATACAAAAGACAATTGTAAACCCGCTCCACAAGCGGCCCCATCCAGGAAACACACAGCCAGGCAGATGAGCTCAGAGCCAGCTCCCCTGTCAGAGGATAAAGAGAGCACATCCAGCTACATTCAGAGAAACAGGATTATACTGAAAACTTGACAATCTCGAACATCTATAAACAAAGGTGTTGATGTCAGTGGCACAGCTGATATTTCTCTCAAGGATGGATTCACAGCCAAACAGGAACAGACTAGATTAAGCTACTATGGGAAGAAGCAGAGAAAGCATAACGTTATAAATTGAACTAACAAATTCTGCAGAGTGGGAGAATATAGATAGAATGAAGCAGAATGACGAAAAAGGGGTCCCTATATCCTCCAGCAGTCTAAGCTTGGAGCTTGGTTATGTCAGGCTTTTTTATGTAAGAAGGAGGATCTTAAATTCTTTTCTGGATTTAACAGGAAGCCAATGAAGAGAAGCCAGGATAGAAGAAATATGATCTCTCTTTTAAATTTTCATCAGAACTCTGGCTGCAGCATTTTGGATCAGCTGACGGCTTTTAACTACTGTTTTTGGGTTTCCTGATTGGAAAGAATTACAATAGAATATTTTGCAGATGAAAGAAGGACATTCTAGAAACCTATTTAATTGGTATTTAAATGACTGGTCCTGATTAAAAATAAAATCAAGATTTTTTTACTTTATTATCTGAAGTACTTTATTATCTATTATATATAATAAATAATCATGATTAATCTGATTAATTATTTCATCTATAAATTCCCTAGTACTTCAGTAGTCATTTTACTATAGGGCTTTATTACTCTTACTTAAGTAATTTTATGGACAACTACTTTCTGCTTTTACTTAAGTAAAAGATGTTAATGTAGTTTTAGTCTTACAGTCTGAGTGCTCTAACTACCTCTGCAGTTTTTCTTACTGCATACATTGAGATGCATACATGTTTTGACTTTGATTTGGTCTTTTCTTTCTTACTGTACATCAGATTCCAAAATAAAGTTACTCTCTTGCCCTGAATATGGAATAATAAAGACGGAACTAGCTATTTGGATTGTATATGTTGCTGACTAAAATTCTCAGGTTTGGGAAAAGAGTTCAGTAAGCTCTCCAGCTGACTTCATAATTCTTGCTTTTAAATGATGTTTGGCAAGGAGAAAGTCAGTATTCAAAGTTTGCATTTAAGATGTCTGAGCTGCTATAAATCCGTGTAGGGATATGTGACAGATATTGTACTTCTTACATTAAAAAAGCACAAGGATTGTAAAACTAACACTGCAAATATCAGGAGCAAATCCTCCATAGGGTAACAAAAAAGTGTTGATGGTAACTGGTGCTGAGATCTAAATGTAAAACATTGCTGCTGTTAGGAGAAACATTAGATTCACCGTTAAATCAATCATACTACACGGTGTAATTTAACCTGCCTTTCTTTTGTTTACTGTCAGTAATTACACACTAGAAGCGCAGGTGTTGCCTTGCGCACAACAGAGAGAGGAGAGAGAAAACACAGCTGTGCAACACAAAAGAAATATCCCCATCTTATTAAAATGAAGAAAGACTTATTACAGGGAGTATTTGACTAAATTATGTCTGGACCTACAAAATCCTCTCTTTAAGTGACAGTCTGTAGAAACATTAGTACCAGACATGCCTCCAAAGAAAATAGATGATCCTGTTTAGTCACTTCTTAAACTGTTGCAACACCGTTTCTTTTTTATGTGCTTTAATTTATCTAAATAAAACCATTTTTGAAATTATTGTACAGTTAAAGGAAGCGAGCACATACTGCAGTCCCTATTAATATCTAGTCTTTGAAGTACGGCAGTATTAAAAATATATTTTTTGCTTTTATTCTGTAAATGTTTGAGAGATGAACAAATCTTAACAATGAAAAAAGGAAATAAATATAATAGCCTTTAATTACTTATTAATCGGATCATCGAGATGTTTTTTTTTTTTTTGTTCTACTTCTTTATATGTAGTTTCGCCATAAAAATGTCCCTTGGATGCCATTATTTTCAATAATCGACTCTTAATCCAGGAAGTGAGGCTTGCAGATGTTTGTCTGATATTTTCTTTGGCTTACTATAAGATTAACTTATTTGCTCCTATTGTAAATTCTAGTCAACTAGCCACTCCCAGGAAAAAAAAACACCACTCCATATTTTCTCCATTTGTGTATAATGGCTCTACTGTAAATGGTTCACTGAAATAAAAAATAAAAAACCTTAGAAATGACTGATTGGAGTCAGAAACCTTGTTCTTCACCTTTACATTTGCATTAATAATACAGTGCAATTTTCACTTTAAAAAAATTCTGTCATGTTTAGGTTCTTAGGTTTAATTAATTGCAAATGGGCAACAGAAAACACATGACTTTTCTGTTGCAATATTTTTGTAACTTTGTAATATTCAAACCAGCAATTGATATCTCCACTCTCTAGCGAATCAATAAGCAGCAGCTTCCTGGTGACATGTTTATGCGACTCTGTGCTGTTAGAACACCATTTACAACCAGCTTAAAAGCTGGTTGTAAATGACAAGCTCTAAAAGCTATTTGAATTTAACCAAAACACACTTAGAGTGAGCATAAATGAAAAAGGGGCACATTTGAAATAATGTGAATGGTGACAAATTGAAAGTGTCCTGCTGGATAATGACAGTGTTAGTTACAGCCTTTTTTCTTCATCTAAGAATGTAACCTAAGAATGAACCTACAGCTCTGTATTCATGGTGTATGAGTGTCCAGAAGTGGTCAGTATCATTATCTGGATTAAGAGATGCTTAAAGTGTTTCTGCATCAGCAGCTGTGTATATTGGAGCTAAATACCCCTAAGATGTCAAGGAGGCACTGGCAATGGGTTTAACTTTGAAACTGCTTTTAAGTGATGTAAAATACCCTTCTCTGCCTCTAAATAATGATCCAGGTAACAAATGAGCCGAGATAAGATGGAACACGGTGGTCTCTCGTCATTCCTGGCCAGTGATTCTTATTTAGAGTTTGCCTCTTGGAAAACACAAACACCCCACTGTTACACCTCATAGGGCTATCTAAACTGTTGCATTTAGGGGACTGTTGGCCTAGTGGTTAGAGCAATGTGCTTGTGCTCTGAGAAGGTCCAAAGTACCCGTTTCAATCCCCACAGACAGCTACTCTGGGTTCCTGAGCAAGACCCTTAACCCCACACTGCTCCCTGGGCCCCTCACAGTGGCAGCCCACTGCTCCCAAAGAGAATGAGTTAAATGTAGAGTTAAATTTCTCCATTGTGAGATCAAAACAGTTATATTTTTGTAGCATGTAGTGGCGGCCTAATGGTTAGGGCAATTAGAACCCAGAGGTCCTGAGTTCCACCCTTAACCCCTCACTGCTCCCAGGGCGCCGCACAGTGGTAGTCCACTGCTCCACGAGGTGATGGGTTAAATGTAGAGGCGAATTTCTTTGCTCTGTACTTGTGACAGTGTAATGATGATAAAAGCTGGAAAAGAAGAAAAAAACAAATTGAACAAAGGTTTTTTTTCAATATCAATCTCCAAAATCACCGTCAAGTGTCTTTGATGGTAACACCGCAGCTAAAGCCAGTACCAAGTAGCTTATTGTAGATTGCACTTAATAGACACATAAAAGGGTGTAAGTAAGCACTTCCTTCTCAAGCGCATACAATATCAATTAGTCTTAAGAGGCTGTATGGAAGAGCGGGTATTTTCAGAGCCCCTCAGGAAAGAAGTATTGGATTTAAAACCCTTAATGTTTTTGTATGGACTTTAACTGCACTCTTGATATATGTGTCTGTTTTGTCCAGATAGTCCAACTTCCTCTGGTTCAAAAGCATGATTGTGCATTTTTTTCTGTCTTATTGTTCCTCAAGGTATGAGTGTGGGCGTGCCCTTCCGCCAACATAATATCCCAAACACGACCCTGCATTGATTAGTTGGTATCATCAGACAGTGGATGGATAGATTAATTTATTGTTAGGAAACATGATTTTAAACATTTTGCCAAAAAACTATAAAGAAAAAAAGGTATAGATGGCATTGGGATGACAGTTTGATATTTTGCAACCTCAGCTTGTTTCCTAATGTTAAATTTTACCCCTGATATTTTCCCGTCTCATTTTAAGTGTTCACAAAGAATATTTACAGAATCTCTTTAAGTATAAAATAATACATGTTGACCTTTTCCACATCTTAATAAGAAACAAACATGGTCTTAAATGTTTTTTCATGGGATTTGATGAAAGGAAAATAAACTATTCTATAAGCATAGGTTGATAGTAATGAGGTACATTCACTAAAGTATGTTTTTGAAAAAAATGTCCTCTAGTAGTTGTTTTACTCTACTTTTTATTTTTACTTGAGTAGGAAATGCTTTTTGCAAGCATCTATAGCTTATTTTAAAGTGAGACATTTTGTTTGTACAAAAGCTTTGATATTTCAATAATTTTTCTGTCTGCTTAGCTGATTTAGCCATTTTCAGGTCAAATGAACAGTTTATATTGATATGTGAAGTACTTTGCAGTCCTCTAACATACACCATATATGTAAAATTGTTGGTTTATGTTACTGAATCAATGGATCTGGGTGTTACAATCACTATCATGGCTGCAGGTGGATAAAGTTTGATGTAGAGAATCTTAAAATCGCCTGTAGGGAGTCCTGACCTCGACCTTATTGAACGCTTTGGGGTTGGATTAGTGCGGAGGCTGCAAATAAGGTTTTCACTTCTAATTATACATTTGCAGAATAGTTAAAGTTGCTTTTGCTTGGAGCAGGAATCCATCAACAAACTGAATACATTTATGATTTAATCTTTATTTGGAATATATTCTTCTCTAAAGAATAAACAATCAGTACTTTTAAATTTAATAGGCTAAGGAGCATATCATAAATTAGATTTTATAAATTAAGAATATGATGTCATCAAAGTTTATGTGCATGTAATAACAGATGACCAAAGACTTTTGACAATGTAGTGCTTATATTCTGCAGGTATTGATTTTATACGTTTCATGTAATTTTTTTTTTTAAAAAAAGGGTTTCCCCGAAGGAATTTCCTTTTTTTTTCTTTGTAGCTTTAACTTATTTTGGCAGCTTATTCTTTAAAATACAGAAATTTTTAAATAACTATATTATTGTCTGTCTGATAACATCATTTTTTAAAACTTAAACACAGATTTTAGGATTAATTAGTCAGCACTTAAATAGCCTTCTTACCAGAGACCATTTTTCTCTCACTCAACTCAGTTCCTGTTCGGTTACATTTGACTACTTTTAAAAATTTTTATTTGAGTAAAACGTTTGGCTACTCCACTCACCTATCCATAAGTGGAATTTTAAAGGAAATCCTCATCTCCAAAGAGTCATATTTTATTTAAATGTTAATAAAGGAGCTGCTAATGAGCAAAACTTATTATTGTGACCTGCTTTCATAACGCTGTATTGGCAAAAAAAACTGCACATTACCCCAAATGTACAAATCCTCCATTGTTAAACATGTTAGCTGCAGGATCGTGCTGACGGGATGCTTAGTTTGAGGGCGAACAGACAAGCTGATTGCAGAGGTTTGTAACATGGACGCAGCTAACGAAAATAAGTTAAATACCAGACCTCCAGTGAGAATCTTCTTAAAACAGAAGACATGTCTCCGTGTCACTCTCTCATTTGAATAATCCACCTTAACATTTGGATCAGACAGCCTGTTGTATGCTTTATTGCTTCGGTTAAATTAGAGCTGCTGTCCAAAACACGGAAGGGAAGGGAGAGACTGAGAGCTATGACTGCTTAGAGATGGACAGAAGCAACAGCAGAAACAGTAAGAATGATTAAAAGCAAAAAATTATTTTCGACCTTGGCCGGTTAAGCCAATCACATATTTGCCATTTCTCTTTCAGATCAAAAGATTCTCTGCTGACTTGTGGGTTTTGAACTCTAGGGGTTATTAATACTACAAGTATGATTAATAACCACATTCTGCTGTGCCTTTTTCAATGAGATTAATTAGCTTGCACTTAATTAAGTAAATAAAGAGTGAGTGACTGAATACAGATTTATTAGACCCATTTTGAAAAAAAATATCATTGCATTTTGATATGGTGAAATCTCGAAGCATAAGGTCTCCTAAGACGCATTCCCACTATCAGCAAGTGTTCAAAGCGAGAACTTTTAAAGACTATTTAAAAGCCTTGATAACTGCTGCCTAAGGCCATGTCAGAGTTATCTCACAAGAAGACTAACATCAGAGCATGCCAAATAGAGTACTGTGGCTTTCCTCTCAGGCTTCCAGTCTCAGTGTGAATGGGTTGACAGTAGCTGGCAGGGATTCTTGGTCTTATCCACTACTCCACCCTCTTCTCCATCATCAACTCCACCGACTTAAAGGGACAATGAATTATTCAAATTAGCATGCCTGAAAATTTATGATATGCTATTTTTAGCTCTGGCATGTGGTTGCTTGACAAAAGCTGTAGGCTTAGGAGGGTTCCCCGGGTGTGTTGGCTGTCATGTCACAGTGAGTAGTGTAATGAGGATGGGAAGGAAGAAATGTGTTCGAGCGGGGGAGATGGTGACAAAGAGAACAGCAGCGCATCACTCCGTCATGGGGGAGCTGGTTCTGAGCTTTTACTTCAAATAATGAAGACCCAGCTTTTGCGCAACCTGCTTACTTCCATCCTCTATTTGTATTTTGGACCTCAATTAGCACCAATAGCAATTGGATATAAAATAATCTCTTCTTGAATGAATGAGCGACAGCTAATCCTCTTCCTGTTTTGTCATCTGTCAGTGCTCATCCAACAGCGATGACAATCACAGCCATTGTTTATAAAAGAACCCAGAGAATGGAAGACATGGATTGTAAGGGAGGGGGAAACCCTTTATCCATGCCAGAAAAGAAGGGTTGTTCATTTCTCTCTCACCACTTTACATCTTCTCTCATGTCTGTCTGTTTTCACACCCGTGATTCACCATTTCGGAGGTGCCGTTACCATGGCGGCAGATGATAAAGGGAGAAAAAAAATCTGTCTGACAAAAACAGCCTTTTGTTTGGGGACCTAGTTGTTATGAGGGACAATTTATTCTGTCTTTATTTCTCTCTGTCTGTGGAACTTATCACAATCCTCAAAAAACAACTGACTTTTTTTATATCGTTTTATTTAATGAAAGAAGTATCATTTAGCGTTGTCTCTGTAGACTAAGGCAGAGATTAAAATCAATTACTTGGCAGTTTAATTGTGTATGAGCTACAATGTTTTGCTTTTTTTCCATCAACTACACTGAATAATGTTGAATTAACCACTGTTTAATTTTAGAATGGGGAGCTCCGTATGACAGGAGTTACAATACAGACATCACGTTGGATTAGCAGCAGCCGCCGCTCTCCTACAGGCTGCCTCAGCCACCGCACAACATGTCAAAGCAGATATTCTGACTGTAAACACACCATAGCTAATGGTTTAGAGTCCAGACAGCATAGTCATCCGAGGGTTTGCTTGAAACCAAGATCCTCAGTTAATTTTTTTCCTTTTAAGTGCTTTGCTTAAACTGCAAAAACAGCTTTTATTTAAAATTTATAGACAAAACACAGATTCAAGATGAGCATTTGAGTTTTGTTCTGGCTGTTACACTTTAAAAGCGCTTTGCATAAGCGCAGTTGTCTGTTCTTCAGGCTTTTTGTTGATCTGGTCAAGGCTTCTAACTCTATATCTTGTATTTCATGGGGTAATTTATGGAAGTGTATTAGCTGAGTCATAGTCAGGCTACGGGGTCCAAGCCTAAACAAGAACTTTAGACGTTTATATTTGACCCAGTGTTCTGTCACAGGAGCATACCCTGTCAGACCAGCATACCCACAGTCAAAACCCGTTTATCCCTTTAGTTTAAAAACAGACTTTAAACTAACTCAATGGGCATGTATCCCTATAGTCATGTAGAAAAAAACTTACTTTTTGGTGTTATTTGAAGCGATCTGACCTTAAATTGTTTTTTTTGGGGACATGACTAAAGGAATGCAAGCCCGTTGAGGTTGTTCAAAGTTAATTTTTCGTACAAAACTAAAGGGATACACGCAAATTTGATGTCTTGCGCATCGTATTGACTATAGGTATTCTGGTCTGACAGGATATGCTGATCAGACGTTGGAAGAATATTCTCCAAAATCACAGGGGGAACTACAATACATAAGCAGCAAAAATGTAGTAGAAGAGAGATGAAATGCTTGACATTACACACCAGAAATGACTGTACACCATGCCTTTTAGTAAAACATTTCTTCTTATTCTGTTTCTTGCAAACTTTCATTCTCAAAATATTAAAACAATAATGAGAAAGCCACTTTTTGACTCTTCAGTAACTGTTTGCTGGTTCCTCTTTGTTTCCTGGCTCCCTGTGTGTTGTTTTTTTTTTTTTGGTTTTTATGTATTTTGTTTTAGACTTTGCTTCTGTTTAATTTGGAACAACATCTGCAAGAAACCATCTCAGCTTCTTTTTCTGCATCTCGGTCCTCTAAAACCCTCCACACAACCTGACTAATTTCTTGAAATTGTGTATAAATGCTTGTGTTCATTGCTCCATTTGGAAAGAAAGAACCAATAATGGTTGTTTGGTCCTTATCTAGCCAATCCAGTTGTTTTCTTTCTCAGACAGTCCAGTGTCTCCCCATCGCCAGGCTGCCCCTTAACTCCTGTTTAAGGGTGTGCATTGAATTGTTCTCAGTTTGCTTTTGAGGATAACAGGGTTTCTGTTTTGGGTACCTCAGGTTCTGTTTTATTAGGTGATATTCTACTCTCATGTTCAAACGATGGTTTCTGTTTGTGGTGGACTGGGAAAGGCCATTGCTCAAACAGGGTTTGAGGTCCCTCAGTGTCTCAAATGCATGGTGATCAGACTCAGTATTTTGAGGAACTCTTCTCACTGTAGAAGTTCAGAGCTGAGCAGGTGGCTTCCCCTTCACTTTAAAATGAGTTAGTTAGGGTGATGGCATCTGATTAAAATGACCACTAGACATCTGCTTTTGGAAGTTTCCAAGTACAGGTGGAGATCCTGACACAAATTCAACATTTTAGAAAGAACAATATCCCCTCTGATCAGACAATACATGGGATCCTGCCTTTGTATACTGCCTCTTCTGTCACTTTTAATATAGCTAGAGGTTTTCTTAGAGTGGCATATTGATTTGTAAACTAAAGTTTTTACTGTTTTTTTAAATTAAGGATGAAAAAAAATAACAAAAGAATTGCAAAAATAATTTAAAAGTGCAAATAGAAAATGGAAATGAAAAAAGTAATTACCTTTTGTAAATGGAATTACTTTTCTCACACTTGTTAATTGTGGTTTCTCCATTTATAAATAGATTAGAAAATATATTTTAAAATTGCAGTATTTAATAGTTGATTAATAAATTCAAATTACAATTCTTTAATAATTAAATTGAAGTTGTTCAATTACAAATTGATTTTCAAATTAGATTCCTAACTGCATGATTTGAATGTTATATTTAAAAAACTTTACATTTATTTTTGACTCTCTTGGTCCTTCATAGTTATTTTCTCCTTGTCTTAGAAAACAAAATACATGCTTTGTTTAATGTCAATATCAGAAGGAGATCAAAAGCCCTTTTAAAAAAATATTTTTAGCCAGATTCAGATTTCTTTTCCCTGTTTTTCACCTCTGCCTTTTTCACAATAAAAGCAGAAGTAAATATATTGTTTTAATTTCTTTTAGAAGAGGAGCAATGTAGTCAGAGCCTTGTGGAAGTCAACTTTCTTTAGGGTTGTCAGATTTTTTTATTTGAAGTTCTAACCTTTAAAATCATGCTAAAAACAAACAAAGCTGTAAAAACATCACAAACCACCAATATAATATAAGAGTAAAGAGAATCAGACTACCTTTCTCTACGGGAATATATTACATTCACCTGGGGATAGAAGTGCTTCTTCTTTTTCATGAATGAGATATTTTGTTATAAAAGATTAATAAACAAAAAAGAAAATAGTTTTCTGAATTAACGAGATAGCTTGAAAGAGAAGAGAAAGTGGGAAAGCGATCATGCCATGAGTAGCGCCCAGGTGTATTCGCAAAGTCGACAAAGCAAAAGTGATTGCATCAACAAAACTGAGACATAAAAGATATGAAAAATAATAAAACTCAACAAATGGGACATCTTAAAGTTTTATTGAAGAAAGGGCATCTCTTGCTTAGAAATCAGCAATGCTAACAGTAACAGAACATCCACAATGAAATCACAGCAGCATTATCTCATTATTACAGAACAGATAATTTTCTTTTTTTGTTTTGTTTAAGATTATGCAGTTAATTCAGAAAAAATGTATGTCTTTCTAAAAACAATTTCATTACCCTCTTAACATCCACCTCATTTTGGGTAATCCTCGCCTATTTTGCATACCCAAATGAAAAAGCAAATAACTTAGGAAGTGTAAGCCCAAATTACATGTGCAATAAATTATTTGAAAGCTAACACCCTTTAGTTTCTGAATATATGAATTAAAATTGGATGAGTAGAACACAGACCAACCTGCATCAGTTCAAACATGATTCAAAGTTTGTTTTTTGTTTTTTTCGAAATGATGGTCTTTTTTGAACAGCAATAATTCTTGAAAAAAAGACCTCTAGCTATTCCAGAGCTGTGGGGTTTGGAACTTTTGGTGTCAGCTTGGAGCTGCGTACAGTGGCTCCACCTGCTGGTAAAAATTTTACCGGTGGAATTTTATGGATTCTGAATTATTACCCCCATTTAAAACCAGGTTTTGAGAGTGTGCTGCTTTAAGAGGTTAAATTTCCTTTTTTCTAGGTGAATGCAATATGCTTCCTTGTTTCTCCATGCAAAAAGGCTATATAACATGTTAAACTTCTTTATGTTGTTTTGTGGCATTTCAGGCATACCGTACAGAGAAGCTGATTGCCTTAATATGCAGGGACATTTTGTTCTACAGAAAGGGATTTCTAAAGAAACTAATGACATGACTGACAATATTAAATCCAGATTTTATCCTGCAACAAAACAGGCAGGCCAAATGTGAACCAAAGAGAGCCATGCCTGCTTGGCTAAAGCCCCTCATGTTTTTGCATGTGTGTCTGTCATAATGTGAATTATAGTGATAAATGCGGATGGGCTTTTCCAAAGTGCATTTAAATTGGAGCTGCTTCATGACTCAATGTAACACAAAATTGGTCCTTAAAGGTAAAATCAATGTCGCTTGTTTTGTCATAAGAATAATTATTTTGTTACTAAATGTGATTTTTGTCCATAATTTACTGTAATGCAGGGGTCTTAAATGTTTTCCAGGCTAAGCACCCCCAAACTGATGGCGAGATAGAGCGGGGACCCCTAATTATACATATTGTATGAAACTGTGTTATATCAAACTGGTCCTGTAGTCACTCTATTACGGATGGAGTGACTTGAAGAAAGTAATTTTGCCCTGGGATTATTAAAGTATTTCTGATTGTGATTCCTCGTTGATAGGACAGGTGTTGTGAATGAAATGGTGGCCAGCTTGAAAGAGCTCCTGTGTGTTGCTGAATGTGTGCATTAATGACTGAACGACATCTTCTGCCTCCATTTATCTGTTTACTTCAGTCTGTTGAATTCATGTTAGTGTGTATTTGAAGACATTTCAGTTACTGTAAAAAAATCGCAGTGGGGAATTAAAAAGAAAAAAGAAGTCCAATCAACCAAAATGTAAGTACCTCTGTGGACCCCCTAGGGGTCACGGACCCCCTGTTGAAGACCTCCACTCTAATGCAATAGCATTATGGCTACTATTTTCCAGTAATCAAGCCATCCTGTACAAAGTTATTAACCTTTGCTATTGGTAACGTTACTTTATCTTTTTTTTATTTTATATGAATATTTTTGAGTGTTTCATGTTAGGTTTCATCTAACAACTTTAACTGGGTTTCGACTTAATGAATGCCAAAACTCATAAAGTCTATGCTGCAGAATCAGTTCAGCTTGCTTTCTAATCATGAGTTCTTTGGGTCCCTCCAGCAACATGAAAACTGAGGAACCCAAAACTGCATAAATGGGCAGGATCCTCCTACCACCATGTAGGTGATTAGTGTAGCACCCTGGTGTGCTGTTGGTATCCTGGGTTGTAGTCAGTCGATGAAGAGGAGGGGAGCACTTTGAAGAGAGTTAACACTACTGAGAAACAGACAAAGATCAGAGGACTGAGGGGTGTTTCAACTTGGGAGGTCAAAACTTCAAGCTGGGATTCAGCTCTATGAAAGACTGACAGAAAATAGGAGACAGGGCTTTTTTTGTTGTGGAGATCCATATACAGTATCTTCTCAAATATATGGGCAAACTGAGTGTGTAAATTGGAAAAAAACTGATAGGCTTTTGTAGACTTAACTACAGGCAATGAGCACTTCAATATTTATTCAGAACCATTTTTTTTTCTAAAATCTAATTGAAAATAACCTATATTTCATTATAAAGTTGTACATATAAACAAAAAACATTGTAATCTATTTATTAACCATGCATCAGGTATATTGAAGGAAATTGCAAAGGAGACTAAATAAACAGCAACTCTAGATGGATAACATGTAGGTCCATCTGCATACTGCAGCTTAATTTCTGTTGTCTAATAAAAATTAATCAAGTAGGAAATACCTTTTGGTTGAATAATATTATATAAAAATTTCTCTTTATTCTGGATGATTGAGCTTTGTGCAATTTTCTCAGCTAATAAACTAAAAGTCCTTTAAATGTTACATTTCATCCTATTGGTGATATATAAACAGCACAAATGACTCACAAAGCATTATATTCTAAATGTTTTATTTATAATAATGCTCTCTTCTATTTTAGCCTTAGTTTATACCATTTTTTATAACCATTTTTCGTAACTTTAACTCCTATAAATACGCACAAAGGAAAACTGGAAGGCTAACTACTGCAGTTCATTCCTCTTCCAATTCAGTAATTTATATTTTCAAATTGCTTGTGTGTCAGCTGCTCTCTGTGCTGTAAACGGTTTCCACCAGGGCCCTGGAGCCACATGGCAATAAAGTCATATTTTACTGCTATCATTGTGAGTATTTTCGGCTGCTCAATCCAGGTTTCCCTTTCTGACGAGACGGGGTTCCCGGTAACAAAGTCACAGACTTAGCCCAATAAACCACAGAGGAACCTGCCCTTAACAACATTTTGAAGAGGGAAAAAAACTTTAAATGTTAGGGAAAAACATTTGTAAGATCAACAAACTAATGTGTCAGCATTTAATACAGTTTTGAGAAGATTTAAATGTATTATATTGATCTTTGCACACTATGTCAAATCTCTAAGATCTGCTTTTCTTTCTGAATTCTCAGCAGATGATCGAACTAGCACAATGGTGGCTTGTTTTCTCAGCCCATAAACAGAACATAACCTAACATTTGCAGTGTCAAACAGATGGTGGCAGTCCCAAGGAGCTAAGGGTAGCACACATTCTGATTGGTCAAAGCGTGGGCAGAGAGAGGCATGGTGTTTAGATATTTTGTGTGTTTGTTTGTGTCGGGTGGCTAGGGGGGATTCTATCAGTGGATGGTAGCCAAAGTAGACCCATTTAATGTGTTTCAAACATACGGCATAAAATGCAAACTGTAAGAGTGGATCTTTTTTTTTAGATTTTAAGAGCTGGAAGCAGAAATCATAGCCCAGAATGCTCAAAATGCTTCCAGAAATTGAAAAGAAATCCATTCTGCCAGGTCTCCAATGATTAAAAGAACGAAAATTTCTGATTTCCTTTTTTTGTTTTTTCTTAACCACTTAGCTCCCGGCTTTTTATAGCTTGTGCACAAACTAAAATCTTTTATTTTCTCGAGATATTTGTAAAAACTGTAACTGTATACACAAATTGAACTATGTAACTAAAACAAATATATAAAAATTATATTTTGATATGGACAAAAGCTGTTTAAAATTTCAGATCTAGTCCTAATCACTGTGAAACTGTAATTTTTTGGGATGCAAGAAGTCATTTTGTCATAGTAGTTCCAGATAAGAACCAAAAGTGCTAAAGTAGATTATTTGAATTTTATGACTTATTTGATCATAAAAAAAAATAATAATAAAAAAAGATTCTATACCAAGCTTTGGACAGGTTTTCTTTTAAGCACTTTCTTTTATAATATAAAACATTTTCAGCTTTCTGAATTTTGACCAGTTTTTTCTGTGCATATCCAATTATTTCTACTGTCCTTTCAATCCTTAAAAAACATAAACACTATCTAATCAGCCCATCTCTAAACTTCCAATACTTCATTGCACAGATTGTCATATTTTTTAAATAGCTCACTAAATCAGTAAATGGGCCATATAGTGAAGCTTAAAAGTATAATCTTCTTGCCTCAAACGATCTTAACACATAATTTTTTGGAACGATGGCAGCAGAAAAGTGAACTTTTAACTTATATAATACTCAGAGCCCTGGAAGCTGCTGCTGCCGCGATTCCTGTTGGGAAAGCTGTCAGTCTGAAGGACACACAAGTCTGCCCTGATGCATGCTGGGTAAAGAGGCAGGGCTGAGAACAATATCCGGGGATTTAGTCCATAGCATATTGAGAAATGGCCAAAAACTACACTGAAACAATAGCATTGGGGGGGCGTTTCTTATGGGCAGGACATTTCCAACATATTCTGGATACGGAGAAAAGAACTTATGCTTCATTTTGGGAGCAAACTGATCTAAAATGGCAGACATAGTTCAGAAGGCACATGAAAAATGTGGTTTTATCCTGATATTTTTACTCTTAAATGGAAAAAATTTTATTATGACTCGTTATTTTATTTTATTTATAGAAATACAGCTGGATATTGCCTTTCTATTGAGTGTTACAGAAAAAATTAGCCCATATATGCCAGGATAGAATATGTTTTGGAACGCCATAGGACAAAAACAATGTAAGAAGAGAAAATTATAAGTTATAATTTGAGAGTTGGCTTACAGTTGAGTTGATGGTCATTTTCTTTAGGATCGTCTTATTCTAAAAAGATACATGTTTGGTTTTGTTTACAAATAAGCTTGCTGTTTGATGCCAAATGAAATGTGATGACAAAACAACCCGGGGACGTGAGCTAAGGGGTTAAAGCAAACTTAGTTAATGGGTAAAGGTGGAACTTTCTGTTGTTTAATCGGAGCCAATAGTCAATCTAATGTTAGAGAGACTTTTATGAGGTGAAAATATCTAAAGCAGAGACAAAACCCAGGCCTGGGAGGAGTTTGGATAGGCCATGGAGAGGGAGAAGAAAGAATGCTTACACTGTTTTTAGTGGGAGTGGAAAGCTGCTGACCCTAAAAGAGGATTTGTTCATCGGATTTGTTCATCACTTAGGCTAAAGTTACTGTGTTTAACAAACTCCAAGGTGGTAATCTTCGGGGTAGATGAGATCTGCCCTAAGTACCTTAGAGCTCTGGAAGTTGTTGGGTCGTCTTGGCTGAGACGCCAATTATGTGGCTTACTGGGGTGGTGGTTCCCGTGCATAAGAAAGGGGACCACCAAAGGTGTGCTCCAGCTATAGAGGAATTGCACTCCTCAGCCATATATGTGTATGTGTGTATATCTGCTAGTATCAGTCTATCGCTTGTAGGAGGAGTCTCAACCATCCACTCACTGGAAGATGGTGGTGGAAGTACCATGTTGGTAAGCTTTTGAGCAATAAATTTAAACCTTCAAACAAGAAAACTTGGCTTAAACAGAAAGAATAGAAAATGGTTTAAATGTAAGCATATTTATCTTTTAGAATAGACCAACATCCAGAGATAAACCAAAGTTAGAATTTCCACCCATCTTGTGTGACTAAGCAATAGCAATGAAACTCTGTGAACAGGAATTTTCCACTTTCTGACTATTTCTAATATCCCACTGATTCTTAATTGGTGAACAATTTAAAAATAATCTGTAGGACTTCAGTAGCTTTGTGTGTTCTAAGTTGGGTTAATTGTTATTGCATTTCCACAATACCAAGAGGCAAATGCATTCAATCAGGGAATTGTCTTTTCCCCAGTGCTTCAGCTACGAGGTTTAAGACAAATTAAGTGATTATAATAAGTTACTATTTGCTAAGAAAACACTGGTTGTTTTTCCTTCTTACTGTAAAAATGACATATTCATCTTTTATATTCAGCATAGTACTTGAGTGAAAACCATACTAGGGACCCCCCATTCATCATATTAAGATGCAGCTCTTTTATTTGTTTTATTCTTTTGCTTTAAATGTTGGGATAAATCTATTTTTACTGCAAATTTTTTTTTCGAAATTTGCATCTCATCCTAAGGGGCATTAGATGCTTCCCTCTGAAGATTATTTAAAGTTCAGTCTATCTTTGAGCCTATCAGAACAATCAATAAGAAGTGTTTTTCTCAGGGCATGCATGAAGGTCACTGGTTCTGTCTCTGAAACAGCCATCTGAGCCGTTAGAGGCCGAGGTGAGTGACAAGCCTCCCCAAGCCCTAAATGAGATGAAAAAAGATGACTTGAAAATAGGGCTCGTCATTGAGCCAAATTAGATCTGCAGTCAGAGATGGACCATTTGTGCAACAGCTGCCCAGCTCTCCCTTCAAAGGACAATTTGTAGAAGTGGAGGACTTATTTAGCATGCGGCATGCGTGCAGGAAATCAGAATGTCGAGAGGCACGCGTCTCCTGCAATCACATGGTAGGTTAATGCTTGTGCATTTTTAATGTCCGTCATGAAAAAAATAAAATGAAATGAAAAACCGTTGGTGTGACTTGATTTAGCTACAGGCTGTTACAGGCTGGTGTGCACCCAAAGATGAGATATCCTTTGGTCTTCAGCAAACACTGCAAAATTGCAGCTCAGCACAATGTTGTTGTTATCATTAGTCGATGCAGCATCCAATCAGAGTGGGTGATTACAATAAAAGGAGAATTGTTTGTGTCTCTGTGTAAAATCACTGGAGCGTCTCAACAGCTCCGGTATTCTGTAGTCAATACTTTCCTACAGGGGTGGCTGGGGTTGTTTATATGCTGTTTATACATAGAATTTAATAACCTGGATTCCCAGGATGTTTATAAATCCTATTTGCTGTTATGTATTTTAATATCATGTTATAATTCTTTTCTTTTTAAGTTTCTAATAATGTTTTAACTTCAGGTTTATTTTAGCTGTTGGCACCTAACAGGGGTACAAAAGAAATCATTTTTGGCTGCATTTTTGTCCATTGATCCTTTATGTGTATTATTAAAAAGGTTCAGCAAAGCACAGTGTTCCTCTGCAGCAGATAAATAAGATGCTAAACTAATTTTGCTGACTTACATTGCCATCTATATAACCATTTTTCATTATCACTGTTTCTCAATTGCAATTTTACAACATGTTTATATAATGCTTTACCATTTAGTTCAGTACACAGTTTTGAAAGTAAGTCTCATCTTTTCTCATTTCTGATCCTTCTATGAGTTCTCATCCCAAATGATGTCTTTTTGATCCTATAAAACCATCTTATTTTCTTCCCTCATCTCACCCTCTCTACTATTCTCTCTTCAGTTTTAGATTATTGATTCTCTTTTTTGTTTACTAATACAAACTGTAAAACTCTTCCTCTAGTTGAATTGATTGATGCAACCCTTAAGTGCATAGCACCAGGGGTGAAGAGTACAACTATGACAATGTAAATAATATTTTAACAACAAATGTAAATAATATTCGACTTACCGTAATTCATTAATCAATTAGGCTTTTACTTTAGTTGTTTGTTATCTAAAACTATTTGATCTGTTGAAGAATTTTTTTTTCTACTTACATAAAAGTAACTAAGGGCTGGGCTATATAAAGAAAATCTAATATCGCAATGTATTTTGGCTATATATCGCGATACACGATATAGCCTTTAACAAGATCCCTGCAACCAAACTTAGAAACACTAAAATACTAAATAAAATGCAAAAAAAAAAAGGCCGGTTTGGGCAAAATTAAAAAAAAAAAAAAAAAAAAAAAAAATACCTCAAATTACAATCTTTCTGTGCTGGGAATTTTAAAGAAGCACAAAAAGTTGTGAAATTGAGAACATTGCCGAGTTTAGAGAGTGCCTGCAAAATCCCTGAACAAGACCATCACAACACAGGTATTAGAGCATCCAAAAATATTTAAATATTGTAATAAATAACGTCTGTGATTTCCCTCCATCTCTTAGTTTTTCTCTCATATGGGATCGCTTTTTCAAACGACGACGCAAACATCATCTGCTTCACAGCTGATTTATATAATGTCTTATTTGGTTTGCAGGGAGACGCTGATATGCAGAGTTTACAACATTCTTCATTTTGCAGTGGATGACTTTTTAGCTGGTGGAATAAATATAAACCTTTTGCAGCAATGGTTTTGTGGCACGTCTTACAAATTACCGCCTTTTGTTCGACGTCCTCGCGCGTGAAATCCAAACCACTGCCATATATTGCTCAGCATAAAAACCTACTATCGCCATATTTCGTTTGCCGTGTGTCGTTTGCAGTGTGCGTGCCGCACAGAAAACAATCCTGTTTGGTGGAGGAGTTTATGATGCTTTCAGAGTGTGTGGTAAAAATAACGCTCTCAGTGAAATATGTGGTGACAGCTTAATGTCGTGATGCAAATTTGTACTCGATGGTGGCGATAGTCATTTTAACTATCGTGCATGGCAAAACTGGAGATACATCGAGCATATTCAATATATCGCCAACCCAATAAGTAACTCAAAGTTACATTTACATTTTGCTTGGGTATTTGTCCCGTGACATTTGAAACATCAGGATTTGTTTTTGTTGTTTTTATTAAGTTGAACAAATTCTAGAGATCCGTCTAGGTTACAAAAAATGATATGCATGATTTTTTTTATATTTTCGTGAACATTTTAATTTAGCTAATAACGTGTGGTGAAAACTTGAAGTGCAATGCACTATTTTCTCTAATGTAGTCTCAGGTACAGCAACTGATTATAGATTGTAGGGCAGACATGTGTATAATTGTACAAATAAAGCAATATGAACGAATAGAACCAATGCACACAGTTCAAGATAAAGGTGACCCAAATAGTGGCAATGATATTTTAAGAGAGTGTGAGTCATATAATCAGAAAACCAAGCGTGAGAGTAAGAGTGTGAAACAACTTCTTTGGCACTCAGTGGGCAGTGCACAACTATGGATGGCTGTGGGAGGAATGTGTAGAAGGAGCATACTAGGCTGTGTGTGGAAATCTGCTATTCTGGCTCTTGGAGAAAGCCTGTCAATGTTTACAGCAACAGACTGAAAGGTTAATGTAAAGAAAATGATCTGACTAATTGTAGCTGCTGCTTAGACTTTGGTTTTGTTCCAAAAATGTTGGAAGATTTTCTTTGCTTTTTTATAACTTCAAGTCATAATAGAAAAGAAAAACAACAAAATTATTACTACTTATTATAAGTTTGTATGTCATTAATGAAGCATTTACAATGGCTGAGGATACTTTTATTAGTTTACTTTTATTGTTTACCCTTTCATTTCTACTAGTTCTGTCTTTGGTGTTTTTGCTTATCCTTTGGTTATGTACACTTCCAACTGATTTACACAATTGCCGTACTAGCAACAATAAATGCATTCTGGCATATAAATTGAACTTTACTGATCTCACATTGGAGAAATTTACCTCTGCATTTAACCCATTCCCTTGGGGAGCCGTGGGCTACCATCGTGGGGTGCCTAGGGAACAGTGTGGGGTTCAGGGTCTTGCTCAGGGACCCAGAGTGGCGGTCTGTGGTAGTGGGGCTTGAACTCAGAACCTCTGGATTTCAAGCTGTATCCCCTAACCACTAGGCCGCCACTCCTATTTTGGTTTTACACAAAGATGACAGTAGCATGTACAGCTTAAAAGCTATAGAACACTCTGCTCCACATTCTGAACCTTTGCATTAAATCATGTAATAATCACCTTGTTTTTAACTTATTAGGGTGGGCACCAGTATATGATATTTCCAAACGTTGTACTCAGCCACAGCTCAAAATGTTTAACAAAACCCCAGGGTTTAAAGGTTCACAGCTTATGACATGTATTCTACAACCCCTTAGAGACATAGCACTGGTCGGACTTATTTATCCAGAACCAGAGTGAGAGAAGGAGAAGAAATCCCATGTTTGCATGTCTGCAACATGCAAGGTTGAGGTCAATTGATTCATAACTCTGCTTCACCTCAAACTGAGATGGCCAAATGAATTTTAAATTGCTTAATTTTCATCAGACCATATGATTCCAAATCGGTAGGAGGGTTTGAGAGGCTAACCCCTTGGTCATAGGATAAAACACAGGATGCATGATAAAAATGAAACTCAGCCCTACCCAAAAAGGGCCCAAAAAAATCATACAGTGTATACCCGCACTTATTACATCCTTTTATACCAATTCAAGTGCCCTTAAACACAGAAGAATGACTGATATTAATCTGTTTCTTCTCTTCTGCTTCTCTTTTAGTTTATTGCCTTTGCATCTTTGTTCTTCATCCTGGTCTCCATCACCACATTCTGCTTGGAGACCCATGAGGCTTTCAACAAAATCATCAACAAGACTGACGTATGGAACGGCAGCGAGCCCGACCCAATTCCACAGTACGAGATTGAAACTGATCCTGCGCTCACGTATGTGGAGGGCGTTTGTGTGTTCTGGTTCACCATCGAGTTTCTCGTTCGTGTGACCTTCTGCCCTGTAAAGTTGGAGTTTGTCAAGAGTGTTCTCAACATCATTGACTTTGTGGCTATTCTGCCCTTTTACCTGGAGGTAGGGCTGAGTGGCCTTTCTTCAAAGGCCGCCAAAGATGTGTTGGGTTTTCTCAGGGTCGTGCGCTTTGTTCGTATTCTGCGCATCTTCAAGCTAACACGCCATTTTGTAGGGCTAAGGGTGCTGGGCCATACATTGCGAGCCAGCACTAATGAATTCCTGCTGCTAATCATCTTCCTGGCCTTGGGAGTGTTGATTTTTGCCACCATGATATATTATGCTGAAAGAATTGGTGCCAAGCCCAATGACCCCACGGCCACCAACCACACCAAGTTCAAGAACATCCCCATTGGCTTCTGGTGGGCAGTGGTGACCATGACTACTTTAGGCTATGGAGATATGTATCCAGAGACCTGGTCAGGCATGGTGGTGGGAGCGTTGTGTGCTTTAGCTGGTGTACTGACGATAGCCATGCCTGTGCCGGTTATCGTCAATAACTTTGGGATGTACTACTCTTTGGCCATGGCAAAGCAGAAGCTGCCCAAGAAAAGGAAGAAACACATCCCTCAGGCAGTACAAGGAAGTTCTCCAACGTACTGTAAAGGTGACCTCAACACGACTTGCAACAGCACTCAAGGTGACATGTGCCATGTCAAAGGGGGTAGATTACTAGAACGCAATCGTTCAGGTAAGACAGCAACGGAAGGCCAAATAATCAAAATATGTATTTACATCACCATTCTGCTTTTATTATCCACTCAAAATGGTTTAGACTACAAAGCACAAAAACCTCTACAAACATAATCCTGCAAATCTGAGGCACTGCACTCTTTTATGTTTTCCCTCGTTGAAAAAAATAGGTTTATAATGAATTAATCAAAGTTGGGTAGTAGAGATTGGTTGTGGTTGTCGCATATCTAATCATATCTAAACCAGCAAAGGGCACTGCAATTTTTGGATAGAAATTTTAAAAAAGCTAGATCAAAGGTCACTGGTTTTAAATGTTTCAGTCCAACATTTCTTTAACAGTTCTGTGGGCTGGCTCAGAATCTGACAACCAACAACAATCTCTCCTGCCAAATCAGTGTCTTAATAAGCCAAAGATATGCCTGTGTCTATCTCAGTTAAGAAAATGTAACTCTTTGGTGTATTCTTCCATCCCTTTCTAAACATTTCCACGTCTTATCTCAATTCAATCAAAAGGTTCTATATATTTCATTGGGATTATACATGCAACTGATTCCAATACACAACAAGTCCACTTGGCTAGAACTTGTAAAATAAAGCTTAAATAAATGAAAAAAACGAATGATAAAATTGGGGACCTGAGAAAAAAATGCTATTTAGTTTTGTTTAAAACAAAAAAAAATTGGAAAGTATGATTTGCATCTGTACTCAGGCTCCCTGGGTTGCGATTACAGATTTAAGTCTTTTGGGCTAATATATCACCACCTTTGCAGATCTAGAGACTGATTTATTGCTCACTATTCTTTGCATATTCAATCAAGCTCAGTCAGACAGTATAGAGAGCAAATGGGAGCAGCATATTTCGCATCCTGCCACAGATTCTAAAATAGATTTTAATTGATCTGGGCTCTTCTAATGCATCAATATACCTAATCTTTGTAATTCTATTGCAGCTGTTACTGTATGTTTAAGAACTTTTGCCTGCTGTAAGATGAGCCTCCACACAAGTCTGATGTCAAGCCTGCCATCATGAACTTGCTGTTAGGGTTCGTAAAGTGAAATGCTTTGCTTAAATATCGGATACTAAATTGCTAGGACTCTTGGCTGCTATACTTACTCTCTTTTCATTATTGGATGATGAACTAAGCAGACCTTGGTTAATTTTTCATAACCTGACTGCTATATAATGTAATCAAAAACTTGTAGATTTTTGTTTTGTTCCTCTGTCTTTATGCTGTGGTTCTCCAAAGCATAGTCATACTGAAAACAACAAATTATGTTTTCTTGTTGTTTCATGAATGCAACTGGACAGACTGGATTTCATTTTGGAATATGAGAGTAAAATAGGCTAATTTCAAACCCACAACACACTCTTTTTGTATTTTTATTCATAAACCATTTTAAAACATCTTACACTTATTATTCTACCTCTTTGTATGGGACAATCAAATTAAATTCATACAAAATACATACAGTTCTGCGACTTTAAAGGGAGAAAATGTGGAAGTGAATGGAGTTTTAGAGCTAACTGTATAAAGTCCTTATGACCCAAACAAGCAATGATATTATCTTCACAGCGTTTATTTCCCCCCATCCAGCCTCCAGCAGTGTTGCCACAGTGACAAAGGGGGCAATGAGAAGGATGATGAAAAAAGTGTGAACCAGCTCAAGCTCATCAGAATTCAGGGAAATCACTTTCAAGTCTTTCACCCAGTAGGGTTTGTTCAATTGTTGTTTAGACTGTAGATTGCTGTTTTTTCCCTCCAGGTCCATGTTGGTAATATACTCTGACACATCTGATATTGATGGAAATTAGCCCTGACCTTTCTGTACTTAGTTGATTTAAATTCCTGGAAGGAGATCCCTAAGGGGAAGCATGCACTCTGGACTTTTTACAGTCTGTTTATAAGATTTCACAACCTGGTGTTTGATAAGAAAAGTTTAATTTATGCTTAGACTGAATGCACAAGTAGACTCAGTGGGCCTCAGCTGTTAATCATTTGCTTGGAGGACATTTAGGGTACAAAACCTCTACTAGTTATTTTCTAAATTTCTGTTTTCATCGAAAGCTTTTTAACTGGATTCAAAAGGACAGTTTGGATCAAAAATATATTGACGTTTTACCCCTAAGTTAGGGGTAAAATGTAGATATGTAAACAGAATATTCAAAATAGTTAGTAACTATTTTGAATATTCTGTTTACATATCTATATTACAAATAGTTTCAACTACATTGAAATCCAGAAGCATTTTATAAGAGCTGAAGCAGGTAAAAATGTGTGAAACACAACTTCACATGAAGACAGAATAGTTGGTTCCCTGTTTTTAATGAAAGAAACCCCCACAATGCTCACACATTAACTTGAATCTGACTAAATTAATAACAAACAAACATTCTGTCGTCATACACACTCCACTTTGTTTAAAAAAAATATATAAATGTAAAAAACATAACCGCAGATGTCTGGGGGACAGTGATTCGCCTACATGTTATGAATGCTGGCGTACCATAAATGATAAATTGTGAACAGTTTAGTTTGTGCCTTCAACTCGTTGCCCATAGGAAGACTTTACTTGGATATAACCTAACGGAATATCTTCAGAACAGCTCCAAATGACACAAAACTAATATTGGTGAGTAGAACATGATGTAATAACGTAAAATCAAGGGCCCAATGTAAAAAAAAAACAAAAAAAAAACGGTGTTCCCCTTTAAGCAGAATGACCCAAAAAAATATCTTATTAAAGAGGCCTAAACAAAAATGACTGTAACCTTAGAAAACAATGGAAATAATGTGACCAAAAAGGACATGTTTAATTAAGGTATGCCCACTAATTAGTATAACAGGTGCAATCTTGAAAATCAGTCAGTGGGCCTATATATAGGGCTACAGGTAAATGCTGTGCATTTTTTTTAATCCAGTACATGAATTTTTAGATTTCCTTATACTATTTAAATGTTTAATAGCAGTATGCACATAAACCTAAAAATACTACATAAACTTTACTCTAGAAATGTAGCGTTTTGAAATGCATGCACAACGCATGCGCACTCTAGCTCACAGCAGGACTAATTCTGCTCCGAGTCCAGATGTTACAGGATCACACAGAGCAACAAGTAGTCCCAATGACTATACTGCAAAAGCCTGCTCACTGCTCATGGGACTGATTTATGCCATGAACTTGGCATAATCTCCCATTTTGCACTACACTTTAAAGACCTTCCAAAATCTTTTCCTGGAGTTGGATGGATTTAAACTGTCCCGAAAAGTAAACACCCTGAAGCTGAAGTTGCTTTCCTAAATGCATTCATGACTTTGTCATCTTAGGGCAGGAACATGTGGCATAGAATTCCAAGAATTAGCAGTGGGTTCCAGTTAATCTTAGTGGAAGGTTGCCTGTCATTAATGTTTTTATTTTGTGCCAAATAAGGTATATGTTATTTCATAAAAAGAAGCAAATACCTTAATCAATTATCTAGTAGATATTTTATTCTGCATTGGGAATGATTAGACAGTTTAAGCATTTAATTTTTAATTTTGTTTCACTAATGTTGTAGTTGTATTCTTAAAAGTCCACTAGTCTGGACGACTAAATATGGAAATTGGACTGTTTCAGTGTGTAGGTTTGTAAGGTTTTTATCTCATATTTAATTAGTGACTATATTACCAGATCTGGGTTGGATGTGATGTATATGAAATACTGTGTATTTGTTGTTTATAAGTTATACTAACCTTTTTTTTTTTTTTTTGGTACAAATTCTAATGCAGTACAACATAATTGACTTTTACTATTGATGCGATATTTGTACATGTTTTTTTCATTTAAATAGAGGCATACATAATCTTTACACCACTGCTTAAAGTTTAAGTGGCTGTTTCTGTTCTGACTCTCACCCAGAAGTTGTTTTGAGCAAGATTGTGTCAGTTAAATATTCTTGATCTTACATGTGAGTATATTTTTGTAACGACTGTTGAACTTCTCAGTTTCAGAGGGTTTTAAATTTTTTATTGCATATTTGAAAAGTATGAGGGCAGTTACAGGGCTGCTCAGTGGAGCAGTACTGTAAGTAGCACTGCCACCTTGCAGCACGAAGGTTCCAAATTTGATTCCCGGCCTGTGGTCTTTTTGCATGAAGTTTGCATGTTCTCCCTTTGCATGCGTGGGTTCTCTCCGGGTACTTCAGCTTCCTCCCACAGTCCAAAAACAGGACTGTTAGGTTAATTGGTTTCTCTAAATTCTCCTTAGGTGTGAGGGTGTGCGTGAATGGTGTTTTTGTCTCTGTGTTGCCTTAAAGTTTTCAGTAGAATGCTGCTTGTGCCTATGAAAAAAAAAATTACACTTTAATTAATTTCTCTGAATAAATCTAACTTACAACTTGGATGTAATTAAGTAAATGTTAAATAATATCTTCACAACTGTTGTCTTATTTGAAAGAAAATGTGCTTGATACTGGCAAGTGAGTGTTACTTGATATTGCTGCACTCAATTTTACTTAAATTGAATGCTTATATTTTTTACATAAATATTATGAGTTTTTTCAGTGTAATATGTGTTTGCCCCCTGCCTAATTTCCTTCATTTCTTTGCATGTTTGTCACACTAAAGAATTGAAGATTCGTCAAACAAATGCAGTTTTTGTATGAAGATTTTTATTATTAAGGTAAAGAAAATCCAAACCTGCATGGCCCTATGTAGAAAAAGGGATTGGCTCCCTTTTAAGCAGAGGTGTCAAAAGTATTAATGTGTATTACTCAAGTAGAAATACATATTATACTGATGTTCCCCAAGAGTTTCAGAAAAAAAAAATCTGTTGACAAAAGTTGATCTTTTTGGAAGTTGTGTGTCCCATCACATCTGGTGTAAAAATTCATCATACCAACAGTCAAATATAGTGGTGGTAGTGTGATGGTCTGGGGCTGTTTTTCTGCTTTAGAACAAAAAGACCTGCTTTAATAAATGGAACTATGAGTTCTCTTCTCTACGATACAATCATTAAGGGGCAGTTCCTGCTATCTGTTTGTGACCTAAAGTTAAAACCATCCTGGGTTCTCCACAGAGAGACAATGATCAAAAACACACTAGTTATTCCATAGAGCTGTTTTGGAAAAACTTATTGCACCTTTTCAAACAGGACCATGTTGGTTTGGACTCTACCCAAGAATGAAAAGCTTAATTATGAAACTGCATTTTTTTTGCTTACAATTGTTGCCTCTGACTAATAAATTCATTGGATTTTCCAAAAACCTTAAGTGTGATAAAACAAAAATAAGAACCTTTTCTCATCTATGTATATAAGCCACCTAGTAAGCTGTTCAGAGGTAATGAAGTTAGTTTAGTCAGGTTCCAAGGTTTGTAAAATCATTCCTTGCTCCTTAATTTGTCAAGTGCCCTGGGGTAAAATTATATCTCTAGAATGCCTTTAGGCTGATTCCTGAGTAAATGACAAAACGCTCTACAGTTGTGTAAAATGTTGTTTGATCCCCACAGATTTGATCTGTTTTTACTTTTTTTATGTCTTACACCTAAATAGGAAAGATAATTAAACAAATTGGAATTTCAGACAAAATCTACCCTAACCAATATGACTATGTAAAAAACATATCCCCTCCCCCTTGTTGTATCATGAAGGAAGTGTGATTAATCTGAGTTTTTTGGCAGGCTAGTTAGTAGGACAAATATCTCAGTAATGTGATGTAATAGTGATAATATCTGGCAGACGATATAAAGCAGCCCGAAGATCTGTGAAGCAGCACAATCTAAACTACATGTATCAAAAAGAGAAACTGTCACTGATATTTATTAGGATAGAAACAGTTATTAGACCTTTTCAAGGCCTTTGGCCTCTAGCAAACCTAGAGTCAAGGCAGAAAAGACACGAGAACATCTAAAGCCATGCAAGCTGAAGTAAACTTCCATAAGCCAAAAAAAAGAGGAAGACTGGCCAAAACTGCAAATAACTATAGACAGAAAAAAAGAGCAAATTAAGCCATCTTCACTCTCCTGGAAAAATGAACAACAAAAATACATTAATGATCCTTAGACTCTAAAGAAATTATTCTATAGACTGAAAAGAACAAACTAGAAGTATTTTTGAAAATGGAGCATCCTAATTCTTTGTGTATAAACCCAATGTAGTTTAGTAAAGAAAGATAACACCAGCAGACAGACACAGTGGTGGCAGTGTGATGATCTGGGATGGCCATACTGCTTCAGGACTGAATGAAAACATGAAAATCAGGCTATTCTGAGGAAGAAAGTCAAGATATTGGTTCATGACTTTATGATCAGCCACCTACTTTATGTAACAGGGCAATGATCTAAGGTGCATTAAAATTCAACCTCTGAATTATGCAAAAAACAAACAAATAGTTAACGATTTAAATTAGTTTAGTTAAAGCTCAGACTTAAATACAACTGAGATGTGGAATTACTTTAACAGACCGGATCAAGCTCCAATTTTGCAAAGAGAAGTGGGTCTAAATTTCTCCACAGAGATGTAAAGGACTTATGTTGCTGACAAAGGCGGCACAATCAGTTATTCGATTTAGGAGAAAATTTGGATGGGGTTTTCCATTCTTCATTCCGAATAATATTTCTTGTATTTTTTCAAGTTATCTTTGCATCATATAGGTTTTTAAATGTCCTGACACAATTAACTGTGATAAAAATGTGGGGAAACATTACCGGTTTTATATTTAATGTGTCTAACAATACAAATGTTGGGAGAAGTGCATACTTTGGTCTGTTCTCCCACAGTTCTGTCAGCGGACTGCAGCGCTGGCAGCGACCTGAGCATGTCTCCGGAGGAGATAGTCCCCATGCGAAGGTCCAGTTCACGGGAACATGACCGCCGGAGTGGGGGGACATGCTTCCTCCTTGCTGCTAGTGACTATACGTGCCCTGCTGATGGAGGGATGAGAAAAGCAGGTAACTGCATGTGTAAGTGCCTTTTTTTATAATTCGATAAACTAGAATAAGTGCCTTGACATTAAATTGTTTTTTTAAGTGTGATCTATTTGTTAACCTCTATATTTCTGGATTAAGTATCTTTTTCTTGTATAGTCCTTTTTTTCTTAGATTCAGGCAGTTAAGCACCAAGTTGAGCTTCTATGAAGAATTGCCAAATTTGGATCAAAATTTGATAAACACACAAAATAGTGATTTAAGATCTGATAAACCCCCACATATAAAATTCTACATTAGGCTGAATTAGATAGAATTGGTTTCATAAGTGAAACTGTGTTCTTATCAAGTCAGCTGACATGATATAAGATATAATTTTTAGGGGTTGCATTACAACAGAAATATATATCGTAACACTTTTAATTAAAGGCTAATCTTTATCAACATTTCCCCTAATGTTTAAACAAAGCTTTAGATATGTAGAACATTAATGCCAAAGAACAGATTTCTTTACATTTCTTTAAGTCCAATTTATAACTTTAAATATGCAATCAAACTTATAAAGTCAGATTCAAGAAGATCAATTCCAATTTTAGTGCAATCTCTTCACAATGCCAATAGGTAAAAAATAATATATCTAAGGAAGACAATTGCATTGAGTAACTGGCTTTGCAGCCATCCCTCAAAGGAATGTTTGAAATCCCTTCTAGAAATTAGTTTTGCCTACAGGCTCTGAAGATTGTATGTAGATCCAATCTAAGGTGTTTTATTGTTTGTTTGTTTTTTATAAAAAAAGATACATAAATTCAAAAAAATACCAAAATAAGTCCAAATCAGAGCTTTTCTTCTGGCTGCTTGACTTGGATTTCTGATATATTTTGTTTATTTTTGTCTGTAAATCAGCAGCAACGTTAAATATAGATGGGGTAAAGTAAAGAGGGGGCCTTAAAATAAAGACCTTAGTAAGTATTCTCATCAGCTGATACATGTCCTTAGTGACAGGTACACCAACATCCCTGGAACGGGGAAGGATCTTTGTTCAGCACTAGTCAGCACAGGTAAAGTAACTTCTGTGTCTGCTGGAAGCAGTAGAATACATTACTAAATTCTTTTTTGCAATTCTGAGAATCAAATGTTCTCTGCAGCTGACTCAGAACTGTTGCTTGCTGCACATGCACAATTTATTCATGTTTTCTTGTTGCTTGGAAACATTTGAATAAATTTGGACCAATGTTTTTTTTTTGGGCTGTTGCCACATTCATCGCCCATTAACAGCAGGGAGATAAATTGCCAAGTATCATCTGTCTCCTAGGCGATGATACACCCAAAGTCAGTTTGATGATAGGCTTGTTTGTTTTAGTTTCATATATTTGATTGATATATCAACCAATAAAAATTATTAAATTCCAGTAATAGTTCTAAAAGACAAATTTCATCCACAGCCATGATAGACATTTTGAAAGGTGGTTAAATTTGAATAATAGCACCAATAGAAGTAGAAAAAGAAACACTCAAAATATTCAGATTAATGAAACTAAGACCCACAGATCACTGCAGATTGTCTTTCTACCTACAGTGAATATAAACAGTCTGTAAACTGAATTACGATAGCAGGTTTTTATTTAAAAAACGTTTACTTAATACGTATCTTCTGAATGTCTTGCTACCTTTACTATAATATATATCTACTTTTAAACTAGGATAAAACATTATTTAAAGTGTATACAAAATAAATAAACAAAGCTGCAATTTTGTAATTGCAAAAAGGTTTAATCTGTAAATTGATACTTTGCTAAACCAGTCGATTGTAAGTCATCCAGGATACGAGACTCCTAAGTCCTTGAACAGAAGGCAGCTCTACATATAACTTGAATGTCTTTATGCAAAAGGCTTCCTAATTCCAGAACAGGGTTAAATTGGCATAGTCAGGTTATATAACATTTTTTTCTTTAATTGACCAGTAGCACATTTCCAAAACATTGCTTGTTTTTTGCTCAGTTTGTTAGTAAATAAAGACCTTTGTCTATATTTAGACTAAACATTGAATGACTTTACGTACCATATTATGCATGTGGCTAATGGGTAAACAAGGAAGTAATGTGGCTAAGGCAGTTAGCTCCTGCCAGTGGAGATGTGAAAATAATGAAGACAAGATGCAGTGTGGAGAAAAAAAAAAAGATAGTAAAAGATTCTAAGAGGGATAAGACTCTTCAAGCGGGCACGGCAGTGGTTCAAAGGTTAAGTGTGCGACTCATGGACAGAGGCTTTGGTCCTTAATGCAGCCGTCCCAGGTTTTAGTCCCGGCATTCTGATGTTTGCTGCATGTCTTCGCCCTCTCTCTTATCCCATTTACTGCCTGTTTTCTGTCAGTAACAATAATTAGGCCATTACACTCTAAAAAAAAAAAAAAGACTCAACTTTCACCATACCCAGCTGTCGTCTTACCTCAAGGCTTTGCAGGATGGTTGAGATTTATTAAATAGCTGCGTCATTTGCCTTTCTGATAGTCTACTGTCAGCAGATAGTGAACATGACTGTTTTTGCACATCGTGCCTGGTGCATATATTCTATTTAGGGTTAAAAAGAAATATCAAAACACCATCAGGACAGACGCTTGTTGTATATAACCCTATTTTATCAGCACCAAATAATTTCTGGTCCTTCTTGAACGGGCATAAAACATGATTATGCACCTTTAAACGTGTAAGGCTTATTAACTGGAGTTAAGGTCCCTAATCGGGCTGTTAAAGCTTTAGTTTATAATGTGGGAAAGATAGTAAGATTTGAAAGTGGCCCTCACCCTCCTGCCTCCATTGAAAGCCGTGTCCTCCCACATAAACTTTTTTTAAACCTTACTTGGTGTTCTCTTGTCCTGGATGACTGACTCTTCAAAGGTTCAAATCAAACAAAGAGCTGATTGCAAAGAGAAGTGATTCACAATCAGCTAATGCTGGTTGAGTAAACAGGCTTTATAAGAATAAAAATTTACCTTCAATCAAATGTTTCACTGCTTCGGGTAAACAACAAATATTGCAGAATATATCACAAAACAACACTTTGCTTTAAAAGCAACAGTTTATTTCTTCACTGACTGACTTTATTTCTGAACAAACATTTCCTTTTTTATGTCACTTTTACTTAGAGAAATTCTTGCTAACTGCTTAACCTTAAAGAGAATTTTAGGGGAACATTTTAATGCTTTTTGGAGCTCTATAAATTACTTTAACTGATACCAATATGCCTTTCAACAATTTGGTGTAAACGGAGCGGATTATCTCATTGATTCAAAACATTGGAGGAGGCGGTGACAGAACCTTTTTGCTCAGGACATGACAGGCTAATCAAAGAGGAGAAATAGAGGAGAAATACTTTAAACCTAAAACAGCAGCAAAGAGGCAAACGCTTCAGATTTTTGGAAACAGGTCCCATAGCCTCCTGAATCAGAAGTTAAAGCTTTTGACCATAATGGCCATCATTGAATTTGCAAACCTAGGATACCATCCTTGCTTTGTAGTACAAGGGTTTCAACATCATCTTCTGGGATTAATCATTTGTAGATGAATTGTTCACAGGAAACACACCATCACCCCAATCTTTCTGATTAAATAGTTACAAAGTAGCTTTAGGACAAGAAAAGACTCAGATTAATTTCCAACTGTTATGCCTTTATAAAGAAATTAATCAAAATTCCTGCAAAGCATTGTCAGAAGATTGAGGAAGGATGCACAAACTACATGACCCAAGCCATGCCGTGCTGTGTTTAAGGACAATACTACTAAATATCAATAAAGTCTAAGAAAACTTCTAAATGTAATGAAATCAAACCAAATCTCATTCTGATTATTTCAGATTTCAAGATCATATTAATTTAAACTGAACTCAAATAGGAAAAGAGAGTGAGGGGGAAAAAAAGCTTTATGGTATTTTTACTGTTTATACTGATAAAATTAAGATTTCATCACCTTGGCAACAGGTTGTTCTCCCTGTTGCCACCACACCGACACTCATACATTAAATATCCGCCCCAATCGGTGCTGCTTGGTGCTCCATGTTGTCCTTTATTCCACTCACTCAGCTGTTTTTAAATGGCTGCGCTTTAGTTTAAAGCCTTCTCATGCGTGAAAACCAATCTAAGTGTTTGCACTATGATAATAAAGCAACCTTAGCATTAGTTGCTCCTCCTGAGAACCAGTGCCAGCTGATTGGCCTACTGCATTAATGACCTAGCTGCTTCCGCCTGCTTGTTTACTTTGCATTGAATGCGGATTTGCCAGCTCGCATCACCTTCAAGTGTAAGCCGGTGTAAAGTATAAATCTCCACATAAAAAGGGATTATATTGGGAATCATCATCACCATCAGTATGTGCCACCACCATTCATGCATATGCTGTAATATAGGATAAAGACTACATTAATATGAAAAAGGTTTGTGCTCATTTAAAATATCTGTTTGTACAGGAGCTGCATCTCTAAGCACACCTTAATATTTTTCACATTTTGACCACAAACTTCAGTGTATTTAATCAGATATTCAACTGGGTTTTTTGAAAAGACAAAAAGTATTCATATTTTTTTAAATGTAAAGAAAGAAAGCATTTTCCAAATTATTTTGTTTAGAAACTCTAATCTGAAAATTGCAGCGTGTTTTTTTTTTCAGTTCCCTTTACCCTATTGCTCCTAAATACATTTCTAAACCCCTGATTTATAAATAGAGACCACCTGTGCATTATAATCTCAATTCTACCATCTGTTTACATACTGAAAATGTGCATCCCCTCAGACACATCACACATGCTGTGAAAATATGGCAGTGACAGCATCATAACGTGGGAAATATTTACGTTTTTACTTGCAAGAGACAGGGAAGATTGTTGGAGAAAAAAAAGGAGACGTGTATAGTTAAATACAAAACAGGTTTAACAGACAAAAACTGTTAAACCTGATTTATCTGTGCAAATTCTTCCCATTGAAAAGGTGCAGCAGCTGTATATTCAGCTGTTCCATCAGGTGTGGGAGTGGCTATCAGTTCTATTAGTGTGAAACATCAGATTCCTCTAGGCCAAGCATGTCCAAAATCAGTCCTCGAGGGCCACGGTCATACAGGTTTTCAATCTTTCCAGGCTTTAGAACAGGCGATTCAGATGATTTCTGTTCAGTTAAAGCCTGTAAATCAGCTATCAATGGAAATTTGCTGTGCTGAAGCAGAGAAACCTGTAAAACCTTCAAGCTGCAGGGCAACTTTGGCCATGGAGGACCAAATTTGAGGTTTATTGCTGGTCTAACAAATTACAAAGACTTCAATCAACACAGCAACGCTATACATACAGCCAGAGATACAATGGAACGGTTTACAACCACCCAATCTGACTAAGCCTGACCTATTTTGGCCAATTATTATTTTATAGATTAGGAAAACACACCCCAAACAGCAGCCTACCCACAATTGCTATAAGATATATTGTGCAAGAAACAAAATTTACGAGTATTCAGTTAGATTTTGTATCTAAGTACCTTGCCAGTTGTTTTTTGCCGGCAAGAAGTGACAGACAACACAATGAACGTCGCTGTCGACTGCTCACAGGTCTGCAGGTGCCTGGACAGTGGGATAACTAGTTAAATTCATTATTTCTTTTATGAGTTCTTCCATTGCTCTGCTCCTAAGGCTGCTATGGATTAATTTTCCTTATCTCCACAGTTATGTGGCACTTTCCCTTGAGTCAAAATAAAAGTCAAATAAAATTGTAATAAAATACACTGAAGTTTGTGCTGGAAGTATGGCATGATGTTACTGTTACAAAGTTTCGAAGATATGAACAGTAGAACTCACTGTAGAGATTAATCTGTTTTTTTTTTATTAATTGCCAGACAAAATATTAATGATGACTGTCATTAAGTAATAACACCTACAGCTTAATTTTTCATATAATGTTTCTGACTGATTTTGTCTCCTTTTTGACTGCATTTGCTCAAACACAGCTGCTCCGGAGGTTACTTTAACTTGACTGGTTGAGTTTGGTGACCTAAACAACAATTTCCAATAGGTTAATGTTCCACTTTGTCAAAATGAACAAGGACATTAATTTGATTGAACTCATCCTTTTTCTATAACAAGTCCTTAGCATTAATCATCTCCTTCTCCTCTTGTTTTAATGTCTTAAGTTGAGAAAATTGGAGTTTATGTCAAATACTTGATGCCAATAATGGCTCGGCTAATCAACTGATGAGGAACAGGTGTGGATGGAAGCATCTAGAAGGGAGCTAGCGGAAGGAGACTGACACAAGGGAGAAACAGAGGGTAAACAAGAAATACATAGAATACAGGCGAGACAGACAGTGATTATTTAAAAGACTTTTATTGAAAGAGAGGCAGAGCTTTGGATCTGCTGTAAGATGATAATTCATGGAAGTCACTTACCTGGTTTATTAGCCAAGCTATATTAGCCGGAGAACCCCCTTAGTGTCCCCAATTCTTCAGTCCCGGATGGCAAGCATGAGTCCAAGTCAGGTCAGGGAAACAAATCCAAACAGGACGGCTCAGAGGTCCAGGAGTCCGTAGAGCGGTCAGGGATTCCGATCAAAAGAGGAACAGGCTGGTTATGGGTTCCAGGAGTCCAACCGAGAGTTCAGGCAGAACATTCAGATGGGAACAGGTAAGCACAGTGGTTGAGAGGCAGAAGAGAGCAGGATATCAGGAACAATACGGCAAGCTAAAAACCTGCTCTCTCCACTGAGCCAAGACAGAAACAGGGATAAGAGGCAGATCAGGATCAGGAAACCAGGAACACGGCGAAAACTCTAAACCCTCTCTGGCCCCCGAGAACGAGAAAATGAACTATAGCATCATCAACAACATCAATAATCTCAATGATCTGGCCCCGATAGCTTGGACTCAGCCATACATAAAGAAGCAGGAGCAGGTGAATAAGATAAGTGGTAATTGGAAACCGGGCAGTTAGACAGGTGAATGAAAGCAATTAGGCCAGCCCTTAGAGCCATGATGACTCATAGAGCCCAAATAAAACCAGAAAACAACACAAAATGGAAGCGAAACATATGAAAACTCAAAAAGAAAACTTAAACAGAACCAAAAAGTGCAAAACTCTGACATGAGTGTGGCCAGCAGGGAAAATACACATAAAGCTTGAGGAGTATCCTGAAAAGTATAATATTTTAGTATGCCTCGAAATTCTGATATTAGGCATAGATGACGATGCTGCGAGATCATGATGCCTCCTAGATGTGGGACTGAGGTATCCCTGCTGATCATTGATAGGGTTTTATGTAAAGCGTTACTGATGATTTAATTTAGATTTTACATTAAATTGTTTAAATTACTAAGACAATTGTCATATAAGACTCTGAATAATGAAAAACATTAGTTTTAAATTTTTATTTCCTTACAGGAGAGAATCCGTCAAAACCATCTCAGCCCTTATTGAAACAGGGATTGTCAAATCATGAATAAATTTGTTAAATCATTGAAAAGATCAACAAACCATGTTTAAATCATTAGAGCCCAGAGGTGGGTAGTAACTACTTACATTTACTCCGATACATTTACTTGGGTAACCTTTTGAAAAAAAAAAAAGTACTTTTAGAAGTACCTGTTCTACATTGTACTTTTTACTCTTACTATAGTAAAAATTCTAGCTACCCATCATGAATAACTTCACTTAATAAACACAAGCTAGTTTAGGCAATGATGCACCAGAAAGACACACACCTACTTATTTTTTGTACTTATGGGTTTGATATTATTTTTCATTGGCTGACTCAGCCATCTCATGAAGAGGTTGGGTAGGAATACAGTAAACAGCTTACTGTAATTTACCCTATTCTAACATACTCTATTATTTATAGTTTTATAAAAAAAAATATATAATAATGCATTTTGAAGTATTCCTTTAATATAAATTGTTATTGTGTAATTATTGTGTTGTTATTTTTTCATCTCATTCTTTGAAACATCACAATTTGCATATACATTTATATTTTATGTAAAATGTTAAATCAGATATTATGATCATGAGTAGTAAGTAGATCAGTTACTACTTAACTAAGTAGCCTTTTTACTAAATATTTGTTTTACTCTTAAGTTATTTCTTGGATTGAAACTTCTTACTTTTTTAAAGTAAAAATGTTAGGAAGTACTGCTTTTCCGACACAAGTACAAATTTTAGGTACTATGCCCATCTCAGTTAGAGCCAGATTTGCCGAATCGTGAAATCTGTTTAAGAAATTGAATAAATGAGAAACAAAGTATTGGCCCTCAAAACAAAATACAAAAAAAAAAAAAACATATCTCTGGTTTGGGCGGAAAACAAGACCTTTGAAAAAACAACAAACGGAAGCTGTGCTCTCTATTACATTTTTTTCTAAGAAATTTAGAAAAAGAGCATATCATCAGTGAAACATCTTGGCAGATGTTTGGGACACTTTTTTACTAGAGGATGAGCTTTAAATTGAGGAAAATATTAAAAAATAATAACCTGACGAATATCCAGGCCATCAGTTTGTGACCTTAAGCTCTACTGAACTTGTGTTTTGCTACAGCATATCAGCAGATCCACTTCAGAATGGGTGGAAAAAAACTAAGGCGTTGGAGTAGCCTGGTCAAAGTTCTAACTCAAATCTGATTACAGTACTTCGGTATAACCATAAAGATTATTTTTTATTAAAAAATTATTTGGCTCAAAGAAAACAATTATGCTAAAGGGAGTGAAAATAACAACTGTCTGTTATTAGTTTTAGGGAGCAATTAGTTTTTCATAAGGATAAGTTTATTTTCAAATGGCTTTTTCCATTGTTAACTGTTTTATCATCATTTGAATACTGCAATTTTGTATGCACTTAGCTACCTGAGGTGTGTGCCTTAATTACTTAAGGTAACTTAGACAGTAAAATTGCTAAACTATGATAAAATCCCAAACAAAATACAAATAAGCATTGATTTCAGCTAATTTTATGTGAAACATATGACTTTGTTTTTTTGGCATTTAAGATGTTTAATGTTATAGTGGAGGATTTTCCTGAATCTTTTAAAGAGACCCTCCTTTTCCACTTGCAAATAATAATGCACGTGCACAACCCTTTACTCGTGTTCCCTCTCGGGAGAGGGTACAAGGAACATCTTAAACGTGTGCGAGAGCTTGCACAAGCCCATTTCTCATCGTTAACGCTCTGTTTAAAAGTTAATGGTTGCATAACTCATACATGCTTACTTTCCAAAGAAGATTTCCATTTTTTCTACTATTTTAGACTCACCACCGGTAAGTGAAAATAAAGATGAGCACCTAGGACGGCCTTACATAAACATATCACCAGAATGATTGGCAATTAGGAGGACCACTTATTTTGATGATCCACCTGGAAAAAGAACATCCTCCACTATACCTTTAAAGTACAAATCAGTTGGAAATAGCTACAAGGAGGGCGAAATAGTTCTAAATTAATCAGGAGAAGAGGCGTACGTTCCTCACTGCAGAAGGCCCAAAAATAGCACTTGGATTCGTCTTTTACAGTTCCCTTTGATGCTTTTCCTCTATCATATATTGTGATTTTATTATTCAAATAAATTGATGCCATGCTCTGTTAATATTCAGACATTACAAAAAGTCTTTGCAGAGTTTTAACAAAGATAATTAAATTGACTGCTTTTTTTGTATAGAATGTCAACTCATTAATTGTAGATATTATATTTATTTGTTTCTTATTCTTAGTTTAGAAATGTCATAGCTTGTCTGGGGATACGATTATTCTCACCTAAGCATTCTATTTTTAAATCGGATTACATTAACGACATTGGTGAACAACTCATCCAGTTTGGTTATTTCTCGCTCCAGAGCAGCTGCTGTTGTAAACACCTGAGACCAGCCTTCCGGTCTCTGTCAGAAAATATTCAGTGCATGCTCTCACCATAAAGAATGTTGCTGTTGCTCTGTTTCACTCCTGTCTTCTGTCTTGTCTTGGTTCAATCGGCCGGCTCGGATTTGGATCGTTGCCTGCCTCCGTGCCTGCCTGCCTGCCTGCCTGTGTGTGTTCATGTCCTGCACAACCACCACCTTCTCCACCGACACGTTTTGTCGTCCCTCTCATCTGAAGGCTATGAGAAATCCCGGAGCTTAACCAACATTGCTGGCATAGCTGGTAACACCCTGAGGTTGTCTCCTGTGAACTCACCCTACGGATCACCCTGCCCACTACGCCGCTCTCGCTCCCCTATCCCATCCATCCTGTGAGGCCTCCAGCCCATGGTTGCTCAACATGCTCCCCCTAAAAGAACATGCTTCCTTCACATTGTGTCTGAAATCTACATAATAATGAGACTAGAACAAACATTGCTCACATTGCAGCAGAGACTAATGTTCATAGGCTGGCAATCTTAGCGGAAGGAACGTGTGTTAACATCCTTAAGTAACATGATTGTTCTGCTTTGTCACTTGGAGTTCTCTTTAGTTCAATGGCTTTGTAATTTTGGACATGCAATAAAGGAGCCCTGACTGAAGTAGCAGCCATAAACACATGGAACTATATTACTAATCAGGGATATTAGATGTCGCTATATTTAGAAAATCATCAACAAAGATGTGCTTCCAGGAACAAAAAAAAAGAGAGATGTCACAGCATTTAAAACCAGACATGACTGTAAGTTTGTTTTTATGATTTAAGTTTTATTTTGGGGTTTGAAATGTGATCGATGGGTGTAAAGACACCAAGGGTGTAGAAGTTTCAGACCGAACCAGCACAGAGAGCTGGGACTGCTCACATTTGAGCATGAATCTAATTTTGCAAATCAAACAAAGCTGGGAAAATGGCTGGAAAAAGATTGGGGATCAATATGCACATATATACTGCTTTTTTGTTTTGTTTTTCGGTTGTTGTTTTTTTTTTTTTTATGATGTTGGGTTTATGTAATAGTTTTCTTTCTTTCCACTGAGTGCCACCAAACTTGCTGTGTTTCTAATTGTTTACTGGCAGATAACTGCAAAGAGGTGGTGTTTACTGGTTTCACACAAGCAGAGAGCAGCGTTCTATCTTAATGGCTTTGGGAGACGGAAACCACCATGGCAGACAGGTAACCAACTGAGGGCACTGTGAGCATCAGCTTTCAATTCAGAAAATATTTGGGTTTATTGTTCTGTGTCTCTTTACTACAAAAAAAGTTCATGGATTATACTGGTATTTTGTTATAGACAAACTCTAGGCTTAAAAAAGTCACATGTAGCATTTATTTCATTAGATTACACCAAAATTATTAAAATCACAAGAAAATATATAATTTCAAATTAAGAGAACCAAGATGCACAAGAACTGTACTACTTCCTACTTAAGTCCCAAGCATAGCAACACAAGGGTGTCAACACTAAAGGTACACATTAATGACTAAGAGAAATGTAAACTGTTGGCTTCATAAGTAAGCAGTTTATTGCTGGAGCTGAGTGTAAAATTTAAGACACTCTGCATTCATATTAGAGTTTGAGGTTGATATTGATAAAAATCCAACACACTTACGACACTTCCATCAGATTACTAGAACACTAGATTGCGCTAAATAAGTGTCTGATACTCAAAAAATAATTAACTAAGTAGACCACAGATGGTAGCATACATATAACATGCAAATAAAAGTTGTGAAGGGCTGTTATTGTAGTTTAGATTGGGGGGCTGTCATGTTGGTTTGTATTTTTTTTTACCCACATGCAGAATCACATGGAGAACCAGTGAGTTTTAATATTTTATTTAAAAAAGCAACAAGAATCTGATTTCTAAAAATTGCAGGACGTCAGTTGAACTTTCATGTTGATCTGAGGGGAGAAAGCAGACTGATCAGGAAAGAGTTGGTTGATGACAACTGATGACTGATTGAGTTCCTTACTTGAGAGTTTGAGAGGTAGCTTGGATCTGTAGGAGTTTGATTCAGACTGTACCCCAGAGGTCCAGGAGAATGTCATGAAGTTAATGTCATGAGTTGAAAACCAAACCTTTTGTTCAGGTAAGTATTGAGAAGCAGAACTCCTTTTGCAATCACCCAGATGTGGACCGCAACAGACTGCTTCAAGGCAGAAACAATCAGGTTCCAGGCCCGTCTGCAGTGCCAAATGTGATGTTTCACAGAGGTTACTGCAATTTTTTGCTCATCAGATGAAAACAAGAGGGTGGATATCCCAGATAGGACTCAAATGGACACAGACCAGTAGCAGAGGAAGTATGACACTTATGTGCACTTTCTGCCCAAGCAACTGAGTGCTCATCAAGATGGGTGTGATGAACAGAGGCAGCGGGAGGATGCCTCAAGCTTCTGGTTAATGTGATCGGAGTTACCAAATATTTTGGGATGAAAACCTGAAATGAGAGCTTTCTTGCCCCCTAAAGAAGTACAAAACCCTTTTCAGAACAGTGAGATAAATTGCACACCCCTGTCTGACAGGATTTCACAAGGGATTCCATGAAGGCAAAAAACTTGCTTAGTCAGAACCTGAGCTGTCTCAAGGGAGGATCGAAGTTGATGAAGAGGGATGATGTAGCAGGCTTTGGAGAAGTGGACGATTATATTGAGGATGGTGATACAACCCTTAGACAACGGTAGTTGAGTAACAAAAACCAAGGTTATATGAGACCACAGACGTTTAGGAATAGGGAGTGGCTGAAGACCACTGGGAGGGTGGTGAGCTTTGTTGCAGGCATATACTGCACGGCTAGAACATAACTTTTAATATCCGTATTTATTGTAAGCCACCAGAAATTGTGTTTAAGGAGTGCAAGATTTTGGTTGATTTAAGGATGGCAGGAGGATTTAGCTGTGTGGGCCCAGTGAATAAGGTGGGACCTAATAGAAGCATAAACATAAATATGGTTCGGAGTTCCAGTGCCAGGGTCCGGTTCGAACCTCTGAGCCTCCAGAAATTGATCCTTTATTTCCCACGATAGGAGATCTCTATCACCCACACCGTAGTTTTGTTCTGCTTGAGACAAGAAAGCACATGATTGAAGTTTACTATCGTCAGAGAAAATTTGAGAAAGGACTGCACCCAACCCTATATCAGAAGCATAAAATTCAAGTAAAAGATGTTTCTCTGGATCTAGGCAAATCAGAATTGGGGAATTAATAAACCCTTTCTTGAGGTCCATAAAATACCTTTTGACTTCAGGTGACCAAATGGATGGCCTTTTGGAGAAGATAAGTCTGGTGAAGGGTTGAGTAGTTTGACTTTAGTTTTTAATCAATCTACTGTAGAAGTTGTTAAATACAAAAAAATGTAGCTGCTTGCGAGTTCAGTGAATAGGCAAATTGAGAATGGCTTTAACCTTCTCTGGATCTGTCTTCACCTGCCCGCTCTCGAGAATGTGTCCCAAAAAGAAGATTGATGTGGTATGAAACTCTCACTTCTTGGATTTGACAAAGGATGGCTTCTCTAGAAGACTTTAGGAAGCTTGACACACATGGATCTTATTTTGGAGGTCCCAGAAAAAATTAGGATGTCTTCAATGTATACAAATACAAACAAATTTGGAAAAATCTCTAAGAACATAATTCACAAGGGACTGGAAGCTGCAGGTGTGTTCGTGAGGCTGAAAGGCATTACTCGATATTAAAATGACCCAAGAGGGGTCCAGAATGTCTTCTATTTGTCTCCTTCTCTGATTCGGACCATGTGGTAATTGTATTGGAGATCCAACTTGGTGAAAAAATTTGAACCATGAACCGGTTCAAAATGTGCTGAGAGAAGATGAAGTGGATATTTATTTTTCACAATAATCTGGTGAATGCCACTGTAATCAATGCAAGGTCTTAGTGATCTCTCTTTTTTTCCCAAGAAGGTAAAAAAACAGGTCCAACAGTGGAGGTACAGGAGTGGAAAATTCCAGCAGCAAGCCACTCACTGTGTACTTGTCCATACTCTTTCACTTTCCTCTCAGAGATAAACAGGTCAAAGGAAATTTGAAATTTAAGCTCACCTTAAATTTGCTTCAGCCCTCAGCTGTAAGCAACCTCTCAATAATCTGTTTACAAAATAGATTTTTTTCCTTATCAAACGACAAAAACCTGGGGGATTGCCTGAAAACTAGTGAACATTGTAACAGGAATCCAAGACACTTTCCAATTTCACATAAGGCTTCGGTGTGGGGAAATTGGCAAAATGAAAATGAGAAGTTGCGGGATGAAATAGTTCAGGAATGGCCGTTGCGCCAGCTGTAGAGGGGGTAGACCCCGCAATAGTGGTTCTGTTAACCAGCTCCTGGAACATTTCTGTAAACTGCTCCATCTGCTAATCTTAATCGTTTTGCTGTTCAGCAGAAGAGTGGATTGACGTTGCGGTGATGAAGTCACTCGCGTCCAGTGCAAAGACCTGAGGGAGATTCTGCTAAGTCAGACTGGCCAGATGATTAGGTCATGTTTGTTTGTAGTTTTTGACCCACATGCAGAATCAGACGAAGAACAGGTGAGTTCTAAGGTTTTATTTACAAGAGCAAAAGAATCTGGAAGTCTGTTGAACATGGTTGGTCTGAGGGGAGAAAGCAGACTGATCAGGAAGGAGTTGGCTGATGACAACTGAGGTCTGATAGAGTTCTTTACTTGAAAAAAGAAGGGGTTATAGCATGGATCTGTAGGGGAATGATTCAGCGGCCTTTGCAAACTGTACCACAGAGATCCAGGAGAATGTGAGTGAGATTCAAGAGTGTTGGTTCTTGCAAGAGATGTTGTGCAGGAGAGTGAGAAGGCAGGTGATGAAGCACACAGGTAAGACCTTTACCATGAAAATTGGAGACAAACTGAGGTTCACTGGTTGTCTGACTCAATAACGGAGGCCACATTGAAGGAGAATCACAAGAAGACACATTTCAACAAGAAAGATGTGTCAGGTTTAGGTCTGGCTGGCGAATCTGAGATGATTCCTTCGCTTTCTTATATACGCTTGTCATCTTGATTGAGAAATATTCTCAGGTGTGTAGCCAAATGTGTCGGCCCAGCCACCAGCAAATATCCCCTCTGTGACAGAAAGCTCACTCACATCAGAATAACAGCAAAGTCCCAGAGACCCTAACGGGGGATTAACATTCAAAGACAGGAAATCTATTTCATGCCCTTCAATCAGGAAATATTTGACAGACTACACCACAACGAATGCATTTGGTTGCTCAACTTTTAAAAGAGCTTAAACCCTTTGAATGGGATTATCAAATGTATACAAAACAAATGCATTAGGAAAACCTGGATATAATTGTAATCAAGTCCAAATAATCAAGTCTTTAATATATAATGTAGTATCTATGCTACTATATGGTGAAACTAAATTATAGGAAATGTTCTGGTGCAAACATTCACTCAAATCCATGTTCAAAGTATTTGAAAAACTACTGAATAATAAAAAATCAGATTCAAATACTGTTCTCACACTGCGCTAGATATCTGTTTTCTTTATTGTTCCAGGCATTAATAGAATGTTCATCTACCAGCAACTTGGCTCGGAAAGATTTGTTCTAGTATAAATTTAAGTTTCCAACAATATTCAACTAAGAGCATTATGGAGGAACATTTTGGAATTTTTTGTTCCTCTGAAAGATTTGACAATTGGCCATTTGAACTAGAGGGCATTAAACATATTTGCTCAGAAGTTAGTTTGTTTTTTATAAAAACAAGAAGCACCTCTCAAACCTTATAGATATCCCTAAAATTGGAAAAATGTTTAGTGTTTTGTATTAACTAAAAAAACAGCACACTGAGGTCATATTGCTGCACCTTGATAGACATACATTGCCTCTGCAACAGGTGATGGGCAGTGGATTGAACCCTGTAGCTCTACAGTGCCTCACCCATCCCCACAGTGCATCTTTACCAGTAGCACACGGTTGCTTGGCAACTGGCTCACAGCATGATGTATCTAACACACAGCTTGGCAAAACTCGGTTAAAGAAAAAATGTTTTTCTTTTGTCTTCACTGTTTATTTATCTTCCCCACTTAAATCACTGAGGTGTATAAAAGTTTGTAGCATCTCATGTTGCTTTCTGAATCTTCACATACACATGCTCAGCCTGTGCATGACAAGGTCTTTCAGAATTCTGATGTGCAGAGATGTGTTTCTGTTTCACTGAGACCATTCATTCCTGTTTGAATGCTAGTGGGATAAGACTGTCATCAGTAATGATGACCTATTGCAGCGGGAGACCCCCTATTCGGAGCCGGGAGGCCACTGCTACAGGACAACATGGAGGAGCCTGCACACAAGCTCATGACTGACAGCAAACCCAGCTTAATGTTCTGCCAACAAGAGAGGGACTTCTTTGTAAGACAAACAAAACAAAAAAAACTTGGGAGGACTTTACTATGTTAAGCTCTCTCACATTTATTCTGACTTCTCATTTTTTTTTTCTGTTCCTGCTTTGGAATTGGAGGGGGAAAAAAATGGTCCTTAAAGAGAAACTTTATGTAATAGACATTGCTCCTGTACATTAAACAACTGCAGCACATCTGGGCCAAGTGGTTCTATCCACACATTTGTCTTTTGATGGTGAGTCAGGTATCAAGATGGATGGTATGGTAGCTACGTAGTGTCGTAACACGCGACATTTATCACGTTTCTAGCTGTGGTATCTCCTTCCCATTGCAATAAGTGTATTAAGATGTATCAGTTGAGGCACTTTGTGTTTTGAAAATGGAGCGTAATCGTACTCTGCTTAAGGTATATACAGTGTAGAGAGACATAATGTGCTAAGTTGAATAAATACAACATCACAGTCATCTCTGCCTATTTATTATTTGATAGGCCCTGTCCACACTACCACAGATATTTAAAAAGAAACAGTTTTTTTTCTTTGGGTATGCTTTCTATTCTATGCTATAGTGAGTTTTTATTGTAATGAAAAAAGTACTGATTAAACCAGTTTGGGTATAAAGATGCAAACTTTAACTTAAAATATGTGAAGTATGGATTTCAATGCCAGAAACTTCTGCATGTCACTTTTAGCCTATCACTAGTTCATACCTCACTCCAGAACTACACATAGCCTAAACCTGTTTTTCTACAACATTGTTTATTTAGATCCTAAAAGACATACTTCATTTTTTATGTTGTATTTAAGTCATTACATAAGTTATTACATTACATTTTAAAGGCTTTATTTTAGTCCCTCCAGTGAGTTTGGGCCTGCTTCAAGATCTCCAACCAGTGGGACATGGAGCAAGCTCCTTTAGTACTGTATGTACTGTATGTAGTACTGTCTTGTTCTTTCATTCGTAATCCATTTTATGGGTATAAGGTAATGGCCAGAGCTTTTAAAGGCTTGTAAATCAAAAAGTTAATTTTCTACCACAATGGAATGAAGATGCACTTGCACACATTGCGCACTCCAGTAAAGCAAGGGGCTATGTCATGTGGTCCTTTGGCCATTGGAAAGGCCATGCCAAACTGCCCTCAAGTTAGACGACATATAAAGGCTCCATCATCTTACCGCTTGTTCCCTAATGGGGTCAGCAGACTGGAGCCCGGTAGTCAATGGGCGAGAGGTCCGCCAGGCCATCCCAGGGCCACACGCAAAGACAAACAACCACGCACACTCACTTGCAATTTCGAATCAACCTAACCTGCAGGTTTTTTTGTATGAACCCAAAGAAAACCCATGCAGACACAGGGAGAACATGCAAACTCCACACAGAAAGGTCCTGGTTCCCCCTGTAATCAAACCCAGAACCCTCTTGCTGTAAGGCACTGGTGTTAACCACCACACTACCGTGCCACCCGTATAAAGGTCCATTTGAAGACTTTCATAAGGGTTCAGTATGGATGATGTCGTTAAATTACAAGAAGCCCCATTCAGTTATGTCAAACCACCGCAGGAAGGGGTGTAGATTGATTACAACGGGAACCGTGTAGCAAGGACCTTAAATCCAAATTTCTTTATCCCAATTCATGTAAAACACGATTTATCTCCTGGTGAACTGACTTATCAAAGATGTTGTTCATGATCTTTGATAAAACACATATAGCTTTACAGAAACAGCTGTTGGGAGACGCTGTAAATGGAATCATATGACCCAGTTTTCTTCTAGATAATAAGCAAATTATAAAAAAAATATAAATATCAGTTTTTCAAAACAAATATTAAACCATCGCCTATTAAAAAGGGCAAAATGACAGTTAACAATGCAAATGGATGGTTATAATTTCTGAAAAAGGCATGTCCTAGATGATGAAAAGATGGCATAACTTTGGAATTCCTTGGGAAAATAAGGACTTAATTGATTTAATATTTTCTAATCTTTATCACTTTCCTCGAGCTATATAGCTATTAAATTAAATTGTTTTAGCCTATCACTTCTTTAAACATGCTCATAATCTCCTTTCATTTTTTTTTTTTTTTTTCATGTAGCAATGTTGACAATTTTCCCAACCTATTGTTGCAATAGGTTGCTCAATCTGCTGATTGAAGAAGAAAAAAAACTCTGTTTAAAAATATCTTGTGTGGTGTAGCAGGGCCTCGGTAGATTCAGTGCTCTACTGTATGTAAATGTGAGTGTGTATGTTTATCCGTGTCCAAAATACTCTTGGTTGAAAGCTGCAGTTTGAAACACTAGATCATGGAAGACCAAGTGGACCTGATGCTAAATCTTCCAGTTAGTTTTAGCACAAACCTGAATGAGACAGAGCTCCCCCTGTGATGCAGCTGCCATTATAGAAGCCCCAACTCCCTACCCCCCTTTTTATGCATTTAGTGCTGCTCATTTCTCTCTCTTTGCAAACCAAATTTATTATTCCTCATAATCTCTGGTTGCTACAGAAGAAAAAAAAAACTGCATGACTTGATTCTTCCAAGCTTTGTTTCACCCTTAACCCCTCTGTATGGGGACGGAGCAAAAGTGTAGCATAAATTGACCACGTCCCTAAGTGGGACTTATGCGGTACACATCTGCACCGTAGCAATCCTGTGTACCCACACAATCAGATCCGATTTGCAATAAGCAAAACGAAAAAAGCACCGACCCGCACTGTGACTTCAGCAGCCAGTTAAAGCAGGAATGCAAAAGGAGAAGCGAGAAAATTAAATAAGCCCCAATACAGGCTGTTGGTAGCGACCTGCAAAGTTATAGGCTAGTTGTTGAAGTATCAGCCCGTACACACAATCCTCCTTGTGTAGTAACCACGCTGCTTTACTCTTTTGAATTGTCAAAAGAGAACCATTCTTGTGTACTTCTAAGATTATATTGTGACTTGAAAAAAAAAAAAAAAAATGTGTTTATTTTTTTGAATCCAGAACATGTATTTTTGTGTCTTACTGTTGACTACATTGCTCTGAACGGTAAAAGTCATGGTAGTCTGATGGTGTGCTTCTCCATTGTGTGTTCAAACTGTTCAAGCTTTAGATCCAAGGTTACATTTTGTACGTTTTACCGTGTGGAGAAACTCTAGTTTTAAGTGTGTATTTGTGGAGCTTTTTGTTGTCATTCTAAAATGCATGCTAAAAAAAAATGAATCACTATGTCAAACTGTACAAAAAAAGAGATGACCTACTGTATATCACGCTGTGTATAGAATTAAGGTAAATGCTATGTGACAGAATCACATAAACTATTTATCTTTTACCTGTTGGACTCTTTATTCATTTTGGGACATTGTTTTTCTTTGCAATTATAATTTTAGTTATAAAGTACTAAAATAGGTGTATAGATATATCCATGGGAGGAGACAATAGAAAAAAAATCTTTACAAGAACAAGAAACAATAAGAAGACTCACTGTTTTTTTAACACACAGAGCTCAGGTTTCACAATGCAACTTTTGTTCAATGGACATTTCTCATACAAGAAATTTGAAAAAAAGACAAAACAGAAAAAAAATGAGTGTAAGAGAACAGCCATGTTGCAGAATGTCAAAGCTAAATCTACACCAAGGACAAAGAATGAACAAGAAGTCTCTAGATTAAATACAAATTTAAAAAATTAATTACTTACATGGTGTATTATCCAGTGAGGACAAGGCTAGTCAGAAAACTGCTGTTGCAAAGTAAACCTCAGCAAAGGAAAGATTGATGGGTTTAATCTGCGTGAAATTCATCACCACTTGTAATAAAATCTCTAATTATTAACTCGAAAAGTATGGTAGCCTAACTACCAGGTCCTAAAATGTACAGCTAGATGGCAAGCCCAAAACACCATATGCAAACATTGAATTCAGGAAAAATCAAATATTTGACAGAATATCTTACAGAACCTCTCAAGATCAAGGTAAGTTCAGAGTAAATCATCATCTTAAACAAGGAAAAAGCAATGGTGATGCATTGTGAACTCAATTTAACAGAGAAAAAAACAACAGAACAAGAAAAGGTGTTGCTGAAGAAGTGCAGAAAGGGGCTCTAGTTGCTTGCTACACTAGTGAGTTTTTTTTTTTTACCTCGGGAAACCATTTCTGGTTGGCTACACATCACATACTGCATCCTCGTCTGAACTCGGGAAACAACACACACACAATAGGATATTGCGCCATGACCATAAAATATTTAGGATGAGAGCAGTCCCAGCATTCTTCTTAGCAATCCTGATCACTCTTAACACACAACACTATCCTATAACCCTCTATAATCAGGAAGTTCACAGTAATCGGGGTCTTTCAGAGGGGAAACATTGCATTTAGGGACACACAATTATTTGGAAGGCTAAAAATCAGGCTTTCCATCTTGGAAAAGTGTAATGGCTCAGAAAGTAGGATTCAGGCAACAGAGAAAGTGGAATACTTAAAAGGCATTTATTTAAACAACTACTGAAGTGGAACTGCAGTGTCTGTGTCTGGGGCAGGAACATCTATCGGAGACAAACACAGGTTAGTGACTACAATAATATGACAGAGGATGATTACAGTATGATCACTTAAGTCACTAACCTGGTTTTACAATTCAGTGCATCCCCAGAGAACCAGGATGATTCCAGCCCATCAGCTGACAAGACGCAACAGATGCTGCCAGAGAGTTCCAGACATGGAAGCCTAGAAGGCGTCAGAGTTGACAGGAGATCAGATTCAAGCAGACGAAGGAAGGCAGGATAATCCACAGGGTGAAGAAAAGAGGCAGATCCAGGTTCAGTCCACAAAAGAATCCACCCAGAGTCCAAAGACTGTACAATCAAACAGATCAGACAGAAACAGGCAGGCTCAAAGGTCCAAATGCAGAAATGGATCAGGTTCAGGCAATCAGAACACAATAAAGAACTCTCAACACCAATCGCTCAAGGATAATCTGGCACTGATTGCTGGGACCAAGGAGTTTAAATAGAAGCAGGAGCAGGTGGATCAGATGAGCAGAGATGAGGAACACACAAGAGCTAGACAGGTGAATGAAATGATCAATCAGGCAAGCCATCAGCACCAAAATCACAACAAAAAAGGAACCAGCCACATGTATTCCATTTCAAGCAGTTGAGTTGCAGTTAATAGTTGCTTCTCTATTATAACAGCTGGTTCACCCAACCCTGGTTAGTTGATTTTCTCTTTTTAATCCGAGAAGATACCTGCAAATAGAAGAAATTATTAAAAAGCAGTTTACAACAACAGTCAGACCAACCCAGCTGCCCTGTTTTCCACACCCTGATTCTAGTATCTGTCTAGAGACCTAGTTGCTACCCTGTGATTGGCTAATTTGTAACACGCCAAAGTAGTTGTGTCTCTGGAGAGTTTGTTTCTTTGCTTCAATATCTTGCTGGTATTTTACACTTTCTTTCTATATCCTATTTTCCTCATGATGGCAGTTCAACTTAGAAAAACAAAAGTCCAGAACAGACAACATTGGTAATAACCAACATCAATCTTTTATTAGCTCCAGTCAATCGTCAGAACCCTTCTTATGATCTATGTGGAAGAAAAAGAACATGAAAAAGCATGACAGATGGCCTTGCTTAATGCTTTACCCCACCAGCAACTCCAAGCTGCTCATGTTAGACATGGATAGCCCTGTGTGTGTTCTTTCAAAATTCTTGTTTTGCATGCAGAGAAGAAGAAGAACACTCCCTGAGAGGGGAATTCGCCACACGAAGTGCAAATGTAAGTACAGGAATTACAGCACTTTTATCCCCACATCAGGGAATGCAAATAATTTGCTGGAGAACTTCAGAGCAGTGCAGTGTTTGCCAGAAAGGTCAGGAGGAATGTAGGAAGAGAGAAACAGAAAATTTATAAAACTGGAAAGAATATGAAGTCTGGAATGTATTACTTTTCTTTTATTTAACTTAAATTGAATTTAAATACATTAATTTCCAAGCTGTGCAGGAATCCTGTATATTTAAGTATGAATACACTGATATTGCTGTCTATGTGTGATTCAAAGTTTGAAGGTGCAAATTTCTCTTCCCAGACCTAAAGCTGAATTAGTCTACAACTGAGTTCTCCCACATGTTTGGTTTGGTTTAAGATAACGTTTAGCCTGCACTGTCTTCCACTTCCTGCAATAGCTGGCCATCCTCTGGTTCACGTCCAGAGATCAGCAGCACTGTATCCATGAGACTGTCTTTACTCCAGTTGTCATGGAAACACTTACAGACGTGCCAAAAAGATGTAAACTGCTAAAGCTGGGCAGTATGATTTTTTTTTAGACTTCTCTCCACCCCTCCTGACCTCTTTCAATTCCGGCTTGCTGCCTGGATAGAGAAGAGTGTGTTTAGCATCCAAAATACCAAATTTGTGATATGAATATTGCAACATGACTCAGAAGTAGTAAAATAGATGTTTTGTTTTGGGGGGGTTTGTGCCAAAGTGTTATTTGTAAAGAGACTCAACTCTCCACCTGGCTTCACCCCAGGTGCTTTATAAAAGTATTCACTCTGTTAAAGTTTTACAAACTAGAGAATATCTTACTGGGATGTTAAAACAACACCATACTATAAAGCAGTAGGAAAATTATGTTGTTTTGGTCTACTAATGAAAATCTGAAGAGTGTTGCATCCCCTCAGCCTCAGCACATATATTTTTGATCATTATAAAAATCTGAGATTTGAGAAATTTGAGGATGAAAAAATGTCCTTGTATAAGACGTTATTTCTTCAGAATTTCATATATATATATATATATATATATATATATATATATATATATATATATATATATATATATATATATATATATATAT